>NC_135478.1:152813514-153126516 GCF_052094955.1 Ictidomys tridecemlineatus | reverse complement strand
AGACTCAAACTCTGCTTTCTGAAACAGGCCTTCTGCACCCCAGTCTCCATACTGTGCTCTCTGCAACGATCCTTCTGCACCCATCTCTAAACTCTGTTCTCTGTAACAGTCCTTCTCTACCACAGGATCCAACATCTGCTCTCTGAAACAGTCCTTCTGCACCTCAGTCTGAAAACTGGGCTCTCTGCAAAAATCCTTCTACACTTGAGTTTCCAAACTTTGCTCTCTGTAACAGTCCTTCTGAACCTCAGTCTACAAAATGCTCTTTTTAAGATCCTTCTGAAACCCAGTCTTGGAATTGTGCTATCTTTAACAGTCCTTCTGCACCCTAGTCTCCAAACTCTGCTCTCTGTAACAGGAGTTCTTCACCTCAGTCTCCAATCTCTCCTCTCTGTTACAGGCCTTCAGCACCCCAGTCTCCAAACTCTTCTCTCTTCACCGATCCTTCTTCACCTCAGTCTTAAACCTCTCCTCTCTGCAACAGTCTTTCTGCCCCCCAGTCTCCAATCTCTGCTCTCTGTAACAATCCTTCTGCACCTCACCTCCAAACTCTGCTCTCTGCAACGGTTCTTCTGCACCCCGGTCCCCACACTCTGTTCTCTTCAACAGTCCTTCTGCACCCTAGTCTAAAACCTCTGCTCTCTGCAACACTCCTTCTGCACCCCAGTCATAAAACTCTGCTCTCTGCTAAAGTATATCTGCATCCCAGTCTCCAACATCTGCTCTCTGTATCAGTCATTTTACACCCCAGCAAAGAAAATCTGCTCTGTGTAATGATCCTTCTGCACCACAGTCTCCAAACTCTGCTCTCTGCAAAAGTCCTTATGCACCCAAGTCTCCAAACTCTGCTGTCTGCAACATTTCTTCTGCACCCCAGTCTCCAACTTGTGCTCTCTGTAACAGTCCTCCGGCACCCCAGTCTCCAACATCAGCTTTCTGCAACGATCCTTCTTCTACACAGTCTTCAAACTCTGCTCTCTGTAAAAGTCCTTTTGTATCGCAGTCTCCAACCTCTTCTTTTTGTAAGGGTCCATCTGCTCACCAATTGCCAACCTCTGCTTTCTGTAACAGTCCTTCTGCACCCCAGTCTCAAAACTCTTCTCTCTGCAACGATCTTTCTACACCTCAGTCTCCAAACTCTGCTCTCTGTAAAAGTCCTTCTGCACCTCAGTCTCTATTCTTTGCTCTCTGTAATTGACCTTCTGCACCCCAGTCTCAAATCTCTGCTCTCTGTAACAATCCTTCTGCAAGCCAGTATTCCAAATCTGCTCTCTGCAAAGGTCCTTCTGCACCCAGTGTACAAACTCTGCTCTATAACAGTCCTTCTGTACGGCAGTCTCCAATCTCTTCTCTCTATAACGGTCCTTCTACACCCCAATTTCCAACCTCTGCTCTCTGTAACAGTTCTTCTAAGCCTCAGTCTTAAACTTCTGCTCTCTGCAACAATCCTTCTAAACAACAGTCTCCAAACTGTGCTACTTGTAACAATCCTCTGCACCCCAGTCTCCAAAATCTGCTCTCTGTAACAGGTTTTCTGCAACCCAGTCTCCAAACTCTGCTCTCTGTAACAGGGCTTCTGCACCCCAGTCTCCAACCTCTGCTCTCTGAAACAGTCCTTCCACACCCCAGTCTCCAACGTCTGCTCTCTGTAAGATCCTTCTGCACCCCGTTCTCCAAACTTTGCTCTCTGTAACAGTCATTCTGCACCTCAGTCTTCAACCTTATCTCTCTGCAACGGCCCTTGTGCAACCCAGTATCCAACCTCTGTTCTCTGCAGCTGTCCTTCTGCACCCCAGGCTACAAACTCTGCTCTCTGTAACAGTCCTTCTGCACCCCAGTCTCCAAACTCTACTTTCCGTATCAGTTATTCTACACCCCAGTCTAAAACCTCTGCTCTCTGTAACAGTTCTTCTGCACCTCAGTCTCCAACCTCTGCTCTATGTAACAGTCCTTCTGCACCCAGTCTCTAAAATCTGCTCTCTGCAAAAGTCTTTCTGCACCCCAGTCTTCAACATCTGCTCTCTGCAACAGTCCTTCTGCACCCCAGTCTCCAACCTCTGCTCTCTCCAACGATCCTTCTAGACCCCAGTCTCCAACATCTTCTCTCTGCAACAGTCCTTCTGCACCCCAGTCTCTAACCTCTGCTCTCTGCAAATGTCTTATTATACCCCAGTATCCAATATCTGCTCTCTGCAACAGTCCTTCTACACTTCAGTCTCCAACTGCTGTTCTCTGTAACAATTTTTTTGCACATCAGTCCCAAACTCTTCTCTCTGCAATTGTCCTTCTTAACCCCATTCTCGAACCTCTTCTCTCTGTAACAATCGTTTTGCACCCCAGTCTCCAACCTCAGCTCTCTGCAAAAGTCTTTCTGCACCCCAGTCTCCAACATCTGCTCTCTGAAACAGTCCTTCTTCACCTCAGTCTGAAAACTCTGCTCTGTGCAATGATCCTTCTGCACCCAAGTCTACAAACTCTACTTACTGTAACAGTCCTTCTTCATCTCACCTCTAAAGAGTCCTTCTGTACTGCAGTCTTCAAACTCTGTTCTATGCAAAGGTCCTTCTACACCCCATTCTTCAAACTCTTTTGTGTGCAAGTCTTTAAGCACCTAAGTCTCCAAAATCTGCGCCCTGCAACAATCCTTCTTCAACCTATACTTCTGCAAAATTCCTTCTACACCCCAGTCTCCAAACTCTGCTATCTACAACAGTCTTTCTGCACCCCAGTCTCCAAAATCTGATCTCTTTAACAATCCTTCTGTACCTCAGTCTTCAACCTCTACTCTCTGTAACAGTCTTTCTGCATCTCAGTCTCCAAAGTCTGCTCTCTGCAACAGTTCTTCAATACCGCTGTCTCAAATTCTTTTCCCTGCATCACTCTTTCTACACTGCAGTCTCCAACCTCTGCTATCTGCAACAGTCCTTCTGCACCTTATTCTCCAACCTCTGCTCTCTGCAACGAACCTACTTCACCCCAGTCTCCAACATCTGCTCACTGCAACAGTCCTTCTGCACCTCAGTCTGAAAACTCTGCTCTCTTTAAGATTTTTCTGCAACCCTGTCTCCAAACTCTGCTCTCTGTTACAGTCCTTCTGCACCCCAGTCTCCAACCTCTGCTCTCTGTATCAGACCTTTTGAACCCATATCTACAACCTCTACTCTCTATAATAGTCTTTCTGAACCTCAGTCTCCAACTTCTGCTCTCTGCAACAATCTTCTGCACCTCAGTCTTCAAGCTCTGCTCTCTGCAACGATCTTTCTGCACCACTTTCTCCATAGTCTGTTCTCTGCAACACTCCTTCTGCACCCCAGTTCCCAACCTCTGCACTCTTTTAGATGCTCCTGCACACCAGTTTCCAAGCTCTGTTCTCTACAACATTCCTTCTCCATCCCAGTCTCCAACCTCTTCTTTCTGCAACGATCCTGTAGCACCCCAGTCTCCAACCTCTGTTCTCTACAAAAGACCTTCTGCTCCCCAGTCTCCAAACAATGCTCTGTGTAACAGTCCTTCTGTACTGCAATCTCCAACCTCTGCTCTCTGTAATGGTTCTTCTGCACCTCTGTCTCCAAACGCTATTGTCTGTAGCAGGCCTTCTGCACCTCAGTCTCAATACTCTGCTCTCTGTAACAGTCCTTCTGCACACCAGTCTCCAACCACTGCTCTCTGTAACAGTCCACCTGCACCTCAGTCTCCAACCTCTCCTGTAACAGGTCTTCTGCACGTCAGTCTCCAAACTCTTCTCTCTGTAGCAGGCTTTCTGGACCCCAGTCTCCAAAATCTGCTCTCTGCAACGATCCTTCTGCACCCCAGTCTCCAACATCAGGTATCTGCAATGATACAACTTCACCCCACTCTCCAACCTCTGATCTCTACAACAATCTTTCTGCTCCTCTGTCTCCTAATTCTCCTCTCTGTAATATGATTCTACAAACCTGCATCCAATTTCTGCTATCTGTAACATTCTTTCTGCACCCCATTCTCCTACCTCTGCTCTCCTAACAGTCCTTCTGCAAATCAGTCTCCCAAATCTGCTCTCAGTAAGATCCTTTTGCAACCAAGTCTTTAAACTCTGCATTCTGTAACAGTCCTTCTGCACAACATTCTCCAACCTCTTCTTTCTGCAATGATTCTTCTCAACCCCAGTCTCCAACATCTGCTCTCTGCAACAGTACTTCCGCACCCCAGTCTCCAAACTCTGCTCTATGCAAGGATCTTTCTGGAACCCAGTCTCCAACGTCTGCTCTCTGCAACAGTCCTTCTGCTCCCCAGTCTCCAAGATCTGCTCTCTGTAACAGTCCTTCTGTACCGCAGTCTCCAACCTCTGCTCTTCATAACGGACCTTCTACACCCCAGTCTCCAACCTCTGCTTGCTTTATCAGTACGTCTGAACCCCAGGCTCTAACCTCTGTTCTCTGTATCTATCCTTGTGCACCTCAGTCTACAACCTGTGCTCTATGTAAGAGTCCTTCTGCACCCCAGTCTCCAATATCTGCTCTTGATAGCAATCCTATATCGCAGTATCCTACCTCTGCTCTCTGTAAAAGTCTTTCTGCAACCCAATTTCCAAACTCTGCTTCCTGTAACAGTCCTTCTGCACCTGAGTCTCCAAGCTCTGCTCTCTGTAACACTCCTTCTACACCTCAGTCTCCAACCTCTGTTCTCTGCTACAGTCCTTCTGAACCTAAGTCTGAAACCTCTGCTCTGTGCATGATCCTTTTGCACCCAGTCTTCAACCACTGCTCTCTGTAACAGTCAAGCGACACCTCAGTCTCTAACATCTGATCTATGTAAGATCCTTCAGCAACCCACTCTCCAAACACTACTCTTTATAACAGTCCTTCTGTAGTTCAGTCTCCAACATCTCCTCTCTGTACCAGGACTTCTGCACGCCAGTCTCCAAACTCTGCTCTCGGCAACGATCCTTCTGCACCCCAGTCTCCAACCTCTGATCTCTGAAACAGTCAATCTGCACCTCAGTCTCCAACATCTGCTCTCTGTAAAATCCTTCTGGACCCCCGTCTCCAAGCTGTGCTCCTTGTAACGATCCTTCTGCACCGCACTCTCCAAACTCTGCTCTATGTAACAGGACTTTTGCACCTCAGTCTCCAATCTCTGCTCTCTTCAAAAGTTTTTCTGCACCCCAGTCTAAAAACTCTGCTCTCTGTAACAGTCCTTCTATACTTCAGTCTTAAAACACTGCTCTCTGTAACGGTCTGTCTGCACCCCTGTCTCCAACCTCTGCTCTCTGCAACAGTCCTTCTGAACCCCAGTTTCCAAACTCTGCTCTCTGTAACAATCCTTCTGCACCTCAGTCTCCAACCTCTGCTCTATGTAACAAGACTTCTGCACCTCAGTCTGACACCTCTCCTCTCTACACGGTCCTTCTGCACCTCAGTCTCCAACCACTGCTCTCTGTAACAGTCCACCTGCACCTCAGTCTCCAACCACTGCTCTCTGTAACAGTCCACCTGCAACTCAGTCTCCAAACTCTTCTTTCTGTAAAATCCTTCAGCAACCAGTCTCCAAATTCTACTGTCTATAACAGTCCTTTTGAACCCCAGTCTCCAACCTCTCCTCTCTGTAACAGGCCTTCTGCACTCCAGTGTCCAAACTCTGCTCTCTGTAGCAGGCCTTCTGCACTCCAGTTACCAAAATCTGCTCTCTACAACAGTCCATCTGCACCTCAGTCTCCAAATTCTTTTCTCTGTAAGATGCTTCTGCACCCCTGTATCCAACCTCTGCTCTCTGCAACATTTTTTCTGCACCCCAGTCTCCAACCTCTTCTCTCTTCAACAGTTCTTCTGCACACTGGTTACCAACATCTGCTCTCTGCAACAGTCCTTCTGCACCCGTCTCCATCATCTGCTGTCTGCAACAGTTCGTCTGCACCTCAGTCTGAATACTCTGCTCTCTGCAACGACCCTTCTGCACGCCAGTCTCATACCTCGGCTCTATGTAACAGTCTTCTGCACTTCAGTCTCCAAACTCTGCTCTTTGTAAGATCCTTCTTCAACCCAGTCTTTAAACTCTGCACTTTTTATCTGTCCTTCTGCACAACAGTCTCCAAATTCTGCTCTGTGTAACAGGACTTCTGCAACCTAGTCTCCAACTTCTGCTCTTTGTAACAGGACTTCTGCACCCCAGTCTCCAACCTCTTCTATCTGCAACGATTCTTCTCTACTCCAGTCTCCAACATATGCTCTCTGCAACACTCGTTTTAAACCCAGTCTCCAATCTCTGCTCTCTGTAAGATCCAACTGAACCACAGTCTCCAACCTATTCTCTCTGTAACAGTCCTTCTGCTCCCAAGTCTCCAAACTTTGTTCTTTGTAACAGTCCTTCTGCACTTCAGTCTCCAACCTCTGCTCTATGTAACAGTCTTTCTGCACCCAAGTCTCTAAAATTTGCTCTCTGCAAAAGTCCTTCTGCACCCCAGTCTTCAACATCTGCTCTCTGCTACAGTCCTCTGCACCCCAGTCTCCAACCTCTGCTCTCTCCAACGATCCTTCTGGATCCCAGTCTTTAACCTCTTCTCTCTGCAACAGTCCTTCTGCACCACAGTCTCCAAACTCTGCTCTTTGTATGATCCTTCTGCACTCCAGTTTCCAAACTCTGCTCTCTGTAACATTCTTACTCCACCCAGTCTCCAACCTCTGTCCTCTTGAACAGTCTTTCTGCTAACCAGTCTCTGAGATCAGCTCTCTGTAACAGTCCTTCTGTACCGCAGTCTCCAAACTCTGCTCTTTGTTACAGTCCTTCTATACCCCAGTCTCCAACTTCTGCTTTCTGTATTAGTCTGCCTTCACCCCAGTCTCCAAAATCTGTTCTCTTTATCTATCCTTCTGCACCTCAGTCTCCGACCTATGCTCTATGTAAGAGTCATTCTGCACCCCAGTCTCCAACCTCTGCTCTCAATAAGAGTCCTATACCGCAGTCTACAACCTCTGTTCTCTGTAACCGTTTTTCTGAACCTTAGTCTGAAACCTGACCAGAACAATTCGGAGAAGGAGATGCACTCTGGCCTCTTGTCTTGGAGGTTTGGTCTGGGGCCAGCTGACCCATTGCTGCCTGCCTGAGATGAGGTAAGACACCCAGGTGAAATGAAACAAGGGGGGAAGCGTGCCTAGCTCATGGCAGCCAGATTGTTCGGGTGGGGGAGGGGACTGGAGGAGACAGTTCTTAGGGGACAAGATGTGATTCCCCAGGGCATGTCCCCAGCCATACTCCACCTGCCCACACTCCTCTCAGTGCAGTGGGCCTTTCAGATAATTAACCCAGAAAATGGATGGATCCACAGATTAGGTCACAAGTTTCACAGTCTAATCATTTCACTTCTGAACACTGCTACTGTGGCTGACCCTGAGCTTTTGGTGGGGTTATACCTTATTTCTAAGCCATAATAGTCTCTACAGTCCATGTGCTTTGGTTAGAATACCTTCATGTAGTCAGGGAGAGTAATCGGGTGCCAAAACAAGATTAAAAGGAAATATCTGGTAACTGAAGATGTGACATTTGGAGCTTGGGAAAAGCTCTGAAGAGGAGCCCTGGGTCGAGCACTTTAAAGTCCTGGTGACGAGGACACAAGAGGGCACCTGGTCTGTGGGGTAGCTGAGTGGCAGTGGGATCACTCATTAAAACATAAAAAAAAATATTAGAAAGAGCGTGTCTGGGGAGAGGAAAGGAGGAAAGGAGATTGGGCCTGGAGTCTGGGTACCTGAGGGGTCTCCCAAGGAGATTCCAGGAGGCAACGGGACAGGTTCCCAGGAGATAGGCCTGGGAGTCATGGCTTAGAGTGACTGTGGAAGTCACAGGTGCTCACAAAGCCAAAAGAGAGCAGGGTGAGGAGAGAGGGCCTGATGGACTGTGCGGAAAAGAAGGTGTCCAAAAGGAGGCTCACCAGCTATCAGCAATCATTCTGCACCACAGTGTCAAAGCTCTACTCTCTGTACCAGGCCTTCTGCACCCAAGTCTAAAACCTCTGCTCTCTATAACAGTCCTTCTGCACTCCAGTCTACAACCTCTGCTCCCTGCAACAATCCTTCTTTACCCCAGTCTCCAAGTTCTGCTCTCTGAAACACTCTTTCTGCAACCCAGTCTCGAATATCTGCTCTCTGCAACAGTCATTCTGCACCTCAGTCTGAAAACTCTGCTCTCTGAAACAATCATTCTGCACCCCAGTCTCCAACCTCTGCTCTCTGTAACAGTCCTTCTACACCTCAGTCTCCAAACTCTGCTCTCTATTATATCCTTCTGCACACCAGTCTCCAAACTGAGATATCTGTAACAGGCCTTCTGCACCCCAGTCTCCAACCTCTACTCCCTGCAAGAAAACTTCTGCACCCCAGTCTCCAAGTTCTGCTCTCTGAAAGAGTCCTTCTGCACCCAACTCTCGAACATCTGCTCTCCGCAACACTCTTTCTGCAGCTAAGTCTGAAAAATCTGCTCTCTGCAACAATCATTCTGCAACCCCAGTCTCCAACCTCTGCTCTCTGTAACAGTCCTTCTGCACCTCAGTCTCCAAACTCTGCTTTCTATAATATCGTTCTGCACACTAGTCTCCAAACTGTGATATCTGTAACAGGCCTTCTTCACCCAGTCTCCAACCTCTGCTCCCTGCAAGAATCCTTCTGCACCCCAGTATCCAAGTTCTGCTCTCTGAAAGAGTCCTTCTGCACCCCACTCTCGAACATCTGCTCTCTGCAACAGTCTTTCTGCACCTCAGTCTCCCAACTCTGTTCTTTGTAAGATCCTTCTTCAACCCTGTCTTTAAACTCTGCACTTTTTATCTGTCCCTCTGCACAACAGTCTCCGAATTCTGCTCTCTGTAACAATCCTTCTGCACCTCAGTCTCCAACCTCTGCTCTATTTAACAAGACTTCTGCACCTCAGTCTGACACCTCTCCTCTATGTACGATCCTTCTGCACCTCAGTCTCCAACTTCTGCTCTCTGTAACAGGACTTCTGCACCCCAGTCTCCAACCTCTTCTATCTGCAACGATTCTTCTTCACCCCAGTCTCCAACATATGCTCTCTGCAACACTCGTTTTAAACCCCAGGCTCCAATCTCTGCTCTATGTAAGATCCAACTGAACCCCAGTCTCCAACCTATGCTCTCTGTAACAGTCTTTCTGCACCCAAGTCTCCGAACTTTGTTCTATGTAACAGTCCTTCTGCACCTCAGTCTCCAACCTCTCCTCTATGTAACAGTCCTTCTGCACCCCAGTCTCTAAAATCTGCTCTCTGCAAAAGTCTTTCTGCACCCCAGTCTTCAACATCTGCTCTCTGCAACAGTCCTTCTGCACCCCAGTCTCCAACCTCTGCTCTCTCCAACGATCCTTCTGGACCCCAGTCTCCAACATCTTCTCTCTGCAACAGTCCTTCTGCACCCCAGTCTCCAAACTCTGCTCTGTGTAACAGTCCTGTTCCACCTCAATCTCCAACCTCTGCTCTCTGTAAGATCCTTCTGCAACCCTGTCTCCAAACTCTGCTTTTTGTAACAGTCCTTCTGCAAACCAGTCTCAAACCTTTGCTATGTGCAACAGTTCGTCTGAACCGCAGTCTCCAACATCTGCTCTATGAAAGATCCTTCTGCATCCCAGTCTCCAAACTCTGATCTCAGTAACAGTCCTTCTCCACCCGAATCTCCAACCTTTGCTCTCTGTAACAATCTTTCTGCACCTCGGTCTCCAACATCTGCTCTCTGCAACGGTTATTCTGAACCCCATTCTCCAACCTCTGTTGTCTATTAGAGTACTTCAGCATGTCAGTCTCCAACCTCTGCTCCCTGCAAAAATCCTTCTGCACCCTAGTCTCCAACAATTGCTCTTGGTAACATTTCTTCTGCACCTCAGTCTCCAAACTCTGCTCTATGTATGTTTCTTCTGCCACCCAGTCTCCAAACTCTGCTCTCTGTAACAGTCCTTCTGCACCCCAGGCTCCAAACTCTGCTCTGTGCACCAGTTTGTCTGCACCACACTCTCCAGGCTCTGCTCTCTGTAAGATACTTCTGCACACCAATCTCCAAACTCTGATCTCTGTAACAGTCCTTCTTCACCCCAGGCTCCAACCTCTGCTCCCTGCAACAATCCTTCTGCACCCCAGTCTCCAACATCTGCTCTCTGCAACAGTCCTTCTTCACCCCAGTCTTTAACATCTACTCTCCGAAACAGTCCTCCTTCATCCTAGTCTCCAAACTCTGCTCTCTGCAACAGTCCTTCTGTACTCTGGTCTCCACCCTCTGCTCTCTCTAACAGTCCTTCTGTACTGCAGTCTCCAAATTCTGCTCTCTGTAAGGTTTATTCTAGACCCAATCTCCAACCTCTGCTTTCTGTATCAGTCCTTCTGCACCCCAGTCTTCAAACTCTGCTCTCTGTAACAGTCCTTCTACACTCCAGTCTTCAACTTCTGCTCTGTGTAACAGTCCTTCTGTACCCAGTTTCCAATCGCTGCTCTCTGCTACGATCCTTCTGCATCCCAGTCTCCAACATCTGCTTTCTACAACCGTCCTTCTGCACCCAAGTCTCCGAACTCTGCTCTCTGAAAGGATCCTTCTGCACACCAGTCTCCATCCTCTGCTCTCTGCAATAATCCTACTGCACCCCAGTAGCCACACTCTGCTCTTTGTAACAATCCTTCTGCACTGCAGTCTCCAAACTCTGCTCTACATAATATTCTTCTGCAACCCAGTCTCCAAACTCTGCTCTCTGTAACAGCCCTTCTGTATGCAGTCTCCAACCTTTTCTCTCTTTAACAGGCCTTCTGAACCCCAGTCTCCAAACTCTGCTCTCTATATCAGTCCTTCTGCACTCCAGTCTCCAAACTCTGCTCTCTGTAACGGTTTTTCTGCATCTCAGTCTTTTACCTCTGCTCTCTGCAACAGTTCCTCTGCACACCAGTCTCCAACATCTGCACTCTGAAAGAGTTCTTCTCAACTCCAATCTCCAACCTCTGCTCTCTGTACGAGTCCTCCTGTATTGCAGTCTCCAAATTCTGCTCTCCTGTAATGGTCCTTCTGCACCTCAGTCTCCAACCTCTGCTTTCTGTATCAGTCCTTCTGAACCCCAGTCTCCAACCTCTGCTATCTGAAACAGTCCTTCTGCACCTTATCTTCAAATTCTATTCTCTGCAAAAGTTTTTCTGCACCGAAGTCTCCAACACCTTCTCGCTACAACAGTCCTTCTTCACCCCAGTTTCCAACCTGTGCTATCTGCAACAGTCCTTCTGCACCCTAGTCTCCAATCTCTGCTCTCTGTAACAGTCTTTCTGGACCCAAGTCTCCAACATCTGCTCTCTGCAACAGTCTTCTACACCCCAGTCTTCAACCTCTGCTCTGTTTAACAGTCCTTCTGCACCCCAGTCTCCAACCTCTGCTCTCTGTAACGGTACCTCTGCACCCAATTTCCGACCTCTGCTTTCTGTAACACTCTTCTGCACCTCAGTCACAAACTCTGGTCCCTGTAACTGTCCTTCTGCAACCCAGCCTCAAAACTCTGCTCTCCATACCAGTCCTTCTGCAACCCAGCCTCAAAACTCTGCTCTCTATAACTGTCCTTCTGCAACCCAGTCTGCAACCTCTGCTTTCTGTTGCAGGCCTTCTGCACCCCAGTCTCTAAACTCTTCTCTCTGAAACAGTCCTTGTGCACGCCAGTCTCCAACCTCTGCTCTCTTTAATGGTCCTTCTGCACCCCAGTCTCTCACCTCAGCTTTCTGTATCATAATTCTTCACCCTAGTCTCCAACGTCTTCTCTGTGTAACAGTACTTCTGCATCTCAGTCTCCAACCTCTGCTCTCAGCAACAGTCCTTCTACACCCCAGGATCCAACATTTACTCTCTGCAACATTTCTTCTACACCCAGGTCTCCAAACTGTGCTCTCTGTAACTGTCCTTCTGCACCTCAGTCTGAAAATGCTGCTCTCTGCAACAATTTTTCTGCACCCCAGTCTGTAACCTCTGCTCTTGTAACAATCCTTCTGCACCTCTGTCTCCAAAAGGCTCTCTTTAAGATCCTTCTGCAACCCTGTCTCGAAACTGTGCTTTCTGTAACAGTCCTTCTACAACCCAGTCTCCAACCTCTGCTCTCTGCAAAAGTCCTACTGCACCCCAGTCTCCAACCTCTACTCTCTGTAAGATCCTTCTGCACCACAGTCTCCGACCTCTACTCTCTGTAACAGTCCATTTGTACCCTAGTCTCCAAACTCTGCTCTCTGCTACAGTTCTTCTGCACCGAGGTCTCCAACCTCTACCCTCTGTAATATCCATCTGCCCTGCAGTCTCCAAACTCTGCTCTCTGTAACAGTCCTTCTGCACCCCAGTATCCAACCTCTGCTCTGTGCAACAGTCCTACTGCAACCCAGTCTGCAACCTCTACTATGTGTAAGATTCTTCTGCATGGCAGTCTCCAACAGTCTGCAACAGTCGTTGTGCACCCCAGTATCCAACCTGTGCTCTCTGTAAAAGTCCTCTGTACTGCAGTCTCCAAACTCTACTGTCTGTAATGGTCCTTCTGCAGTCCAGTCCCCAAACTCTGCTTTGTTTATCAGTCCTTCTGCACCCCAGTCTCCAACCTCTGATATCTGTATCAGTCCTTCTGCACCTATATCTCCAACCTCTATTCTCTGCAACAGTCCTTCTGCACCCCTGTCTCCAACCTCTGCTCTCTGCAACATTTCTTATACACTCAGATCTCCAAACTGTGCTATCTGTAACTGTCATTCTGCACCCCAGTCTACAACCTCTGCTCTCTGTAACGATCCTGCTGTCCCTGAGTCTCCAACCTCTGCTCTCTGAAACGATCCTTCTGCACCTCAGTTTCCAACCTCTGCTCTCTGCAGCGATCCTTCTGCACTCCAGTCTCCAACCTGTGGTCTCCGTAACTGTCCTTCTCACCCCAGTCTCTAACCTCTGCTCTCTGTGAAGATCTTTCTGCACCCCATTCTCCAACCTCTGCTCTCTGCAATAATCCTTCTGCATCTCAGTTTCCAACCTCTGCTCTCTGCAATGATCCTTCTGTACCCCAGACTCCAACATCTGCTCTCTGTAACAGTCTTTCTGCACCTCAGTCTCCAACCTCTGCTCTCTGTACCAATCCTTCTCTCTGTAACGGTCCTTCTGAACGCCAATTGCCAACCTCTGCTTTCTGTAACAGTCCTTTTGCAAATCAGACTCCAACCTCTTCTCTCTGTAACAGTCCTTCTGAGTCTCAGTCTGAAACCTCTGCTCTCTGTAATGGTCCTTCTGCACACCAGTCTCCAACCTCTGCTCTCTGTAACAGGTCTTCTGCACACCAGGCTTCAAACTCTGATCTCTGTAATAATCCTTCTGTACCACAGTCTCCAACCTCTTCTCTCTCTAACTGTCATTCTGCACCCCAGGTGCCAAATGCTTCTTTGTGTATCAGTTATTCTGCACCCCAGTCTCCAACCAGTGCTCTCTCTATAAGTCCTTCTGCACCTCAGTCTCCAACGTCTGCTTTCTGCAACAGTCCTTCTATACCCCAGTCGCCAACCTCTGTGCTCTGCAATCATCCTTCAGTACCACAGTCTTCAACGTCTGTTCTCTGCAACAGTCTTTCTGACCCCATTCTCCAGCCTCTACTCTCTGTAAGATCCTTCTGCACCCAGTTTCCAAACTCTGCTTTTTGTGACATTCGTTCTGAACCCCAGTCTGCAGCCTCTGCTCTTTGTAACAGTACTTCTGTACCACAGTCTCCAGTCTCTGGTCACTGCAACATTTCCTCTGCACACCACTCTCCAAACTGTGCTCTCTGTAACTATCTTTCTTACCCCAGTCTCCAACCTGTGCTCTCTGTAACGATCCTTCTGCACCTCAGTCTCCAACCTCTGCTCTCTGCAACGATCCTTCTGAACTTCAGTTTGCAACCTCTGCTCTCTGCAATGATCCTTCTGCACCCCAGTTTCCAAACTCTGCTCTCTGTAACAGTCCTTCTACACCTCTGTCTCAAATTTTTCCTCTCTGTACCAATCCTTCTGCACCTCAGTCTCCAACCTCTGCTCTCTTTAACAGTCCTTCTGCACCTCAGTCTTCAACCGATGCTCTCTGAAAGAGGCTTTCTGCACCCCAGTCTCCAAACTTTGCTCTCTGTAACAGTTCTTCCGCACCCCAATCTCGAAACTCTGCTCTCTGTAACAGTCCTTCTGCAACCCAGTCTCCAACCTCTTCTCTCTGCAACGATCCTTCTGCACCTCAGTCTCCAATCTCTGCTCTCTGCAACAGTCCTTCTGCACCCCAGTCTCCAGACTCTGCTCTCTTTAAGATCCTTTTGCATCCCTTTCTCCAACCTCTGCTCTCTGTAACAGTCCTCCTGCACCCCAGTATCCAAACTCTGCTCTCTGTAAAAGTCCTTTTGCACCTCAGTCTCCAAACTTTGCTCTCTGTAATGGTTTTTCTGCACCCCATTCTCCAACCTCTGCTCTCTGTAACAGGCCTTCTGCAACCCAGTCTCCAAATTTTGCTCTGTAACACAACTACTGCACCCAGGTCTCCAACCACTTCTTTATGCAACGAATCTTCTGCACCTCAGTCTCCACCCTCTGTTCTCTGCAACAGTCCTTCTTCACCCCAGGCTTCAAATTCTGCTCTCTGTAATAGTCCTTCTGTACCACAGTCTTCAATCTCTGCTCTCTTTAACGGTCATTCTGCACCCCAGTTTCCAAATGCTGCTTGGTGTATCACTTATTCTGCACCACAGTTTTCAACCAGTGCTCTCTTTAAATGTCCTTCTGCACCTCAGTCTCCAACGTCTGCTTTCTGCAACAGTCCTTCTGCACCCCAGTCTCTAACATCTGCTCTCTGCAATAATCCTTGTGCACACGAAACTCCAACCTCTGCTCTCTGCAATAATCCTAATGAACGCCAGTCTCCAACCTCTGATCTCTGCAACACTCCTTCTGCACCTCAGTCTCCAATTTCTTTTCTCTGTAAGATCCTTCTGCACCCCTGTCTCAAAGGTCTGCTTTTTGCAACGATTGCTCAGCACTGCAGTCTTTAACCTCTGCTCTATGTAACTGTACTTCTGCACCTCAGTCTCCAACATCTACTCTCTGCTACAGTCCTTCTGCACCCCAGTCTCCAAACTCTGCTCTCTGCAGCAGTCCTTCTGTACTGCAGTCTCTAACCTCTGCTCTCTGTAACGGTCTTTCTGCACCCCAGAATCCAATCTCTCCTTTCTGCATCAGTCCTTCTGCACCCCAAATTTCAACATCTGATCTCTCTAAGAGTCCTTCTGCACCTCAGTCTCCATACTCTGCTCTGCAACAGTGTTTCTGCACCCCAGTCTCCAACCTCTGCTGTCTTCAACAGTCCTTCTTCACCCCAGTCTCCCACCTCTGCTCTATGCAACAGACCTTCTGCACCCAATCTCCAAACTCTGCTCTCTGAAACAATTCTTCTGCACCTCAGTCTCCAAACTCTCTTTCTCTGAAGGGGCCTACTGCACCTCAGTGTCCAACCGCTACTCTCTGTAACAGTCCTTCTGCACTTCAGTCTCCAAACTCTGCTCTTTGTAGAATCCTACTAAAACCCAGTCTCCAAACTCTGCTCTCTGTACCAGTCTTTCTTCACACCAATGTCCAACCTCTGCTCTCTGCAACAGTCCTTCTGCACCCCAGTCTCCAAAATCTGCTCTCAGCAACAGTCTTTCTGCACCTCAGTCTAAAAACTCTGCTGTCTGCAGCGAAACTTCTGCCCCCGTCTCCTACCTCTGCTGTCTGTACCATCCTTCTGCACCTCAGTCTTCCAATTCTGTTCTCTGTAAGATCCTTCTGCAACCCAGTCTTTAAACTCTGTACTCTGTAACCGTCCTTCTGCACAACAGTCTCCAACCTCTGCTCTGTGTAACAGTCCTTCTGTACTGCAGTCTCCAACCTCTTCCCTACGTATCGGGCCTTCTGCACACCAGTCTCCAACCTCTGCTCTCTGCAATGATCCTACTGCACCCCAGTCTCAAACCTCTGATTTCTGCAACAGTTTTTCTGCACATCAGTGTGAAAATTCTGCTCTCTGCACGATCCTTATGCACCCCAGTCTTAAACCACTGCTCTTGGTAAAGTCCCCCTGCACCTCAGTCTTCAACCTCTGCTCTCTGTAAGATCTTTCATCAACCCAGTCTCCAACCAGTGCTCCCTGTAACGGACCATCTCACCCTAGTCTCCACATTCTTCTCTCTGCAATGATCCTTCTCAACACCAGTCTCAAAACTCTGCTCTCTGCAACAGTCCTTTTGCACCACAGTCAACAACCTCTGCTCTCTGCAACAGTCATTCTGCAACCCAGTCTCCAAACTCTGCTCTCTGTTACCTTCCTTCTGCACCCCAGTCTCCAACCTCTGCTTTCTGTAACCGTCCTTCTGCACCCCATTCTCCAACATCTGCTCTCAGCAACAGTCCTTCTAACTCTAGTCTCCAAATTCTGCTCTGTGCAACCATCCTTCTGGAACCCAGGCTCCAACTTGTGCTCTCTGCAACAATCCTTCTGCACCACAGTTTCCAACTTCTGCTCTCTGTAAGATCTTTCTGCACACCAGTGTCCAAAATCTGCTGTCTCTCTAACTTTCCTTCTCCACCGCAGTCTGTAACCTCTGCTTTCTTCGAAGGTCCTGCGGCACCCCAATCTCCAACCTCTGTCCTCTGTAACAGTCCTTCTGCTCCCCTGTCTCCAACATCCTTCTGCTCCTTTTCTGCTCCCCAGTCTCTAAGTAACCAACCGCTTCTCTATGTAAAAGAAATTCTGCACCTCAGTCTCCAATCTCTGCTCTCTGCAACAGTACTTCTGCAATGCAGACTCCAATCTCTGATTTCTGTATCAGTCCTTCTGCACTTCAGTCTCCAACCTCTGCTGTCTGCAACAGTCCTTCTGCAACCCAGTCTCCAACCTCTGCTCTCTGCAATGATCCTACTGCATCCCAGTCTCCAACCTCTGATCTCTTCAAAAGTCCTTCTGCACCTCAGTCTCCAGCTTCTGCTCTCTTTAAGATTCTTCTGCATCCCTGTATCCAACCTCTGCTCTGTAACAGTCCTTCTGCACCAGAGAATTTAACCTCTACTCTCTGTAGGAGGACTTCAGCACCTCATTCTCCAAACTCTGCTCTCTGCAACAGTTCTTCTGCACCCCAGTCTCCAACCTCTGCTATCTACAACAGTCCTTCTGCACCCTAGTTACCAACATGTGCTCTCTGCAACAGACCTTCTGCACCCCAGTCTTCAACATCTGCTCTCTGGAACAGTCGTTCTGCACCTCAGTCTAAAAACTCTGCTCTCTGCAACGACCCTTCTGCACCCAAGTCTCCTACTTCTGCTCTCTGTAACAGTCCTTCTGCACCTCAGTCTCCCAACTGTGCTCTCTGTTTGATCCTTCTGCAACCCAGTCTTAAAACTCTGTGCTCCGTAAAGTCCTTCTGCACAACAGTCTCCAACCTCTGCTCTCTGTAACAGGACTTCTTTAACCCAGTCTCCAAACTCTGCTATCTGTTATAGGCCTTCTGCACCCCAGTCTCCAACCTCTTCTCTCTGCAATGATTCTTCTCCACCAAAGTCTCCTACATCTACTCTCTGCAACAGTCCGTTTGCACCCCAGTCTCCAACCTCTGCTCTCTGTAACAGTCCTTCAGCAACCCAGTCTCCAAAATCTGCTCTCTGTAACAGTCCTTCTGCACCTCAGTCTCCAACCTCTGAATTCTGTAAAAGTCCTTCTGCACCCCAGTCTAAAATATCTGCTCTCTGAAACAGTCCTTCTGCACCCCAGTCTCAAATATCTGCTATCTGCAACAGTCCTTCTTCACCCTACTCTCCAAACTCTGCTCTCTGTGACGATCTTTCTGCACCACAGTCTCCAACATCTGCTCTCTGCCACAGTCTTTCTGCACCTCAGTCTGAAAACTCTGCTCACTGTAACATTCCTTCTTCACCCTAGTCTCCAACCTCTGTCTACTGCAACAGTAATTCTGCTCCCCTCTGAGATCTGCTCTTTGTAACAGTCCTTCTGTACCAGAGTCTCCAACTTCTGCTCTTTGTAATGATCCTTCTACACCCCAGTCTCCAAACTCTGGTTTGTGTATCAGTCTGTCTGAACCCCTGTCTCCAAACTCTGTTCTCTTTTTCTATTCTTTTGCACCTCAGTTTCAACCTGTGCTCTATGTAAGAGTCCTTCTGCACACTAGTCTGCAACCTCTGCTCTCGGTAACAGTCCTATACAGCAGTCTTTAAACAGTGCTCTCCTTAACGGTCCTTCTGCACACCAATTTCCAAAATCTGCTTCCTGTAACAGTCCTTCTGCACCTCAGTCTCCAAACTCTGCTCTCTGTAACAGTCCTTCTACACCTCAGTCTCCATCCTATGCTCTCTGTAACAGTCCTTCTGCACCTCAGTCTGAAAATTTGGCTCTCTGCATGATCCTTCTGCACCCCAGTCTCCAACCACTGCTCTCGGTAACAGTACTTCTGAACCTCAGTCTCCAATCTCTGCTCTCTGTAAGATCCTTCATCAACCCAGTCTCCAACCACTGCTCTCTGTAACAGACCTTCTGCATCCAAGTCTCCAAATTCTTATCTCTACAACGATTCTTCTCCACCCCAGTCTCCAAACTCTGCTCATTTTAACAGTCCTTCTGCACCTCAGTCTTCAACCTCTGCTCTCTGCAACAGTCCTTCTGCACCGCATTCTCCAACCTCTATTCTCTGCAACAGTCCTTTGCACTCCAGTCTCCAACATCTGCTCTCTGTGACAGTCATTCTGAACCACAGTCTCCAAACTCTGCTCTCTGTAACATCTTTCTGCACGCTAGTTTCCAAAATCTGCTCTATCTAACATTCTTTCTCCACCGCAGTCTGTAACTCTTCTTATATTGAGAGTCCTGCGGCACCCCAGTCTCCAACCTCTGCTCTCGGAAACAGTCCTATACCGCAGTCTCCAAACTCTGCTCTCCTTAACGGTCCTTCTGCACCCCAATATCGAAACTCTGCTTCCTGTAACAGTCCTTCTTCACATGAGTCTCCAAACTCTGCTCTCTGCAACAGTCCTTAGGCACTCCAGTCTCCATCCTCTGCTCTCTGCAACAGTCCTTCTGCACCCAGTCTCCAACCTCTGCTCTCTGCAACAGTCCTTCTACACCCCAGACTCCAAACTCTGCTGTCTGCAACGATACTTCCAGACCCTAGTTTCCAACCTCTACTCTCTGCAACAGTCCTTCTGCACCCCAGTCTCCAAACTCTGCTGTCTGCAGCGATACTTCCGGACCCTAGTTTCCAACCTCTACTCTCTGCAACAGTCCTTCTGCACCACAGTCTCCAACCTCTGCTCTCTGTAAGTTCTTTCTGCACTCTAGTTTACAAAATCTGCTCTTTCAAACATTTCTTCTCCATCGCAGTCTCCAACCTCTGCTTTCTCCGAGGGTGGGGGTACCCCAGTCTCCAACCTCTGTCCTCTGTAAAATCCATCTGAACCCCAGTATCGAACCTCTGCTCTCTGTAACAGTCCTTCTTTACCACAGTCTCAATCCTTTGCTCTCCGAAATGGTCCTTCTCAACCCCAGTCTCCAAAATCTGCTTTCTTTATCAGTCATTCTGAACCCCAGTCTTAAAACTCTGCTCTCTGTATCTATCCTTCTGCACCTCAGTCTCTAACCTGTGCTCTCTGTAACATTCCACCTTCACACCAGTCTCCAACCTCTGCTTTCTGTAAGAATTTTTCTATACCACAGTCTCCAAACTCTGGTCTCTGTAACGGTCCTCCTGCACCCCAATTTCCAACCTCTGCTTTCTGTAATAGTCCTATTGCACCTCAGTCTCCAAACTCTGCTCTCTGTAACAGTACTTATACACCTCAGTCTCCAATTTCTGCTCTCTGTAACAGTCCTTATGCACCTCAGTCTGACACCTCTGTTTTATGCACGGTCCTTCTGCACCCCAGTCTCCAACCACTGCTCTCTGCAACAGTCCACCTGAACGTCAGTCTCCAACCTCTGCTGTCTGTAAGGTCCTTCAGCAACCCAGTATCCAAACTCTGCTCTCTCTTACAGGCCTTCTGCACACCAGTCTCCAAACTCTGCTTTCTGTAGCAGGCCTTCTGCACCACAGTCTCCAACCTCTGCTCTCTGCAACAATCCTTCAGCACCCCAGTCTCCAAACTCTGCTCTCTGCAATGATCCTACTGCACCCTAGTCTCCAACTTCTGGTCTCTGCAACTGTCCTTCTGCACCTCAGTGTCCAAATTTTGCTCTCTGTAAGATCCCTTTGCACCCCTGTGTAAAACCTCGGCACTCTTTAATAGTCCTTCTGCACCTGAGTTTCCAAACTCTGCTATCTGTAACAGAACTTCCGCACCTCATTCTCCAACATCTGCTCTCTGCAACTGTCCTTCTGCACCCCAGTATCCAACCTCTGCTCTCTATAACAGTCCTTCTGCAACCTAGGTACAAATATCTGCTCTCTGCAACAGTTTTTCTTCACCTCATTCTCCAACATCTGCTCTCTGCAACAGTTCTTCCTCACCTCAGTCTTAAAACTCTGCTCTCTGCAATGACCCTTCTTCACCCCAGTCTCCTACATCTGCTCTCTCTAACAGTCCTTCTGCAACTCAGTTTCCCAACTCTGCTCTCTGTAAGATCCTTCTGAAACCCAGTCTTTAAACTCTGCACTCTGTAACAGTCCTTTGGCACAACAGTCTCCAAACTCTGCTCTCTGTAACAGGCCTTCTCCAACACAGTCTCCAACCTCCTCTCTCTGCAACGATTTTGCTCCACCCAAGTCTCCAACATCTGCTCTCTGCAACAGTCTTTTTGCACCCCAGTCTCCAAACTCTGCTCTCTGTAAGATCCATCTGAACGCCAGTCTCCAACCTCTGCTCTCTGTAACAGTCTTTCTGCACGCCAGTCTCCTAACTCTGCTCTTTGTAACAGTCCTTCTGCACCTCAGTCTCCAAATTCTGCTTTGTGTATCAGTCATTCTGCACCCCAGTATCTAAAATCTGCTCTCTGCAACAGTCCTTCTGCACCCCAGTCTCCATCATCTGCTCTCTGCCACAGTCCTTTTGCACCCTATTCTCCAAACTCTACTCTCTGCAACGATTTTTCTGGACCCTTGTCTCCAATGTCTACTCTCTGCAACAGTCTTTCTGCCACACAGTCTCCAACCTCTCTCTCTGTAAGATCCTTCTGCACTCCCAGTTTCAAAACTCTGCTCTCTGTAACATTCTTTCTTAGCCCCAGTCTCATACCACGATCCTCTGCAAAACTCCTTCTGCTCCCCAGTCTCCGAGATCTGCTCTCTTTAAAGTCCTTCTGTACCGCAGTCTCCAACCTCTGCTATTTGTAACGGTCCTTCTACACACCAGTCTCCAAACTCTACTTTCTGTATGAGTCTTTCTGAACTCCAGTCTCCAACCTCTGTTCTCTGTATCTATCCTTCGGCACCTCAGTCTCAAACCTGTGCTCTATGTAAGAGTCATTCTGCACCCCAGTCTCCAGCCTCTTTTCTCGGTAACAGTCCTATACTGCAGTCTCCAAACTCTGCAGTCTGTAACGGTCCTTCTGCACCCAAATTTCCAAACTTTTCTCTCTGTTAAAGTCCTTCTTAAACTCAGACTCCAACCTCTGCTCTCTGTAACAATCCTTCTGCACCTCAGTCTCCAAACACTGCTCTGTGTAACACTCCACCTGCACCTCAGTCTCCAACTTCTGCTCTTTGTAAGATCCTTCTGCAACCCAGTCTCCAAATACTGCTCTCAATAACAGTTCTTCTGCACCCCAATCTCTATCTTCTGCTCTATCTAAGTGTTCTTCTGCACCACAGTCTCCAACCTCTGCTCTCTGCAACAGTCCTTCTGCACCTCAGTCTCCAACCTTTGTTCTCTACAACAGACCTTCGGCAACCCAGTCTCCAACTTTGTTCTTGCAACAGTCTTTCTGCAACCCAGTCTCAAATCTCTGCTCTCTGTAACAGTCCTTCTGCACCCCAGTCTCCAAACTCTGATCTCTGTAACAATCCTTCAGCACCTCAGTCTCCAAACTCTGCTCTATGTAACAGGACTTCTGCACCTTAGGTTCCAAACTTTGCTCTCTGCAACAGTCCTTCTACACTTCAGTCTCCAACCTCTTCTCTCTGCAACAGTCCTTCTGCACCCCAGTGTCCAAACCCTCTCTCTGCAACAGTCCTTCTGCACCACAGTCTCCAAACTCTGCTATCAGTAAGATCATTCTGCACTCCAGTTTCTAAACTCTGTTCTCTGTAAAATTCCTTCTCCACTCCAGTCTTTAACCTCTGCTTTCAGCAAGTGTTCTGCGGCACTCCAGTCTCCAACATCTGTCCTCTGCAACAGTACTTCTACTCCCAAGTTTCCAACATTTGCTCTCTGTAACAGTCCTTCTGTACCGCAGTCTCCGACCTCTGCTCTCCGTAACGTGCCTTCTGCAAGCAGTCTCCAAACTCTGCTTTCTTTATCAGTCCTTTTGAACCTCAGTCTCTAACCTGTGCTCTCTGTAACATTCCTTCTGCACGTCAGTCTCCAACCTCGGCTCTCTGTAACAGTTTTTCTATACCGCAATCTTCAAACTCTGGTCTCTGTAACAATCCTTCTGCACCCCAATTTCCAGCCTCTTCTTTCTGTAACAGTCCAACTGCACATCCGTCTCCAAATTCTGCTTTTTGTAAGATCCTTCTGCAACCCTGTATTTAAACTCTGCTTTCTGTAACTGTTCTTCTGCACCCGAGTCTCCAAACTCTGCTCTCTGTAACATGACTTCTGCACCTCAGACTCCAACCTATAGTCTCTGCAACAGTCATTCTGCACCCTAGTCTTCAAACTCTGCTCTCTACAACAGTCATTCTGCACCTCAGTCTCCAACCTCTGCTCTCTGCAAAGGTCATTATGCACCCCAGTCTCCAACATCTGTTTTCTGCAACAGTCCTCCTTCACCTCAGTCTCCAAACTCTGCTCTCTTAAACAGTCCTTCTGTTCCGCAGTCTCCAACATATGCTCTCTGTAACAGTCCTTCTCCAACCCAGTCTCCAAACTCTGCTCTCTGTAGCAATCTTTCTGTACTGCTGTCTCCAACCTTTGCTCTCTGTAACTGTCATTGTGCACAGCAGTCTCCAAACTGTGCTTTTTGTATCAGTCCTTCTGCACCCCAGTCTCCAACCTCTGCTCTCTGTTACAGTCCTTCTACACCTCAGTTTAAAACCTCTGCTCTCTGGAACAGTCCTTCTGCACCTCAGTCTGCAACCTCTGCTTTCTGTAACAGGCCTTCTTCACCCCATCCCCAACCTCTTCTCTCTGTAACAATTTTTCTCTATCCCGTCTCCAAACTCTGCTCTCTGTAACAGTCCTTCTGCACCCCAGTCTCCAAACTCTGCTCTCTGTAAGGGTCTTTCTCCACCCAAGTCTCCAACCTCTGCTTTCTATATCAGTCCTTCTGCACCACAGTCTCCAACCTGTGCTCTCTGCAAAATTTTTTCTGCACCCCAGTCTCCAACCTGTGCTCTCTTTAACAGTCTTTCTGCACCCCAGTCTCCAACCTCTGCTCTCTGTAACGATCCTTCTGCAACACAGTCTCCACCTCTGCTCTCTGCAATGATCCTTCTGTACCTCACTCTCCAAACTCTGTGCTCTCTAGCAGTCCTGCTGCACCTCAATCTCCAAACTCTGCGCTCGGTAAGATCCTTGTAAAACCCAGTGTCCAAACTCTGATTTCTGGATCAGTCCTTCTGCACCCCAGTCTCCATCCTCTGCTCTCTGTAAGAGTCTTTCTGTACCGCAGTCTTTAAACTCTGCATTTTGTAACCGTCCTTCTGCACCCCAGTCTTCTACATGTTCTCTCTGCAATGATTCTTCTGCACCCCAGTATCAAACGTCTTCTCTCTGCTACAGTCCTCCTGCACCCCAGTCTCCAAACTCTGCTCTCTGTAAGATCCTTCTGCACCTTAGTTTCCAAACTCTGCTCTCTGTAACATTCCTTCTCCACCCCAGTCTCCCACCTCTGCTCTTTACAACGGTCCTTCTGCACCCCAGTCTTCAACCTCTGTTCTCTGCGACAGTCCACCTGAACCCAAGTCTCCAACCTCTATTATCTGCAACAGTCTTTCTGCACCCCATTCTCCAACCTCTGCTCTCTGCAACAGTCCTTCTGCACCACAGTGTCCACCATCTGCTCTGTGCCACAGTTCTTCTGTACAGTAGTCTCCAATCTCTACTCTCTGTAACAGTCCTTATGTACTGCAGTCTCCCATCTCTGCTCTCTGTAACGGTCCTCATGCACCCCAGTTTCCAAAGTCTCCTTTCTGTATCAGTCCTTCCTCACCCCAGTCTCATAACTCTACTCTCTGAAACAGTCCTTCTGCACATCAGTCTCCAAACTCTGCTCTATGCAACAGTCTTTCTTTATCCCAGTCCCCAACCTCTGCTCTCTGCAACAGTCCTTTTACACTTCAGTCTCCAACATCTGCTCTCTGCAACAGTCCTTCTAAACCTCTGTCTCTAAACTCTACTGTCTGTAACTATCCTTCTGTACCTCAGTCGCCAACCTCTGCTCTCTGTGAGAGTCCTTCTGCACTCCAGCCTCCAACATCTCCTCACTGCAACCGTCCTTCTGCAACCCAGTCTTTAACGTCTGCACTCTCAACAGTCCTTCTGCACCTCAGTCTGAAAACTCTGCTCTCTGCAAGTATCCTTCTGCACCCCATTCTCCAACCTCTTCTCTCTGTAACAGTCCTACTGCACCTCAGTCTCCAAACTCTGCTCTATATAAGATCCTTCTGCAACCCAGTATCCAAACTCTGCTCTCTGTTACAGTCCACCTTCTCCCCAGTCTCCAAACTCTGCTTTCTGTAACAGGCCTCCTGTACCCCAGTCTACGAACTCAGCTCTATGAAAAAGGCCTTCAGCACCCCAGTATCCAACCTATTCTCTCTGCAACGATTCTTCTACACCCCAGTCTCCAACATCTGAACTCTGCAACAGTTCTTCTGCACCCCAGTCTCCAACCTCTGCTCTCTTGAAGATCCTTCTGCACCCAGTTTCAAACCTCTGCTCTCTGAAACAGTCCTTCTGTACCCCAGTCTCCAAAATCTGCTCTCTGTAACAATGATTCTGCTCATCAGTCTCCAACCTCTGCTCTCTGTAACAGGCCATCTGCACGTCAGTCTCCAAATTTTGCTCTCTGCAAAGGTCCTTTGGCACCCCAATCCCCATCCTCTTCTCGCTGCAACAGTCCTTTTACACCCAAGTCTCAAACCTCTGCACTCCGCAACAGTCCTTCTGCATCTCAGTCTCCAAGATCTGCTACCTGCAATGGTCTTTTTGCACCTCAGTATTCAACACCTATCTCTGTAACAGTCCTTCTGCACCTCAGTCTCCATCCTCTGCTCTCTGTAACAGGCCTTCTGCAACCAAGTCTCTGAACTCTGCTCTTTTTAACAGTCCTTCTGCACCCCAATCTCCAACCTCAGCTTTCTGGAGCAGTCCTTCTGCACCTCAGTCTCCAAACTCTGCTCTCTGTAAGATCCTTCTGCACCCCAGTCTCCAACCTCTGCTTTCTGTATCAGTCCTTCTGCACAACAGTCTCCAAACTCTGCTCTCTGTAACAGTCCTTCTGCACCTCACTCTGCTACATCTGCTCTCTGCAACATTCCTTCTGCACCCCACTCTTCAACCTCTGCTCTCTACAACAATCGTTCCTCACCCCAGTCTTTAAAATCTGCTCTCTGCAAAAGTACTTTTCCACCGAAGTCACCAACGTCTGCTCTATGTAACAGTACTTCTGCACCTCAGACTCCAACCTCTGCTCTCTGCAACAGTCCTTCTGCGCCCCAATCTCGAACCTCTGCTCTCTGCAACAGTTCTTCTGCACCTCAGTGTCCAAACTCTGCTCTCTGTAAGATTCTTCTGAAACTCAGTCTCCAACATATGCTTTCTGCAATGGTCCTTCAGCACCAGAGTTTCCAATCTCTTTCCTCTACAACATATATTGTGCACCCCAGTCTCCAACCTCTGCTCTCTATAACAGTCCTTCTGTAACGCAGTCTCAAACCTCTGTTCTCTTTAAGGGTCCTTCTGCACCCCATCTCCAACATCTTCTTTCTGTATCAGTCATTCTGCAACCAAGTCTACAAACTCTGCTTTCTGTATCCATTTTTCTGCACGCCAGGCTTCAACCTCTGCTCTTTGTAACAGTCCTTCTGCATGCCAGTCTCCAACCTCTGCTCTCTGCAACAGTCCTTCTGCAACCCAGTCTCCAAACACTGCACTCTGCAACAGTCTTTCTCCACCCCAGTGTCCAACCTCTGCTCTCTGTAACAGTCCTTCTGAACATCAGTCTCCAACCTCTGTTCTCTGTAAGAGGCCTTCTGCACCCCAGTCTACAACCTCTCCTCTCTGTAACAGGCCTTCTGCATTCAAGTCTCTAAACTCTGCTCTCTTTAACAGTCCTTCTGCACCCCAGTCTCAAACCTCTGCTCTCAGTATCAGTCCTGCACACCAGTCTCCAAACACTGCTCTCTGTAACAGTTTTTCTGCACATCAGTCTTCAACAACTGCTCTCTGCAAGAGTCCTTCTGCACCACAGACTCCAACCTCTGCTCTCTAGAACAGTCCTTCTATACCCCAGTCTCCATAATCTACTCTCTGCAATGATCCTTTTGCACCCCAGTCTCCAACGTCTGCTCTCTGCAAAATTCCTTCTGAGCTCCAGTCTCCAAAATTTTCTCTCTGTAAGATCCTTCTGCACCCAGGTTTCCAAACGCTGCTCTCTGTAACATTTCTTCTGCACCCCAGTCTCCAACCTGTTATCTACAACAGTTTTCTGTATCACGGTCTTCAACCTCTGTACTCCGTAAAATTCCTTCTGAACCCCAGTCTCCAACCTCTGCTTTCTGTATCAGTCTTTCTTCACCACAGTCTCAAACTCCTCTCTCTGTAACAGTCCTTCTGCATCTCACTCTGCAACCTCTGCTCTCTGCAGCAGTCCTTCTGCAACCGAGGATTTAACCTCTTCTCTCTGCAACAGTCCTTCCTCACCCCAGTCTCCAAAATATGCTCTCAGTAACAGTCCTTTTCCACCGCAGTCTCAAACCTTTGCTCTCTGTAACAGTACTTCTGTACTGCAGTCTCCAACCTCTGCTTTCTGTAATGGTCATTCTGAACCCCAGTCTCAAAACTCTCCCTTCTGTATCAGTCCTTCTGCACCCCGGTCTCGAACCTCTGCTCTCTGTAACAGTCTTTCTGCACCTCAGACACCAACCTCTTCTCTCTGCAACAGTACTTCTGCGCCCAAATCTCCAACCTCTTTTCTCCACAACACTTATTCTGCACCCCAGTCTCCAAACTCTGCTCTCTGTAACAGTTCTTCTATACCTCAGTCTGCAACCTCTCCTCTCTGCAATAGTCCTTCTTTACCCCAGTCTGCAATCTTTGCTCTCTTCAACAGTCCTTCTGCACCCCAGTCTCCAACATCTTCTCTCTGCAACAGTCCTTCTCCACCTCAGTCTCCAACCTCTGCTTTCTGCAACAGTCTTTCTGCACCCAGGTCACCAACGTCTGCTTTCTGTATCAGTCGTTCTGCACCCCAGTCTCCAACGTCTGCTCTCTGTAACAGTCCTTCTGCACCTCAGTCTCTAAACTCTACTCTCTGCAGCAGTTCTTCTCCACCCCAGTTTCCAACCTCTGCTCTTGGTAACACTCCTTCTGGACGCCATTCTCCAACTGCTACTCTCTGCAACAGTCCTTGTACACACCAGTCTTTCACATCTGCTCTCTGTAACAGTCCTTCTGCACCTCAATCTGAAAACTCTGCTCTCTGCAATGATCCTTCTGCACCTCAGTCTCCAACTTCTGCTCTCTGCAACAGTCCTTCTGCACCCCAGTCTCCAACCTCTGTTCTAAGCAAAAGCCTTTGTACACCTCAGGCTCCAAACTCTGCTCTCTGTAACAGTCCTTCTGTACTGCAGTCTCCAACCTCTAATATCTGTAATGGTCCTTCTGCACCAGAGACTCCAAACTCTACTTTCGATATCAGTTATTCTGCACCCAAGTCTCCAACCTCTGCTCTCTGTAACAGTCCTTCTTCACCTCAGTCTCCAACCTCTTCTCTCTGCAACAGTCCTTCTGCAACCCAGTCTCCATCCTCTTCTCTCTGAAACAGTCCTTCTACACCCCAGTCTCCAAATTCTGCTCTCCTCAATGATCCTTCTGCACCTCAGTCTTCAACCTCTGCTCTCGGCTACAGTCCTTCTTCACCCCAGTCTCCAAACAGTGCTCTCTGCAACTGTCCTGCTGCACCCCAGTCTCCAAACTCTGCTCTCTGTAGCGATCCTTCTGCACCTCAGTCTTCAACCTCTGCTCTCTGCATCAATCCTTCTTCACCACAGTCTCCAAACTCTGCTCTCTTCAACACTCTTTCTGCACCCCAGTCTCCAAGCTCTGCTCTCTGTAACTGTCCTTCTGCACATAAGTCTCCAAACTCTGCTCTCTTTAAAAATTCATCTTCACGTACATCTCCAAACTCTTTTCCCTGTAAGAGACATTCTACACCCCAGTCTCCAACCTCTGCTCTTTGTAACAGTTCTTCTGAACCCCAATCTCCAAACACTGCACTCTGTAAAACTCTTTCTCCACCACAGTCTCCATACTCTGCTCTCTGTAAGAATCCTTTTGCACCCCAATCTCCAACCTCTCCTCTCTAAAAGTTCTACTCCACCTCATTCTCGAAGTTCTGCAATCTGTAAAGGTCCTTCTGCATTTCAGTCTTCAACATCTGTTTTCTGTAACAGTCCTTCTGAACCCCAGTCTCCAATATCTGTTCTCTGCAATGATCCTTCTTCTCCCCAGGTTCCAAACTCTGCTCTCTGCAACGGTTTTTCTGCACCCCAGTTTCCAACCTCTGCTCTCTGTAACAGTCCTTCTGCACCCCAGTCTCCAAACTCTGCTCTCTGTAGCGATCCTTCTGCACCTCAGTCTTCAACCTCTGCTCTCTGCATCAATCCTTCTTCACCACAGTCTCCAAACTCTGCTCTCTTCAACACTCCTTCTGCACCTCAGTCTCCAAACTCTGCTCTCTGCAACAGTCCTTCTGCACCCCAGTCTCCAATCTCTGCTCCAGGTAACAGTTCTACTGCACCCCAATCTCCAAACTCTGCTCTCTGTAACACTACTTCTTCTCCCCAGTCTCCACACTCTAATCTCTGTAACAATTATTCTGGACCTCAGTCTCCAACCTCTGGTCTCTACAAAAGTCCTTCTGCTCCTAAATCTCCAACCTCTATGCTCTACAAAATTCTTTCTGCATCTCCGTCTCCAAACTCTGTTCTCTGTAAGATCCTTCTGAAACCCATTCGTCAAACTCTGCTCTGTGTAACAGTCCTTCTAAACGCCAGTCTCCAAACTCTGATCTCTGTAACAGGCCTTCTGCACCCCAGTCTTCAACCTCTGCTCTCTGTAACAGGCCTTCTGCACCCCAGTCCCCAACCTCTGCTCTCTGCAACGATTCTTCTGCACCCCAGTCTCCAAACTCTGCTCTCTGTAACAGTCCTTCTGCACCCCATGATCCAATATCTTCTCTCTACTACAGTCTTTCTGCACATCAGTCTGAAAACTCTGCACTCTGAAACAATCCTTCTGGACCCCAGTTTCCAAACTTTTCTCTCTGAAACAGTCCTTCTGAAACTCAGTCTCCAAAATGCTCTCTGTAAAATATTTCTGCAACCCTGTCTCGAAACTGTGCTATCTGTAACAGTGCTTCTGCACCCCAGTCTCCAAACTCTGCTCTCTGTAACAGTCCTTCTGTACCGCAGTCTCCAACATCTGCTCTCTGTAACGGTCCTTTTGCACCCCAGTCTCCAACGTCTGCTTTCTGTATCAGTTCTTCTGCACCCCAGTCTCTAAACTCTGCTCTCTGTAACAGTTCTTCACAACTCAGTCTCCAACTTCTGCTCTCTGCAACGATCCTTCTTCACCCCAGTCTCCAACTTCTGCTCTCTGCAGCATTTCTTTTGCACCCAAGGCTCCATCTGTGCTCTCTGTAACTGTTCTTCAGCACCTCATTCTCCAAACTCTATTTTCTGCATTAGTCCTTCTGCTCCCCAGTCTCCAAACTCAGCTCTCTCTAACAGTCCTTGTGTACCGCAGTCTCCAAACTCTGCTTTGTGTAACGGTCCTTCCGCACCCCAGTCTCCACACTCTGCTTTCTATATCATTTCTTCTGCACCACAGTCTCCAACCTCTGCTCTCTGTAACAGTCCTTCTGCACCTCAGTTACCAACCTCTGCTCTCTGCAAAAGTTTTTCTGCACCCCAGACTCAAAACTCTGCTCTTTGCAAATGGCCTTCTACACCCCGGTCTCAAACCTCTACTATCTGCAATGAACTTTCTGCACCCCAGTCTCCAACGTCTGCTCTATGCAACAGTTATTCTGCACCCCAGTCTCCATTCTCTGCTCTCTGTAAGAATCCTTCTGTACCCCAGCCTCCAAACTCTCCTCTCTGTAAAAGTCCTTCTGTACCGCAGTCTCGAAAATCTGCTCTCTTCAACACTGCTTGTAAACCCCTGTCTCCAAACTCTGCTCTCTGTAACAGTCCTTCTGCACCCCAGTCTCCAACCTCTGCTCTCTGCAACATTTCTTCTTAACCCCAGTCTTTAACCTGTGCTCTCTGTAACTGTCCTTCTGCACCCCAGTCTTGAAACTCTTCTCTCTGTAGCGATCCTTCTGCACCTCAGTCTCCAACCTCGGCTCTCTGCAATGATCCTTCGGCACCTCAGTCTCAAACCTCTGTTCTCTGCAATGATCCTTCTACACACCAGTCTCCAAGCTCTGCTCTCTGTAACAGTCCCTCTGAACATCAGTGTCAAAACTCTGCTCTCTGTAACAATCCTTCTGCATCTCAGTCTCCAACCTCTGCTCTCTGTAACAGTCCTTCTGCACCTCAGTCTCCAAACTCTTCTCTCTGCAACAGTTCTTCTGCTCCCCAGTCTCCAACATCTTCTCTCTGCAACAGTCCTTCTAAACCCCAGTCTCCAACCTTTTCTCTCTGCAAGGATCCATCCTCATCCCAGTCTCCAACATCTGTTCTCTGCAACAGTCCTTCTGAATCGCAGTCTCCAACCTCTGTTCTCTGCTACAGTCCTTCTGCACCCTAGTATCCAACCTCTGCTTTCTGCAACATTTCTTTTGCACCCCAGTCTCCCACCTGTGCTCTCTGTATCTGTCCTGCTTCACCCCAGTCTCCTATCTCTGCTCTCTGTAGCGATCCTTCTGCACCTCTGTCATCAACCTCCGATCTCTGCAAGGATCCTTTTTCACCACAGTCTCCAACCTCTCCTCTCTAAAACAGTTTTTTTGCACCTCAGTCTCAAAGCTCTGCTCTCTGTAACAGTTCTTTTGCACCACAGTCTCCAAATTCTGCTCTCTGTAAAAGGCCTTCTGCACCCCAGACTTCAACCTCTGCTCTCTGTAACAGGCATTCTGCACCCCACTCTCAAACCTGTGCTCTCTCTAACGATTCTTCTGCACCCCAGTCTCAAAACTCTTCTCTCTGTAACAGTCCTTGGCACCGCAGAATCCAACATCTTCTCTCTGCTACATTCCTTCTGCACCTCAGTCTGAAAACTCTTCTCTCTGCAACAATCCTTCTGCACCCAAGTTTCAAACCTTTGCTCTCTGTAACAGACCTTCTGAACATCAGTCTCCAAAATTCTCTCTGTTAGATCCTTCTGAAACCCAGTCGCGAAACATTGCTATCTGTAACAGTTCTGCTGGACATCAATCTCCATACCCTGCTCTCTGAAAGCATCCTTCTGCACCCCAGTCTCCAACCTAACCTCTCTGTAACAGTTCTTCTGCACCTAAGTCTTCAACCTCTGCTTACTGTAATGATGCTTCAGCATGCCAGTCTCCAACTTCTGCTCTCTGTAACAGTCCTTCTGCACCCCAGTCTCCAACTTCTGCTCTCTGTAAAAGTCCTTCTGCACCCCAGTCTCCAACATCTGCTCTCTGAAACGGTTATTCTGCACCCCAGTCTCCAAACTTTGTTCTCTAACAGTCCTTCTGCACCGCAGACTCCAAACTCTGCTCTCTGTATCAGTCCTTCTAAGCCTCAGGCTGAAACCTCTGATCTCTGCAACAGTCCTTCTGCACCCCAATCTCCAAACTGTGCTATCTGTAACAATCCTTCTGCACAGAAGTCTCCAACCTCTTCTCTCTTACAGGTCTTCTGCACCCCAGTCTCCAAACTCTGCTCTCTGTAACAGTCCTTCTGCACCCCAGTCTCCAATCTCTGCTTACTGTATCAGTCCAACTGCACCACAGTTTTTAAACTCTGCTCTCTGTAATAGTCTTTCTGCATCTCAGTCTACAAACTCTGCTCCCTGTAACAGTCCTTCTGCACCCCAGTCTCTAACATCTGCTCTCTGCAACAGTCCTTCTGCACCAAATCTCCAACCTCTGCCTCTCTAACCCTGTCTCCAAACTCTGCTCTCTGCAACAGTCCTTCTGCACTCCAAACTCCAACCTGTGCTATCCGCAACAGTCCTTCTACACCCCAGTGTCCAGTCTCTACTCTCTGCAACAGTCCCTCTGCAACCCAGTCTCCAAACTCGGCTCTCTGTAACAATCCTTCTGCCCCTCAGTCTTCAACCTCTGCTCTCTGCAACGGTTCTTCTGCACCTCAGTTACCAAAAACTACTCTTTGTAAATGTACTGCTGAACCCCTTCTCCAAACTCTGCTCTCCGTAATAGGCCTTCTGCATCCCAGTCTCCAATCTCTGTTCTCTATAACGATCCTTCTGCACCCCAGTCTCCAACCTCTGCTCTCTTTACCAGTTCTTCAGCACCCCAGTATCCAAACTCTGCTCTCTGTAACAGTCCATATGCACCCCAGTATCCAAACTTTCTCTCTGCAAAAGTCCTTCTGCACTCCAGTCTCCAACCTCTTCTCTCTGCAATAGTCCTTCTTCACCCCAGACGCCAACATGTGCTCTCTGCAAAAGTCCTTCTGCACCTCAGTCTGAAAACTCTGTTCTCTGCAACGATCCTTTTGCACCCTAGTCACCAACCTCTGCTCTCTGTAACAGTCCTTCTGCACCTTGGTCTACAACCTCTGCTCTCTGTAAGATCCTTGTGCAACCTTGTCTAAAAACTCTGCTCTCTGTAACAGTTCTTTTGCACCCTAGTCTCTGAACTCTGCTCTCTGTAACAGGCCTTTTGCATGCCAATGTCCAACCTCTACTCTCTGTAACAGTCCTTTTGCACCACAATCTCCATTCTCTGCTCTCTGCAACAGTTCTTTTGAACCTCAGTCTCCAATCTCTGCTCTAAGCAATGATTCATCTGCACCTCAGTATCCAAACTCTACTCTCTGTAACAGTCCTTCTGGTCCCCAGTCTCTAACCTCTGCTGTCTGCAACGATCTTTCTTCACCACAGTCTGCAACGTCTGCTCTCTGCAACAAACCTTCTGCACCCCAGTCTCCAATCTCTGCTCTCTGCAACGATTCTTCTGCACCCAAGTCTCCAACATCTGCTCTATGCAACAGTCCTTCTGCACCCCTGTCTCCAACCTCTGCTCTATGTAATATCCTTCTGCACCACAGTTTCAAAACTCTGTTCCAGTAACATTCCATCTATACCCCAGTCTCCAACCTCTGCGTTCTGCCACGGTGCTGATGCACATGAGTCTCAATCCTCTGTTCTCAGTAACAGTCCTTCTTCTCCCCATCTCCAGCCTCTTCTCTATAACAGTCCTTCTTCATCTCAGTCTCCAACCTCTGCTCTCTGTAAGATCCTTCTGCACCCTAGTCTCAAAACTCTGCTCTCTGTAACAATCCTTCTGCACCTCAAGCTCCAATATGTGCTCTCTGCAACAGTCCTTCTACACCCGATTCTCAAACCTCTGTTCTCTGCAACAGTCCTTCTGAACCACAGTTTCCAACATCTGCTCTCTGAAACAGCCCTTCTGTACCCTAGTATCCAACGTATGCTCACTGTAACAGTCTTTCTGTACTGCAGTCTCCAAACTCTGCTCTCTCTAAAGGTCCTTCTGCACAACAGTCTCCAACCTCTGCTCTCTGTATCAGTACTTCTGCACCCCAGTCTCCAACCTCTGCTCTCTGTAACATTCCCTCTGCACCTCAGTCTCCAAACTCTGCTCTCTGTGACAGTTCTTCTGCACCCCAGTCTCTAACCTCTTCTCTCTGCAACAGTTCTTCTGCACCCCAGTCTTTGAAATAGTACTTCTTTGAAATAGTACTTTGAAATAGTACTTTGAAACAGTACTTTTCAACCCCAGTCTCCAACCTCTGCTCTCTGTAACAGGCCTCCTGTACTGCGTTCATTAAAGTCTGCTCTCTGTAATTTTCCTTCTTCACCACAGTCTCCAACCTCTTCTATCACTATCAGTCCTTCTGCACCCCAGTCTCCAACCAGTGATCTCTGTAACAGTCCTTCTGCATCTCAGCCTCCAAACTCTGCTCTCTGCAAGATTTTTCTGCACCCAAGTCTCCAAACTCTGTTTCCCCAAACAGTCCTTCTACACCACAGTCTCCAACCTCTGCTATCTGCAACAGTCCTTCTGCACCCCAGTCTCCAAAATCTGCTCTCTGTAACAATCCTTCTGCACCTCAGTCTCAAACCTCTACTCTCTGTAACACTCGTTCTGCACCTCAGTCTCCAACCTCTGCTTTGTGTAAGATCTTTAGGCAACCAGTCTCCAAACTCTTCCCTCTGTAACAGTCCTTCTGCACCTTTTCTCCAAACCTTTCTCTCTGTATCAAGCATTCTGCACCCAAGTCTCCAACCTCTGTTCTCTGTACAAGTTCTTCTGAACCCCAATCTCAAACCTCTTCTCTCTACAACGATTTTTTTTCACCCCAATCTCCAACGTCTGCTCTTTGCAACATTTCTTCTGCACCCAAGTCTCCAACAACAGCTCTCTGCAACAGTCCTTCTGCACCTCAGTCTGAAAATTCTGTGTTCTGAAATGATTCTTCTGCACTCCAGTCTTTAAACACTGCTCTCTGTAAAAGTCTTTCTGCTTCCGAGTCTCCAACCTCTGCTCTCTGTAACAGGACCTCCACAAGTCAGTCTCCAACGGCTGCTCTCTGCAACAGTACTTCTGCACCCCAATCTCCAACCTCTGCTCTCTACAACAGACCTTCTGCACCCTACTTACCAACATCTGCTCTCTGCAACAGTCCTTCTTCACCCCAGTTTCCAACATCTGCTCTCTGCAACAGTTCTTCTGCACCTCAGTCTGAAAACTCTGCTCTCTGCAACGACACATTTGCACCCCAGTCGCCTACCTCTGCTCTCTGTAACAGTCCTTCTAAACCTCAGTCTCCCAAATCTTCTATCTGTAAGATCTTTCTGACACCCAGTCTTTAAAATCTGCACTCTGTAACAGTCCTTTTGCATCCCAGTCTCCAAATTCTTCTCTCTGTAACAGTCCTTCTGCACACCAGTCTTCAAACTCTGCTCTGTGTAACAGTCTTCTGCACCCCAGTTTCTAAAATCTGCTCTCTGCAATAGTCCTTCTGCACCCCAATCTCCAACCTCTGCTCTCTGCAATGATCCTACTGCACCCCAGTCTCCAACCTCTGATCTCTACAAGAGTCCTTCTGAACCTCAGTCTCCAACTTCTGCTGTCTGTAAGATCCTTCTTCACCCCTTTCTCCAAGCTCTGCTCCTTTCAACCATTCTTCTGCACCACAGTCTCCAAACACTGCTCTCTTCACCAGTCCTTCTGCACCCCAGTCTCCAAACACTGCTCTCTTCACCAGTCCTTCTGCACCTCAGTCTCCAATCACTGCTCTCTGCAACAGTCCTTCTGCACCACAGTCTCCAAACTCTGGTCTCTGTTAGATCCTTCTGCACTCCAGATTCTAAACTTTGTTCTCTGTTACATTCCTTCTCTTCCTCAGTCTTAATCCTGTGCTTTGTGCAAGTGTCCTGCGGTACCTTAGTCTCCAACCTCTGTCCTCTGCAACAGTCTTTCTGCTCCCAGTCTCCAACATCTGCTCTCTGTAACAGTCCTTCTGTACAGCAGTCTCCAACCACTGCTCTCAGTAACAGGCCTTCTGCACCCCAGTCTCCAAATACTGCTTTCTGTATCAGTCCTTCTGAACATCAGTCTCAAACCTCTGCTCTCTGTATCTATCCCTCTGCACCTCATTCTCAAACCTCTGCTCTCTGTATCATTCTTTCTTCACCCCAGTCTCCAACATCTGCTCTCTGCAATGATTCTAGTGCACCCAGTCTCCAACCTCTGATCTCTGCAAAAGTCCTTCTGTACCACAGTCTCCAAATTCTGCTCTCTGTAAGATCCTTCTGCACCCCTGTATCCAACCTCTGCTCTCTGTAACAGTCCTTCTGGACATCAGTCTGATACCTCTGCTCTCTACACGGTCCTTCTGCACCCCAGTTTCAAAACATTGCTCTATGAAACAGTCCACCTGCACCTCAAACTCCACCCTCTCTTCTCTATAACAGGCCTTCTGCATGCCAGTCTCCAAAGTCTTCTCTCTGTAGCAGGCCTCCTGAACCCCAGTCTCAAAAATCTGCTCTCTGCAACGATCCTTCTGCACCCCAGTCTCCAACCTCGCTCTCTGCAATGATTCTAGTGCACCCAGTCTCCAACCTCTGATCTCTGCAAAAGTCCTTCTGCACCACAGTCTCCAAATTCTGCTCTCTGTAAGATCCTTCTGCACCCCTGTATCCAACCACTGCTCTCTGTAACATTTTTTCTGCATCCAAGACTCCAACCTCGGCTCTCTGTAGCAGGACTTCCACACATCAGTCTCTAAACTCTGCTCTCTGCAACAGTCCTTCTGCAGCATATTCTCTAACCTCTGCTCTCTACAACAGTCCTTCTGCACCCTAGTTACAAACATCTGCTCTCTGCAACAGTCCTTCTGCACCCCAGTCTCCAACATCTGCTCTCTGCAAAAGTTCTTCTGCATCTCAGTCTGAAAGTCTCCTCTCTGCAACGATCCTTCTGCACCCCAGTCTTCTACCTCTGCTCTCTGTAACAGTCCTTCTTCTCCTCAGTCTCCCAACTCTACTCTCTTTAAGATTCTTTTGCAACCCAGTCTTTAAACTTTGCACTCTGTAACAGTCGTTCTTCACAACAGTCTGCAACCTCTGCTCTGTATAACAGGCCTTCTGCACCCCAGTCTAAAACCTCTTTTCTCTGCAACGAATTTTCTCCACCCCAGTCTCCAACATCCGCTCTCTGCAACAGTCCTTTTGCACCCCAGTCTCCAAACTCTGCTCTGTGTAAGATCTATCTGAACCCCAGTCTTCAACCTCTGCTCTCTGTAATAGTCCTTCTGGACCCCAGTCTCTAAACTCTGATCTCTTTAACAGTTTTTCCGCTCCTCAGTCTCCAACCTCTGCTCTATGTAATAGTCCTTCTGCACCCCAGCCTCTAAAATCTGCTCTCTGCAACAGTCCTTCTGCACCCCAGTCTCCAACATCTGCTCTATGCAGCAGTCTTTCTGAATCCCAGTCTCCAAACACTGCTCTTTGCAACGATCCTTCTGGACCCCTGTCTTTAACGTCTTCTCTCTGCAACAGTCTTTCTGCACCACAGTCTCCAACCTCTGCTCTCTTTAAGATCCTTCTGCAATCGAGTTTCCAAACTATGCTCTCTGTAAGATCCATCTTAACCCCAGTCTTAAACCTCCTCTCTCTGTAACAGTCCCTCTGCACCCCAGTCTTTAAACTCTGCTCTCTGTAACAGGACTTTTGCACTCCAGTCTCCAACCTCTTCTCTCTTCAGCGATTCTTCTCCATCCCAGTCTCCAACATCTGCTCTCTGAAACAGTCCTTTGCACCCCAGTCTCCAAACTCTGCTCTCTGTAAGATCCATCTGAACCCCAGTCTCTAACCTCTGTTCTCTGTAACTGTCCTTCTTCACCCCAGTCATCAAACTCTGCTCTCAGTAACAGTCCATCTTAACCCCAGTCTCCAATATCTACTCTCTACAACAGTACTTCTACACCCCAGTCTCCAAACTCTGCTCTCTGCAATGATCCTTCTGGACCCCAGTCTCCAACGTCTGCTCTCTGCAACAGTCCTTCTGCACCACGGCTTCCAACCTCTGCTCTCTGTAATATCCTTCTGCACTTCAGTTTCCAGACTCTGCTCTTTGTAACATTATTTCTCCACCCCAGTCTCCAACCTCTGTCCTCTGAAACAGTACTTCTGCTCCCCAGACTCCAAGATCTGCTCTCTGTAACAGTCCTTCTGTACCGCAGTCTCCAACCTGTGCTCTTTGTAAGGGTCCTTCTTCACCCCAGTCTCCAACCTCTGCTTTCTGTTTCAGTCTGTCTGAACCCCAGTCTCTAACGTCTCTTCTCTGTATCTAACTGTGTGCACCTCATTCTCCAACCTCTGCTCTCGGGAACAGTTCTATACCGCAGTCTCCAAACTTTGCTCTCTGTACCAGTCCTTCTGCACCCTAATTTACAAACTCTGCTTCCTGTAACAGACCTTCTGCACCTGAGTATCCAAACTCTCCAATGTGTAACAGTCCTTCTACACCTCAGTTTCCAAGGTCTGCTCTTTGTAACCGTCCTTCTTGACCTCAGTCTGAAACATCTGCTCTCTGCACGATCCTTCTGAACCCCAGTCTAAAACCACTACTCTCTGTAACAGTCCACCTGCACCTCAGTCTCCAAACTCTGCTCTCCGTAAGATCCTTCAGCAACCCAGTCTCCAAACTCTGCTCTCTATAACAGTCCTTCTGCACCCCAGTCTCCAAACTCTCCTCTCTGCAACAGTCCTTCTGCACCCCAGTCTCGAACATCTGCTCTCTGCAACAGTCCTTCTGAACCTCAGTCTGAATACTCTGCTCCCTTAAACCACCCTTCTGCACGCCAGTCTCCTAATTCTGCTCTCTGTAAAATTCCTTCGTCACCTCATTCTCCCAACTCTTCTCTCTGTAAGATCCTTCTACAAAGCAGTCTTTAAACTCTGCACTCTGTAATAGTCCTTCTGCTCCTCAATCTCCAAACACTACTCTCTGTAAAAGTCCTTCTGCACCGCTGTATCCAAACTCTGCTCTCTGTAACAGTCCTTCTGCACCCCAATCTCCTACCTCTGCTCTCTTTAACAGTCCTTCTGCACTCAAGTCTCCAACCTCTGCTCTCTGTAACATTCCTTCCGAACCTCAGCCTCCAACGTCTGCTCTCTTCAACAGTCCTTTGGCACCCCAATCTCCAAACTCTGGTCTCTGCAAAAATCCTTCTACACCCAAGTCTTTAACCTCTACACTCTGCAACAGTCCTTTTGCACCTAAGTCTTCAACATCTGCTCTCTGTAACAGTCCTTCTGCACCCCAGTCTCCAAAATCTACTCTCTGTAACAGTCCTTCGGCACCCCAGTCTCCACCCTCTGCTCTCTGCAATGATCCTTTTACACCCAAGTCTCCAAACTCTGCTCTCTGAAACAGTTCTTCTGCACCCCAGTCTCCAACATCTGCTCTCTGCAACAGTTTTTCTAAACCTCATTCTAAAAACTCAGCTCTCTGCAAAGATCCTTGTGGACCAAAGTCTACAACCTCTGCTCTCTCTGACAGTCCTTCAGCACCTCAGTCACCAACCTCTGCTCTCTGTAAGATCCTTATCCCACCCAGTCTCCAAATGCTGGTCTATGTTACAGGCCTTCTGCTCCCCAGTCTCCAAGCTCTGCTCTGTGTAACAGGTCTTCTGCACCTCAGTCTCCAACCTCTTGTCTCTGCAACGATCTTTCTGCACCCCATTCTCCAACCTCTGCTCTCTCCAACAGTCCTATTGCACAACAGTCTCCAACCTCTGCTCTCTGTAAGATAATTCTGCACATCTGTCTCCAACCTCTGCTTTCTTTAACAGTACTTCTGTACCACAGTCTCCAACCTCTATTTTTCATAACGGTCCTTCTGCACCCCAGTCTCCAAACACTGCTCTCTTCAACAGTCCTTCTGCACCTCAGTCTCCAAACACTGCTCTCTGTAACAGTTTTTCTGCACCTCAATCTTGAAAAACTGCTCTCTGCAACAGGCCTTCTGCACCCCAGTCTCCAACGTCTGCTCTCTGCAACAATCCTTCTGCACCCCAGTCTCCAAACTTTCCTCTCTGTAAGATCCTTCTGCTTCCCAGTCTCCAAACTCTACACTCAGTATCAGTTCTTTTGCACACCAGTCTCCAAATATTGCTCCCTGTAACAGTTTTTCTGCACCTCAGTCTTAAACAACTGCTCTCTGCAACAGTCCTTCTGCACCCCTGTCTCCAACCTCTGCTCTTTAGAACAGTCCTTCTATACCCCAATCTCTATAATCTACTCTCTGCAACGATCCTTCTGCACCCCAGTCTCCAACGTCTGCTCTCTGCAACAATCGTTCTGTACCCCAGTCTCCAAACATTCCTCTCTGTAAAACTTTTCTATACCCCAGTTTCCAAACTCTGTCTCTGTAACATTCCTTCTGCACCCCAGTCTCCAACGTCTGTCCTCTGCAATTTTCCCTCTGCACCCCAATCTCCAACCTTGTTTTCTACAACAGTTCTTCTGTACTGCAGTCTTCTACCTTTGTTCTCTGTAAGGGTCCTTCTGCAGCCCTGTCTCCAACCTCTGCTTTCTATATCAGTCCTTCTGCACCACAGTCTCCAAACTCTGCTCTCTGTAACAGTCCTTCTGCACCTCACTCTTCAACGTATGCTCTCTGCAACAGTCCTTCTGCACACCAGTCTTAAACCTCTGCTCTCTGCAACAGTCCTTCTGCACACCAGTCTTAAACCTCTGCTCTCTGCAACAGTCCTTCTTAACCTTAGTCTTCAACATCTGGTCTCTGCACCAGTACTTCTCCACACAAGTCTCCATCATCTGCTCTCTGTAACAGTCCTTCTGTACTGCAGTTTCCAACCTCTTCTCTCTGTTAAGGTCCTTCTGCACCCCACTCTCCAACCTCTGCGTTCTCTATCAGTCCTTCTGCACTCAGGTCTCCAACCTCTGCTCTCTGTAATAGTCCTTCTGCACCTCAGTCTCCAATGTCTCCTCTCTGCAAAAGTCCGTCGGCACCCCAGTCTCCAAACTCTGCTCTCTGTCACAGTCCTTCTGTACTACAGTCTCCAACTTCTTCTCTCTGTAATGGTCTTTCTGGACCCCAGTCTCCAAACTTTGCTTTCTGTATCAGTCCTTCTGCACCCTGGTCTCTAAACTCTGCTTTCTGTAACAGTCCTTCTGCAACTCAGACTACAATTTCTGCTCTCTGCAACAGCCCATCTGCACTTCATTGTCGAAACTCTGCTCTCTGTAAGATCCTTCTGAAACCAAGTCTCCAACCTCTGCTCTCTGTAACAGTCCTTCTGCACCTCTGTCTTCAACCTCTACTTTTCTCAGCAGTTCTTCTCCACTCTAGTCTCCAACCTCTTCTCTCAGTAACAGTCCTTCTTAACCTCAGTCTGAAAACTCTTCTTTCTGTAACGATCCTTCTGCATCTCAGTCTCAAACCTCTTTTCTGTGTAACAGTCATTATGTACCTCAGTCTCCAAACATTTGTCTCTGTAAGATTCTTTTGCAACCCACTCTTTAAACTCTGCTCTCTGTAACTATCATTCTGCACCCCAGTCTCCAATCACTGCTCTCTGTAACAGGCATTCTGCACCCAAATCTTCAACCTATGCTGTCTATAACAGGCCTTTTGACCCCAGTCTCCAAACTCTTCTCTCTTCAACTATTCTTCTGCACCCCAGTCTCTAACCTCTGCTTACTGCACCAGTCCTCCTGCACCCCGGTCTCAAACCTATGCTGTCTGTAAGATCCTTCTTCACACCTGTCTCCCACCTCTGCTCTCTGTAAAAGTACTTCTGAAAAGCAGTCTTGAAACTCTGCTCTCTGTAGGGTTTCTTCTGCATTTCAATCTCCAATCTTTGCTCTCTGCAACATTTCTTTTGCAACCCAGTCTCCAAAATTTGCTCTGTGCAATAGATTTTCTGCACATGAGTCTCCAACCTGTGCTCTCTGTAAAAGTCCTACTACATCCCAGTCTTCAACCTGTGCTTTCTGTAAAAGTTCTTCTGCACCACAGTCTCCAATCTCTGCTCTCTATAATGATCCTTCTGCACCCCAGTCTCCAAAATCTGCTCTCTGCAAAAATCCTTCTGCACCCCAGTCTCCAAAGTCTGCTCTCTGTAATAGTCCTTCTGCACCCCAGTCTCCAACCTCTGGTCTCTGCAACAGTCCTTCAGCACCCAAGTCTCCAACATCTGCTCTCTGCAACAGTCCTTCTACACCCCAGTCTACAACTTGTGCTCTCTTCAACAGTCCTTCTACCCCCTAGTCTCGATACTCTGCTGGCTGCAACGATCCTTCGGCACCCCAGTCTCACACCTCTGTTCTCTTCAACAGTTCTTCTGCACCCCAGTCTCCAACCTCTGCTCTCTGTAAGGGTCTTTATGCACCCCAGTATCCAACCTCTGCTTTCTGTATCAGTTGCTTTCCACCAAAGTCTCGAAAATCTGCCCACTGTTACAGTCCTTCTGCAACTCAGTCTGCAAACTGCTCTCTGCAACAGTCCTTCTGCACATCAGTCTCCAACCTCTGGTAACTGTAAGGGTCCTTCGGCATCCGAGTCTCCAACCTCTGCTTTCTGTATCAGTCCTTCTGCACCACAGTCTCCAACCTCTGCTCTCTGAAACAATCCTTCTGCACCTGGGTCTTCAATGTCTGCTCTCTGCAACTGTCCTTCTGCACCTCAGTCTCCAACCTCTTCTCTCTGTAACAGTGCTTCTGCACCTCAGGTTCCAACTTTTGCTCTCCTTAATATCTTTCAGTAATCCAGTATTCAAACTCTACTCTCTGTACCAATCTTTCTGCACCCCAGTCTCCAAACTCTGCTGTCTGTAATAGGCCTTCTGCACCCCAGTCTCCGAACTCTGCTTTCTGTATCAGTCCTTCTGCACCCCAGTCTCCAAACTCTGGTCTCTGCAACGATCCTTCTGCACCCCAGTCTTCAACCTCTGTTCTCTACAACACTTCTTCTACACCCCAGTCTCCAAACACTGCTCTCTGTAACAGTCTATCTGTTCTGCAGTATTCAACTTCTGTTTCCTTTAAGGGTCCTTCTGCACCCGAGTTTCCAACCTCTGCTTTCTGTATCAGTCCTTCTGCACCAGAGTCTCCAAACTCTACTCTGTAACAGTCTTTCTCCACCAAAGTCTGCAACCTCTGCACTCTGCAATTGTCTTACTGCACCAAGTATCCAACCTCTTTTCTCTGCAAAAGTCCTTCTGCATCCCAGTCTCCAACATCTGCTCTCTACAAAAGTCCTTCTCCACCCCAGTCTCGAAACTATGCTCTCTGTAACAGTACTTTGTCCTGCAGTTTCCTAACTCTTCTCTCTGTAACGGTCCTTCTGCACCCCACTCTCCAACCTCTGCTTTCTCTATCAGTCCTTCTGCACTCAATCTCCAACCTGTGCTCTGTAACTGTCCTTCTGAATTTCAGTCTCTAACGTATGGTAGCTGCAACAGTCTTTCGGAACCCCAAACTTCAACCTCTGTTCTCTGCAACAGTCCTACACCCAAGTCTCCAACCTCTGCACTCTGCAACAGTCCTTCTGAACCTCAGTCTCCAACCCCTTCTCTTTGAAAAGGGCTTTCTGCACCTCAGTCTTCAACATCTACTCTCTGTAACAGTCCTTCTGCACCTCAGTCGCCAACCTCTGCTCTCTTTAAGATCTTTCTGAAAACCAGTCTCCAAACTCTGCTTTCTATAACAATCCTTCTGCACCCCAGTCTCAAAATTCTGCAGTCTGTAAAACTCCTTCGGCACCCCAGTCTGCACCCTATGTTCTCTGCAACGATCCTTTTACACCCAAGTCTCCAACCTCTGCTCGCTGCAACAGTTCTTCTGCACCCCAGACCCCTACATCTGCTCTCTGCAACAGGTTTTCTAAACCTAATTCTGGAAACTCTGCTCTTTGAAAGGACCCTTCTGGACCCCAGTTTCCAACCTCTGCTCTCTCTGACAGTCCTTCAGCACCTAAGTCACCAACCTCTGCTCTCTGTAAAATCCTTATGCCACTCAGTCTCCAAACTCTGCTGCGTGTTACATGTCATCTGCTCCCCAGTCTGCAAGCTCTTCTCTTTGTAACAGGCCTTCTGCAACTCAGTATCCAACCTCTTCTCTCTGCAACAATCCTTCTGCACCCCATTCTCCAAACTCTCCTCTCTGCATCAGTCCTATTTCACCCCAGTCTCCAACCTCTGCTCTCTGTAAGATCCTTCTGCACACCTGTCTAAAACCTCTGCTTTCTTTAACAGTTCTTATGTACAGCAGTCTCTAACCTCTGTTCTCTGTAACAGTCTTTCTGCACCCCAGTCTCCAAACATTGCACTCTGCACAGTCCTTCTGCACCCAGTCTCCAACCTCTCTTCTCTGTGACAATCCTTCTGCACCTTAGTCTCGAAACACTGATCTCTGTAACAGTTTTTCTACAACTAAGTCTGTAACAACTGCTCTCTGCAAAAGTTCTTCTTCACCCAAGTCTCCAAACTCTGCTCTCTCAAACAGTCTTTGTATACACCAGTCTCCATAATCTACTCTCTGCAACGATCCTTCTGAACCCCAGTCTCAAAAATTTCGTCTCTGTAAGATCGTTCTGGACCCCAGTCACCAAACTCTACTCTCAGTATTAGTCCTTCTGCACCCCAGTCTCCAAATACTGCTCTCTGTAACAGTTTTTCTGCAACTTACTCTTCGACAACTACTCTCTGCAACAGTCCTCCTGCACCCCAGTCTCTAACGTCTGCTCTCTAGAACAGTCCTTCAATACCACAGTCTCCATAATCTACTCTCTGCAACGATGCTTCTGCACCCCAGTCTCCAACGTCTGCTCTCTGCAACAATCGTTCTGCACCCATGTCTCCAAAAATTCCTCTCTTTAAGATTCTTCTGCACACCAGTTTCCACATTCTGCTCTCTGTAACATTCCTTCAGCACCGCATTCTCCAACGTCTGCCCTCTGCAATGGTCCCTATGCACCCCAGTCTCCAACCTTGTTCTCTAAAACAGTTCTTCTGTACCGCAGTCTCTAAACTCTGCTCTCTGTAATGGTCCTTCTGCACCACAGTCTCCAAAATCTGCTTTCTGTATCAGTCCTTCTGCACCACAGTCTACAAACCTCTGCTCTCTGCAAAAGTCCTTCTGCACCCCAGTATCCAACATCTGCTCTGCAACAGTCCTTCTGCACCACAGTCTCAAACATCTGCTCTGTGTAACAGTCCTTCTGTACTGCAGTCTCAAAACTCTGCACACTGTAACGGTCTTTCCGCAAACCAGTTTACAAACTCTGCTCTCTATAACATTCCTTCTCTAACCCAGTCTCCAACCTCTGCTTACTACAACAGTCTTTCTGCATTCCAGTCTCCAAACTATGCTCTCTGTAGCAGCCTTTCTGCACCTCAGTCTTTAACCTCTGCTCTCTGCAACAGTCCTTCTACACCCCAGTTGCAAACCTCTGCTCTCTGGAAAGATCCTTCAGCACCCCAGTCCCCAACGTCTGCTCTCTGCAACAGTACTTCTGCACCTGAGTCTCCAACCTCTGCTCTCTGTAAGATTCTTCTGCAACCCCGTCTCCGAACTCTGCTCTCTCTAACAGTCTTGCTGTACCGCAGTCTCCAAACTCTGCTTTCTGTAATGGTCCTTTTGCACCCCAGTCTCCAAACACTTCTTTCTGTATCAGTCTTTCTTCACCACAGTCTCAAACGTCTGCTCTCTGCTAAAGTCCTACTGAACACCAGTCTTCAACATCTAATCTCTGCAACAGTTCTTCTGCACCCCAGTCTCCAACCTCTGCTCTCTGTAAAAGTCCTTCTGTACTGCAGACTCCAACCTATGCTCTCTGTATTGGTCCTGCTGTACCCTAGTCTCCAAACTCTGCTTTCTGTATCATTCCTTCTGCACCCCTGTCTCAAACTTCTGCTCTCTGTAACAGTCCTTCTGCACCTCAGTCTCCAACTTCTGCTCTCTGCAATAGTCCTTCTGCACCCAAATCTCCAAATTCTTCTCTATGCAACAGTCCTGCTGCACCTCAATATCCAAAATCTATTTTCTGTAACAATCCTACTGCACCCCAGTCCCCAAATTCTTCTCTCTGCAAAGGTCCTTCTTCACCCCACTCTCCAACCTCTGCTCACTGTAATATGCTTCTTTACCCCAGGGTCCAAACTCTACTCTCAGTAACAGTTCTTCTGCACTGCAGTCTCCAATCTCTGCTCTCTGTAACAATACTTCTGCAGCTCAGTCTCCAAACTCTGCTCTCTCCAAAAGGTCCTTCTGCAACCCTGTCTTAAACCTCTGTTCTTGCAACAGTCCTTCCACTCCCCAGTCTTCAAACTCTGCTCTTTGTAAAAGTATTTTTGCACCCCAGTCTCCAATCTCAGCTCTCTGTAATGGTCCTTCGGCACCCCAGTTTCCAACCTCTGCTTTCTTACCAGTCGTGCACCCCAGTCTCCAAACTCTGCTCTCTGCAACAATCCTTCTGCACCCCAGTCTCCAAACTCTGCTCTCTACAACATTCCTTCTGCACTTAAGTCTTCAACCTCTGCTCTCTGTAAGATCCTTCTGCACCCCAGTCTCCAACCTCTGCTATCTTCAACGGTCTTTCTGCACCTCAGTTGCCAACCTCTGTTCTCTGCAACAGTCCTTCTGCACCCCAGTCTCTAACCTCTGCTCTCTGTAACAGTCCTTCTGCACCTCAGTCTCCAACCTCTGCTCTCTGCAAAAATCCTTCTGTACCCCAGTCTCCTATATCTGCTCTCTACAACAGTCCTTCTGCACCCCAGTCTCCAACATCTGCTCTCTGTAAAAGTTCTTCTGCACCGCAGTCTCCAACCTCTTCTCTCTGTAATGGTCCTTCTGCACCCCAGTCTCTAAACTCTGCTTTCTGTATCAGTCTTTCTGCACCTCAGTCTTCAACCTCTGCTCTCTGTTACAGTCCTTCTGCTCCTCAGTCTTCAACATCTGCTCTCTGAAATTGTTCATCTGCACCTCAGTCTTCAACCTCTGCTCTCTGTTACAGTCCTTCTGCTCCTCAGTCTTCAACATCTGCTCTCTGAAATTGTCCATCTGCACCTCAGTATCCAACCTCTACTCTCTATAACAGTCCTTATGCATCTCAGTATCAAACCTCTAATCTCTGGTTGATACTTTTGCAAACCAATCTCCAAAATCTGCTCTCTGTAACAGTCCTTCTGCAACCATTCTCATAACTCTTCTCTCTGTAACAGGCTTTCTGCACCCCAGTCACCAACATCTCGTCTCCGGAACAGTCCTTCTGCACACAAATCTCCAACCTCTACTCTCTGCAACAGTCCTTCTGCACCCCAGTCTCCAACATCTGCTCTCTGCATGAGTCCTTCTTCACCTCAACTGAAAATTCTGCTCTCTTCTACGATCCTTCTGCACCCCAGTCTTCAACCTCTCTTCTCTGCAACAGTCCTTCTGCATCCCAGTCTCCAACCTCTGCTCTCTGTAACAGTCTTCTGCACCTAAGTCTCCAAATTCTGCTCTCTGCAAGAGTCCTTCTGAAACACAGTCTCCAACCTCTTCTGTCTGCAACAATAATTCTGCACCCCAGTATCCAAAATCTGCTTTCTGTATCGGTCCTGCACCCCAGTCTCCAAAATCTGCTCTCTTTAACAGTCCTTCTTCACCTCAGTCTCCAACCTCTGCTCTCGGTAACAGTCCTTCTGCACACGAGTCTCCAGTTTCTGCTCTCTGCAACGATCTTTCTTCACCCCAGTGTCCAAACTCTGATCTCTGTAACAGTCCTTCTGCACCACAGTCTTTAAACTCTGCTCTCTGCAACAGTCCTTATGCACCCCAGTCTCCAACATCTTCTCTCTGCAACACTCCTTCTACACCCCAGTCTCAAGACTCTGCTCCCTGTAAGATCCTTCTGCACACCTGTATCCAAACTCTGATCTCTGTAATGGTCTTTCTTCATCCCCGTCTCCAAACTCTGCTTTCTATATCAGTCTTTCTGAACCACAGGCTTCAACCTCTGCTCTCTGTTACAGTCCTTCTGCACCCCGTCTCCAACCTCTGCTCTCTGCAACAGTCTTTTTGCATGCCAGTTTAAAACTCTGCACTCTGCAACATTCCTCTGTACCCCAGTCTCCAACCTCTGCTCTCTGTATCAGTCCTTCTGAACCCAAGTCTCCAAACTCTACTCTCTGTAACAGTTCTTTTGAAACACAGTCTCCAACTTATGCTCTCTGTAACAATCCTTCTGCACATCAGTTTCCAACCTCTTCTCTCAGCAAAGGTCCTTATGCACCCCAGTCTCCAACTGCTGTTCTCTGCAACAGTCTTTCTGCACCACAGTCTACAACATCTACTCTCTGTAACAGTCCTTCTGTACTGCAGTCTCCAACCTCTGCTATCTGTAACAGGCCTTCTGCTCACAACTCTCCAAACTCTGCTCTCTTTCACGATTCTTCTGCACCGCAGTCTCCAACATCTGCTCTCTGCAACAGTCTTTCTGCACCATGTTTCCATACTTCGCTCGCTGTATGATGCTTCTGCACCCCAGTCTCCCAACTCTGCCCTCTGAATCAGTCCTTCTGCACCCCAGTCTCCAATCTCTGCTCTCTGCAACTGTGCTTCTTCACCTCAGTCTTCAAACTCTGCTCTTTGTATGAAATTTCTGCACCCGAGTCTACAACCTCTGCTCTCGGAAACAGTCCGTCTACACCTTAGTCTCCATAATCTGCTATACAACAGTCCTTCTGCACCCCAGTCTCCAACCTATGCTCTCTGTAAGATAATTCTGCACACCTGTCTCCAACCTCTGTTTTATGCAATAGTCCTTCTGCACCCCAGTCTCAAAAGTATTCTCTCTGCAGCAGTCCTTCTACAACCCAGTCTACAAACTCTGCTCTCTGAAACAGTCCTTCTACAACCCAGTCTCCATACTCTACTCACCCCAATAATCCTTCTGCACCCCATCTTCAACCCATGCTCTCTGAAACATGTCCTTCTGTACCGTAGTCTCCAAACTCTTTTCCCCGAAAGTGTCCTTATGTACTCCATTATCCAACCTCTGCTTTCTGTATCAGTCGTTTTGAACCACAGTCTCCAAACTATGTCCTCTGTATCAGTCCTTCTGCAACTCAATCTGCAACCTCTGCTTTCTGAAACAGTCTTCTTGAACCCAAGTCTCCATCCTCTGCTCTCTGCAACAGTCCTTTTGCACACCAGTCTCCAACATCTCCTCTCTGAAACAGTTCTTCTCCAGCCCAGTCTTCAACCTCTGCTCTTTTTAACAGTCCTTCTGTACTGCAGTCTCCAACCACTGCTCTCTGTAAGGGTCCTTCTGCACACGAGTCTCCAAGGTATGCTTTCTGTATCAGTCCTTTTGCACCCGAGTCTCCAAACTTTGTTCTGTGTAACTGTCCTTCTGCACCTTAGTATCCAAACTCTGCTCTCTGCTACAGTCCTTCTTCAACCCAATCTCCAACCCCTACTCTCTGCAACAGTCATTCTACACCCAAGTCTAAAACCTCTGCTCTCTTCAACAGTCCTTCTGCACCCCAGTTTCCAAACTCTGCTCTCTGTAACAGTCCTTCTGCACCTCAGTCTCATACCTCTACTCTCTGTAACAGTGTTTCTGCACCCCAGTCTCCAACCTCTGCTCTCTGTAACAGTCCTTCTGCACACGAGTCTGCAATCTCTGCTCTCTGAAATGATCCTTCTTCACCCCAGTGTCCAAACTCTGCTCTCTGTAACAGTCCTTCTGCACCACAGTCTTTAACCTCTGCTTTCTGCAACAGTCTTTCTGCACCCCAGTCTCCAACCTCTGCTCTCTGAAACACTCCTTCTACACCACAGTCTCAAAACTCTGCTCCCCGTAAGATCCTTCTGCACACCTGTATCCAAACTCTGATCTCTGTAACGGTCCTTCTTCATCCCCGTTTCCAAACTCTGCTTTCTGTATCAGTCCTTCTGCATCACAGGCTTCAACCTCTGCTCTCTGTAACAGTCCTTCTGCACCCCGTCTCCAACCTCTGCTCTCTGCAACAGTCCTTCTGCACGCCAGTTTATTTATTTATTTATTTATTTATTTATTTTAATTATTGGTCGTTCAAAACATTACAAAGTTCTTAATACATCATCTTTCACAGTTTGATTCAAGTGGGTTATGAACTCCAAACTTTACCCCGTATACAGATTGCTGTATCACATCAGTTACCCTTCCATTGATTGACATATTGCTTTTCTAGTGTCTGATTTATTCTGCTGTCAGTCCTATTCTCTACTATCCCCCTCCCTTCCCCTCCCCTCTCCTTTTCTCTCTCTACCCCTTCTACTTTAAATCATTTCTTCCATTTGTATTATCTTGTCTTACCCCTCCTTTCCTCTTATATATCATTCTCACTCCCTTTCCCTCCCACCTCTCATCCCTGTTTAATGTAAATCTTCTTCTCAAGCTCTTCGTCCCTACCCTGTCCTTGTTTACTCCCCTTATGTCAAAGGGGTCATTTGGTATTGTTTTTTAACGATTGACTAGCTTCACTTATCATAATCTGCTCTAATGCCATCCATTTCCCTCCAAATTCTATGATTTTGTCGTTTCTTAATGCAGAGTAATACTCCATTGTGTATAAATGCCACATTTTTTTTTATCCATTCATCTATTGAAGGGCATCTAGGTTGGTTCCACAATCTTGCTATCGTGAATTTTTCTGGTATGAACATCGATGCAGCAGTGTCCCTGTAGCATGCTCTTTTTAAGTCTTTAGGGAATAGACCGAGAAGGGGAATAGCTGGGTCAAATGGTGGTTCCATTCCCAGCTTTCCAAGAAATCTCCATACTGCTTTCCAAATTGGCTGCACCAATTTGCAGCCCCACCAGCAATGAACAAGAGTGCCCTCTTCCCCGCATCCTCTCCAGCACTTATTGTTGTTTGACTTCCTAATGGCTGCCAATCTTACTAGAGTGAGATGGTATCTTAGGGTAGTTTTGATTTGCATTTCTCTGACTGCTAGCGATGGTGAGCATTTCTTCATGTACTTACTGATTGATTGTATGTCCTCCTCTGAGAAGTGTCTATTCAGGTCCTTGGCCCATTTATTGATTGGATTATTTGTTATCTTATTGTCTAATTTTGTGAGTTCTTTGTATATTCTGGTTATTAGGGCTCTATCTGAAGTGTGTGGATTAAAGATTTGTTCCCAGGATGTAGGCTCCCTATTTATCTCTCTTATTGTTTCTTTTGCTGAGATAAAACTTTTTAGTTTGAGTAAGTCCCATTTGTTGATTCTAGTTGTTAACTCTTGTGCTATGGGTGTCCTATTGAGGAATTTGGGGCCCGATCCCACAGTATGTAGATCGTAGCCAACTTTTTCTTCTATCAGATGCCGTGTCTCTGATTTAATATCAAGCTCCTTGATCCATTTTGAGTTAACTTTTGTGCATGGCGAGAGATAGGGATTCAGATTCATTTTGATGCAAATGGATTTCCAGTTTTCCCAGCACCATTTGTTGAAGATGCTATCCTTCCTCCATTGCATGCTTTTAGCCCCTTTATCAAATATAAAGTAGATGTAGTTTTGTGGATTGGTTACTGTGCTCTTTATTCTGTACTATTGGTCCACCCGCCTGTTTTGGTACCAGAACCATGCTGTTTTTGTTACTATTGCTCTGTAGTATAGTTTGAAGTCTGGTATCGCTATACCGCCTGATTCACAACTTCCATTGTTTTTGCTATTCTGGGTCTTTTATTATTCCATATGAATTTCATGATTCTTTTATCTATTTCTACAAGAAATGCTGTTGGGATTTTGATTGGCATTGCATTGAACCTATAGAGAACTTTTGGTAATATCGCCATTTTGATGATGTTAGTTCTGCCTATCCATGAGCAGGGTATATTTTTCCATCTTCTAAGGTCTTCTTCTATATCTTTCTTTAGGGTTCTGTAATTTTCATTATATAAATCTTTCACCTCTTTTGTTAGGTTGATTCCCAAGTATTTTATTTTTTGGGGGGATATTGTGAATGGAGTAGTTGTCCTCATTTCCGTTTCAGAGGATTTGTCCCTGATATACAGGAATGCCTTTGATTTATGCATGTTGATCTTATATCCTGCCACTTTGCTGAATTCATTTATTAGCTCTAATAGCTTCTTTGTAGACCCTTTTGGGTCTGCTAGGTATAGAATCATATCATCTGCAAATAGTGATACTTTAAGTTCTTCTTTTCCTATTTTTATGCCTTTAATTTCTTTGTCTGTCTAATTGCTCTGGCCAGTGTTTCAAGGACTATGTTGAACAGAAGTGGTGAGAGAGGGCATCCCTGTCTTGTACCAGATCTTAGAGGGAATGCCTTCAATTTTTCTTCATTCAGAATGATGCTGGCCTGTGGCTTATCATAGATTGCTTTTACAATGTTGAGGTATGTTCCAGTTATCCCTAATTTTTCTAGAGTTTTGAACATAAAGGGATGCTGTACTTTGTCGAATGCTTTTTCTGCATCTATCGAGATGATCATATGGTTCTTATTTTTAAGTCTATTGATGTGGTGAATAACATTTATTGATTTCCGTATATTGAACCAGCCTTGCATCCCAGGGATGAATCCTACTTGATCATGGTGTATAATTTTTTTGATATGTATTTGAATCCGATTCGCCAGAATTTTATTGAGGATTTTTGCGTCAAGGTTCATTAGAGATATTGGTCTGTAGTTTTCTTTCTTTGAAGTGTCTTTGTCTGGTTTCGGAATCAGGGTGATGTTGGCCTCGTAGAATGAATTTGGAAGTTCTCCCTCTTTTTCTATTTCCTGAAATAGCTTGAAAAGTATTGTTGTTAGTTCCTCTTTAAAGGTTTTGTAAAACTCTGCTGTATACCCATCCGGTCCTGGGCTTTTCTTAGTTGGTAATCTTTTGATGGTTTCTTCTATTTCCTCTATTGTTATTGGTCTGTTTAGGTTGTCTATATCCTCCTGACTCAATTTGGGCAGATCATAAGACTTAAGGAATTTATCTATGCCTTCACTATCTTCTATTTTATTGGAGTATAAGGATTCAAAATAATTTCTGATTATCTTCTGTATTTCTGAAGTGTCTGTTGTGATATTGCCTTTTTCATCCCGTATGTTAGTAATTTGAGTTCTCTCTCTTCTTCTCTTCATTAGCATGGCTAAGGGGCTGTCAATTTTATTTATTGTTTCAAAGAACCAACTTTTAGTTTTGTCAATTTTTTCAATTATTTCTTTTGTTTCAATTTCATTAATTTCAGCTCTGATTTTAATTATTTCTTGCCTTCTACTTCTTTTGCTGTTGTTTTGCTCTTCTTTTTCTAGGATTTTGAGATGAAGTACGAGATCACAGAAGCAGGTAAGCAGCTTGTTTGGTCTTAGTTTGTCAACCCCTGCCTTACCCAAACCCCAGACATTTAAAATAAAAGGTTTAACACACATCCAATTTTATCTCTTCTCACAGAGACCTAAAGGATGAGTAAGACAAGGTAGAGGTTTAAGAGAGGAATGGCACAGTCGAGACAGATCATAAATCATGTATAAAGTTATAGTCATAAAAACTCACAGAATATTCAGAAAACTGCACCTGGTCAATATGGATAGACCCAAGGTTTTAGAAGCTAAATCAAAATGATCCTATACAATAATAAATAAATGGCCATGTCTACTCTTTGGGTGAGACAATGGGAAGACATATTTCAATTTTCAATTCTTCCTACATTCTGCCTTTTGCATCTAAGTTACCAGAGGAGGAAGAAGGGTCAATGATTCCAGCTGGAGTTGTTTCCTAGTGTTCCAACAAGAATAAAAGGAGCACAGTGCCCTTAACATCCTCATCTCACCCTTGGCACCACTTGTACTTTTAATGATCTCTGATCCTACCTTAAGCTTTTAACTCCAGTACTCATTCCTGAATCTTAATATCCATCAGCTTATCTGATACCTTTTCATTTGATTGTTGTTGTTGCTGCTGCTGTTATACATGAGCCAGATTCTAGAACCTTCGGAGTGATTCCTATAGCCCTGCCTTGTCCATGCTGATTCTGATCCCCTCAATGTCTCTTTTGCTAATGATCTTGCAGATCCAACAAACACAGCCACTAATGATGCAGATCACTTACCAAATCTCTCAATAGGAAGATGAAACCAAGAAGCTGAGCTTTTTTAAAGGACTCTTTGGAACTATTCTGATGATTCACTCTTCAAATGGTTGCTCCTGAGATGACAGCCACTGTCCAAGCATCGGAGACTGTCATGAATTTGAGTTCTAACTACTCAGAACTATAGTACATTGACCTCTATGAACATCATTTATGAAATGGAAAATTTAATTACATCCTAAAACTGTGGTATCAAAGTACAACTTAGGATACCAGTTTGGACTGGTATCTGGCAGGGCATACATACTTAATAAAAACTGAACATACATACTTAATAAATACCTTCATTCCTGTTCATTAATATGTCCATCTATTCGCTAGGATTAAGTATAGCTTCATGAACCAAAATATGGAAAAATCAGTTTTCATTCACAGGTATAGAAATTTTTAATGCTAAAAGTAAAAATAGGAATTTTGAAAATTAAAAAAGCATTTAAATCATCTAGAGAAAGAAAAAGAAAAGTAAAGGAGGTAGAGGGAAATTAAAATAACATTCTTAGTTTCTTTTGATTTAGTATTTCATCTTAAACCTTAACATACTCATAATTTATACTAATATATTATTTATTCCTCATCCAACTTTGTCTTGGCTCATTTTTCTCTCTTTTTTCATTCCACCTTTTAGCTCATGTTACTTTGTTGTATTTTTATGGTCATCTGTAAGATCCCTGAAATCCTTTTGGAGCACAGTGGGATATAAATAAAATAAAATATTGTGTTTTGGACAAGGCAACTTCAAAAAGAGAACCCAAGAAAATCAATAATTCTTCACAGCATCTAAAACAGTACATTTCAGTGCATAATCCATGACCCATCAACAAAGCTAACAGTTTATCTTTTCCTGAACCTGTTTTATTAATTTAAAAAATTGTAAGAGCTACTATCTTTTAAGTACTTAGAGTGTTCTAGATGTTAGTCTCAGGAGCTTTCACCTATATTTATTGATTTAATTTTCCCAACAATTCTAGGAGGCAGGTACTAATTCTCGTCCTCAATGAACAAGTGAGGAAACAGAGTGATAAAGAATTTCAGTAGCATCGGCTGGGGTTGTGGCTCAGAGGTAGCGCGCTCGCCTAGCATGCGTGTCGCAATGGGTTCGATCCTCAGCAACACATAAAGTAAAATAAAGACATTGTGTCACCTATAACTATATATATATATATATATATATATATATATATATATATATGAATTTCAGTACATTCCTCAAGGTCACATACCCATTAAGTAATGAGCAGCAAGGGTCCCACTAGAGGTAGCATGACTCCAAGTCATCACTTTTAGCTGTGATGCAATCTGACTTGTAGGAATTATAAATTCCTTATAAAAGACTTAGGCTTTTGCAATTTTTTTCTTCATTTGGTTTTAGGCTCATAGATATTGATGAATTGTGTAAAAGATCAATATCTCATACCCTATAATAAATCAATTTACTGCCCTGAGGTTACTTCTTGATATTTTCTTCAATATATTTTTCAAAAGTTTTAATGAAGATTTATCATAGCTAAGAAGAATGGGTGAAGATGGTCAAGTCAAATTTTCAATAGCATATTCAGAGATGTCACCGAATTAAACATAGTGCTAGATCCTGAGGCCACTCCAAGTTGGGTTCATTAGCTTCATGGTGCCTACATTCAATGGGGGATCCAACTATTAAACCTGAAGTGATGTCTCAGTCCATTCATGCTGCTACAACAAAATACAATAAAACAGGTAATTTATAAAGACAAAAAATTTTATTTTCTCACAGTTCTGGAGGCTGGGAAGTCCAAGATCAAAGCTGGCTGCTGAGGGGCCAGTCTCTCTGCTTCCAAAAGGGCAGCTTGCTATTGCATCCTCTGGAGGGTCAGGATGCTGTCCTCACATGATAGAAGGAAGAAGGTAAGCTAGTTGGTCACTACATGAAGCCCATAAGGCTGCAATCTTATTAATAAGGGAGGAGCTCTCATGACCTAATCACCTCATGAAGGCTACATCCTTTAGTCTTATCAAGTTTGCTATGAAGTTTCAATACCTGATTTCACAGGATATTCATTCAAACCGTAGCAGGTGATGATGTTATGATGAGGGATGGTATGGTAGTAACTCCTGGTGCTGTGAGAGAATGGGCGAGAGTACCATATCTAGGTGAGTGATTTAGGAATGATTTTTCATATTGTACCATACCCACTGAAAAAGTTGCATTGGTAGAAGTCTTTTGATATATAAGATGAGAAAAGAAGAGGAGATGTTCAAAATATGGTGGATTGGTCATCTCACGATACTGTAACAGGGTGAATTAAATAACAGAAGTTAGTTTCTCATAGTTCTGGAGGCTAGAAAGTCAGGATTAAAGTGCCATCAGTGTTGGTTTCTGGTGAGGGCTTTCTTCCTGGAATTCAGATGACAGAATTCATAATATAAATAATATATAGAGGGATTCTCTAGTGCCTCTTCTTATAAGTACAATAATACTGTCAAATCAGGACCCCACTTTTATGAACCCATTTACTGTTAATTACCTTCATAGAGGTCCTATCTCCAAATAGAGTCATACTAGGGATTGAGATTTGGGGAGTATACATTTTTTGTTGTTGTTGTTCTCAGCAATTAAACCCAAGGGCATTTAACTACTGAGCCACATTCCCAGTTGTTTTATTTTTTATTTTTTGAGACAGGGTCTCACTAGGTTGCTTAAAGCCTCACTAAGTTGCTGAAGCTGGCTTTGAACCTTCCATCCTCCTGCCTCTACCTCCTGAGCTGCTGGGATTACAGGTATGCACCACTGCACCTGGCTAGACACAAATTTTTTTTTATTGGTTGTTCAAAACATTACAAAGCTCATGATATACCATCTTTCATACATTTGACTCAATTGGGTTATGAACTCCCATTTTTACCCCAAATACAAATTGCAGAATCACATCGGTTACACACTCACATTTTTACATAATGGCATATTAGTGACTGTTGTATTCTGCTACCTTTCCTATCCCCTACTATCCCCCCTCCCATCATCCCTCTCTACCTCATCTGCTGTTGTTCAATTCTCTCCCTTGTTTCCCCGCCCACCTTCCCCCCACATCCTCTTCTATGTAATTTTGTGTAACATTGAGGGTCTCCTACCATTTCCATATGCTTTCCCTTCTCTCTCCCTTTCTCTCCCCCCACTCATCTTTGTTTAATGTTAATCTTTTCCTCATGTTCTTCCTCCCTGTTCTGTTCTTAGTTGCTCTCTTTATATCAAAGAAGACATTTGGCATTTGTTTTTTAAGGATTGGCTAGCTTTGCTTAGCATAATCTGCTCTAATGCCATCCATTTCCCTGCAAATTCTATGATTTTGTCATTTTTTATTGCTGCGTAGTACTCCATTGTGTATAGATGCCACATTTTTTTTATCCATTCATCTATTGAAGGGCATCTAGGTTCGTTCCACAGTCTAGCTATTGTGAATTGTGCCACTATAATCATTGATGTGGCAGTATCCCTATAGTACACTCTTTTAAGATCCTCAGGGAATAGTCTGAGGAGGACGATAGCTGGGTCAAATGGTGGATCCATTCCCAGCTTTCCCAGGTATATCCATGCTGCTTTCCAAATTGGCCTTACCAATTTGCAGTCCCACCAGCAGTGTACAAGTGTACCCTTTTCCCCACATCCTCGCCAACACTTAGTGTTGTTTGACTTCATAGTGGCTGCCAATCTTACTGGAGTGAGATGGTATTTTAGGGTGGTTTTGATTTGCATTTCTCTGACTGCTAGGGATGGTGAGCATTTTTTCATGTACTTGTTGATTGATTGTATGTCCTCCTCTGAGAAGTGTCTGTTCATGTCCTTGGCCCATTTGTTGATTGGGTTATTTGTTATCTTATTGTCTAATTTTTTGAGATTTTTGTATATTCTGGATATTAGGGCTCTATCTGAAGTGTGAGGGGTAAAAATTTGTTCCCAAGATGTAGGCTCTCTATTTACCTCTCTTATTGTTTCTCTTGCTGAGAAAAAAACTTTTTAGTTTAACTAAGTCCCATTTATTTATTCTTGTTGTTAATTCTTGGGCTATGGGCGTCCTATTAAGGAATTTGGAGCCCGACCCCACAGAATGTAGATCGTAGCCAACTTTTTCTTCTATCAGATGCAGTGTCTCTGATTTGATATCTAGCTCCTTGATCCATTTTGAGTTAACTTTTGTGCATGGTGAGAGAAAGGGATTCAGTTTCATTTTGTTGCATATGGATTTCCAATTTTCCCAGCACCATTTGTTGAAGATGCTATCCTTCCTCCATTGCATGCTTTTAGCCCCTTTATCAAATATAAAAAAGTTGTAATTTTGTGGATTGGTTTCTGTGTCCTCTATTCCGTACCATTGGTCCACCTGCCTGTTTTGGTATCAGTACCATGCTGTTTTTGTTACTATTGCTTTGTAGTACAGTTTGAGCTCTGGTATCGCTATACCTCCAGATTCACACTTCCTGCTTAGAATTGCTTTTGCTATTCTGGGTCTTCTGTTTTTCCATATGAATTTCATGATTGCTTTATCTATTTCTACAAGAAATGCCATTGGGATTTTAATTGGTATCACATTAAACCTGTAGAGAACTTTGGGTAGTATCGCCATTTTGATGATGTTAGTTCTGCCTATCCATGAGCAGGGTACATTTTTCCATCTTCTAAGATCTTCTTCTATTTCTCTCTTTAGGGTTATGTAGTTTTCATTTTATAAATCTGTCACCTCTTTTGTTAGGTTGATTCCTAAGTATTTTATTTTCTTTGAGGATATTGTGAATGGAGTGGTTTTCCTCATTTCCATTTCAGAAGTTTTGTTGCTGATATACAGGAATGCCTTTGATTTATGCATGTTGATTTTATATCCTGCAATTTTTCTAAATTCATTTATTAACTCTAGCAGTTTCTTTGTAGACCCTTTTGGGTCTGTTAAATATATTATCATGTCATCTGCAAATAGCGATAATTTAAGTTCTTCTTTCCCTATTTTTATGCTTTTAATTTCTTTTGTCTGTATAATTGCTCTGGCCAGTGTTTCAAGAACTAAATTGAATAGAAGTGGTGATAGAGGGCATCCCTGTCTTGTTCCAGATTTTAAAGGGAATGCCTTCAGTTTTTCTGCATTTAGGATGATGCTAGCCTGAGGTTTAGCAAATATAGCTTTTACAATGTTGAGGTGAGTTCCTGTTATCCCTAGTTTTTCTAGTGTTTTGAACATAAAGGGATGCTGTACTTTGTCAAATTCTTTTTCTGCATCTATCGAGATGATCATATGGTTCTTGTCTTTAAGTCTATTGTAATGTGGTGAATAGTATTTATTGATTTCCGTATATTGAACCAGCCTTGCATCCCAGGGATGAATCCTACTTGATCATGGTGCACAATTTTTTTGATATGCTTTTGTATTCGATTCACCAGGATTTTATTGAGAATTTTTGCATCCAAGTTCATTAGAGATATTGGTCTGTAGTTTTCTTTCTTTGAAGTGTCTTTGTCTGGTTTCGGGATCAGGGTGATGTTGGCCTCATAGAATGAATTTGGAAGAGTTCCTTCTTTTTCTTGCCGCAGTCTGGCTGGGCACAAAATCATGAGCCACTCACAGCCTTGTAGAGTCAAACAGCAATTCTTTATTCCCGAACTCACACCGGCCCTCTACAAACACATTCTGGGGAAATTCACGTTCTGGGCAAAATCCACGTTCTGAATCCCAAATACTCTGGGAACGGGCGTGCCTGAGGCAGCAGGATATGCCCTATTCCCAGCAGGGTACACCTTAAACCTGGAACTGCCCTAAACCCAAGGAGCGGGATACTCCCTATTCCTAGCAGGATACACCCTAAACCTGGATCCGCTGTAATCCAGTAGGATCCTCCCTAAACCCAGATCCACCCTGGTCCTTGAGCAGGGTCACCTTTCTCAAACATACATGCAATGTCACTGCAAATGTCCAAGGCAAGTCCATTTCCATGAGTCTTTCCTCTAAGCAACATGGGGTACGCTGGCAAGAAAATTGTCATACCTACTTGGCTAATGGCTCTCAGCATTTTCTATTTCTTGAAATAACTTGAAAAGTATTGGTATTAATTCTTCTTTGAAGGTTTTGTAGAACTCCACTGTATACCCATCCGTCCAGGGCTTTTTTTTGATTGGTAGTCTTTTGATGGCTTCTTCAATTTCTTCCATTGTTATTGGTCTGTTTAAATTGTGTGTGTCTTCCTGACTCAATCTGGGCAGATCATGTATGACTTAAGAAATTTATCTATATCTTCACTATCTTCTATTTTATTGGAATATAGGGTTTCAAAATACTTTCTAATTTTCTTCTGTATTTCTGTAGTGTCTGTTGTGATATTGCCTTTTTCATCCCATATGTTAGTAATATGAGTTCTCTCTCTTCTTCTCTTTGTTAGCATGGCTAAGGGCCTGTCGATCTTATTTATTTTTTCAAAGAACCAACTTTTAGTTTTTTCAATTTTTTCAATGGTTTTTTTTTTGTTTCAATTTCGTTGATTTCTGCTCTAATTTTAATTATTTCTTGTCTTCTACTACATTTGCTGTTGTTTTGCTCTTCCTTTTCTAGGTTTTTGAGGTGTAGTGTGAGTTCATTTATTTGTTGGTTTTTTCTTTTTTTGAGGCAAGAACTCCAAGAAATGAATTTCCCTCTTAAAACTGCTTTCATTGTGTCCCATAGATTCTGGTATGTTGTGTCTGTATTGTCATTTATCTCTATGAATTTTTTATCTCCTCCTTTATGTTTTCTGTAACCCATTGATCATTCAGTAACATATTGTTCATTTTCCATGTGATGTAGGACTTTTCCTTCCTTCTTTTATCATTGATTTCCAATCTCATTCCATTATGATCAGATATGGTGTATGGTATTATCTCCACACCTTTATATTTACTAAGAGTTGCCCTGTGGCATAATATATGGTCTATCTTTGAGTAGGATCCATGTGCTGCTGAGAAGAACATGTATCCACTTGATGATGGTTGATATATTCTATATATGTCGGTTAAGTCTAGGTTATTGATTGTGCTATTGAGTTCAATAGTTTCTTTATTCAGCTTTTGTCTAGAGGATCTGGCTAATGGTGAGAGCGGTGTGCTGAAGTCACCCATAATTATTTTGTTGTAGTCTATTTGACTCTTGAACTTGAGGAGAGTTTGTTTTATGAACGTTGCAGATCCATTGTTTGGTGCATACAAATTGATAATTTTTATGTCTTGTTGGTGGATGGTTCCTTTTAACAGTATATAGTGTCCTTCTTCATCCCTTTTGATTAACTTAGGTTTGAAGTTGATATTATTTGATATGAGTATGGCCACTCCTGCTTGCTTCCGAGGGCCATGTGAGTGATATGATTTTTCCCAACCTTTTACCTTCAGCCTGTGTATGTCTTTTCCTATCATATGAGTCTCCTGAAGGCAGCATATTGTTGGATTTGTTTTTTTGATCCAGGTTACTAACCTATGTCTCTTGATTGGTGAGTTTAGGCCATTAACATTTAAGGTTACAATTAAAATATGATTTGTACTTCCAGTCATGTTTAATTATTTATTTATTTTAGTTTGGCTAGTTTTTACTTTTTGGTTATTTTCCTCCCCCTTTACTGAGATACCTCCTGCTGTTAGTTTTGGGCACTATTTTTCAATTCCTCTTCTTGTAGTATTTTGCTCAAAATGCTTTGCAGTGCTGGTTTTCTGGCTGCGAATTCTTTTTTAGCTTATGTTTATCGTGAAAGATTTTAATTTCATTGTCAAACCTGAGGCTTAATTTTGCTGGATGCAGTATTCTTGTTTGAAATCCATTATTTTTCAGCGTTTGAAATACATTGTTCCAGGATCTTCTCACTTTCAAAGTCTGTGATGAAAAATCAGTCGTTAACCTAATTGGTTTACCCCTGAATGTAATCTGCCTCCTTTCTCTCGTCGCTTTTAATATTCTCTCCTTGTTCTGTATGTTGGCTATCTTCATAATTATATGTCTTGGAGTTGGTCCATTACGGTTTTGAATGTTTGGGGTCCTGTAGGCTTCCAGGATTTGGCAATCCATTCCATCTTTCATCTCTGGGAAGTTTTCTAGAATTATTTCATTTAATAGGTTGTCCATTCCTTTGGTTTGATTCTCTATGCCTTCTTCTATCCCGATGACTCTCAAATTTGGTTTTTTTATGACATCCCATATCTCTTGAATAGATTGCTCGTGTGATTTAAGCATCTTTTCTGTGTTGACTATATTCTTTTCAAGTTGATAAACTTTGTCTTCATTATCTGATGTTCTGACTTCTACTTGATCTAGTCTATTTGTAATATTCTCATTTGAGTTTTTAATTTGGTTTATAGTCTCCTGCATTTCTAGGATTACTGTTTGATTTTTTTTTAACATCTCAATCTCCTGGTAAAGCTTGTTCTTTGCCATTTGAATTTGTTTGTTTAATTCATTTTCAAAATAGACTTTTATTGCTTGGACTTGCTGTCTCATGTCTTCTCTAATATTCCTTTCCATCTGAGTTAGGTATGCCTTGAGTTCTTTCCCTATCCCTGTTTCTGATGCTTCTAGGTCCCCCTGTAAATTTAAGTTGTCCTGCATTGTTTGTACTCCTTTGTTCCCTTGTTTTTTCATGATGTTCACGCTACTTTCAAGCTCTATTTGATTGCTGTGTTTCTGCTCTCTTCTATAAATTTGTTTTGGTTTTTTATATCTCTGTTGTCTCTCCTTTGTGTTGGTAGACTATGCCTGCTAAAGTGGATTCCACTGGGAAGGAATTCCGACGGCCGAGCTCCAGTGACATCACCTCTCTGCTATGGCGGGCCCCAGGCTCCTTACTGGAGTATCCAAATGGAGGGGTGGGACTGGACTGTCTCTGGTTGGTTTCAGCTCCTGGACGCCGGCGGCCAGGCGGTCTCCAGCCGCCCAGTCGAAGCGGCAATGGGCCGGCTGTCGCTGGTGGGCGGGCAATCTCTAGCCGCCTATTCGTGTGGTCGGTCACCGGCGGGCAGGCGGTCTCCAGCTTCCCAGTCATGTGGGCAGCTGGCGGGCGATCGGTTGCCCACGAACATGCGGTCTCCAGCAGCTCAGTTGCAGGGGCAATGGGCTAGCTGTCACTGGTGGGCAGGCAATCTCTAGCTGCCCAGTCACGCAGTCAGTCGCCGGTGGGGGGGCGGACTCCAGCCACCCAGTTGCGCAGGCCTGGCCTCAAGTCCCCTGGTTTCTCCTGCTAGTCCTGGTTTCTCCTGCTAGACCAGATTTCCCCTGAGTGATGCCTCTCGGCAGTTCAAACTATACTCTGGGCCTGCCGTTTGTTGGGCATGGAGGGTGGCTATTGAGAACCCACCGCTCCCCCCCCCCCCCGCACTCTATTGTTTTGATTTTTTCCGCTTGCCCCTCCCCCTGCATTGGCAATACAGGTTTCGTTTTCCCCGCTGATGGGAGGGGGAGTTGGGGGTCGGGTGTCTCTAGTTTTCCCCACGTCTTTATGCAGGCTTGCTCTGATAATCCCCCCCCCCCCCGAGAGCCTAGGAGAGATTTTATGCGAATTCCCGCTGTATGGGAGATGAGCTGAGTAACATGCACCTGTTTTATTGTTACAATCTGTCGGAGAGTGGTGGTGGTTACTTCAGCTCTCCAGGATGGTGGCCACTGGTTTCCTTGATGGAGTTTCCGTTGTGGGGGATAGAACTGTCCCGCTTCCTTCCCCATCTGAAATCCCGAACTCAGCCCAGGGCTCTGTGAGTGCTCAGGCGGCAGGATTCCACAGAATCTGCAGCAATCTCCCTGCTTGCTGGTTGCTTCTCGGCGGCTCCCCACCGTCTGTAGCCGCGGGGCGGGCCATGCGGATCAGTCAGCCTGGATCTCCAGTCACACAGTTGGCTCATGTATGAGACTCAATTACCGGACCTCGGTGCTGGAAATCCTTCCTCTAGGTTTTGGTGCACCCCCATTTTGCTGTAAGTTCCTAACAAGATAGTTTTTTGTCGTTCTAACTCGTTATTCACCCTCGCAGTGGCGCGGTACACGGGGTGTGATGCCCTCTATTCGCGGCCATCTTGGAAAAGGCCATATATTCTTTATCAGCTGCATTAAACCATCTGAAAGTTTAGTGGCTTGACACAAAATAGATAGGCAGCAAAAATAGAAACCTAGTGCTGTCCCCGACCTGCACAGGCAGCTGAACTTAAGATCAAGACACAAATTTTAAAGGGACAAAAACATTCAGTGCTTAACATATGGGTAGAAGGAAGAAGGAAAGATAGAGTTTGAACATAGAGAGCATTCAGGAAGACAGGGTACAGCTGAGATCCTATTGCTTTCAAGGGTCTAAACATAATTCCATAAATAGGGTATTTGGATACACTTTATCCAAAGAGCAACAGCAATGGAAAATTGTTGATAGGCTTTTAGCACAGAAGGAACATGATGGGACATAATTCTTAAGAGATCCTGGTTATTGTAGAAAGGATGAATTAGAGAGGGGTAAGACAGAGGCAGACATTTGAGGAGATTGTAGGTTCAGGATAATGCCAGTGAGGACAGAAAGAAATGGAAAGATTAAGGATGTTTCAGGGTCAAAAAAAGTAGGATCTGAAAAATAAGTTCAATCCCGTTGAAGAGAGGAGAGGAAGGTGTCAAGGACAATGCCAAAGTTGCTAGCTTGGATGTACCTAGATCTTGGTGCTCAAGGAGAGAGCAGACAGGAGCTACATACAGAAAACAGAGAATGTGTCCCACATAGGGCAGTGAGAAATCACCAACCCCAGCTAGAGGCTGAAGGCAGAGCTTTCTGTTACTGACCCTGGCTTTTATTGTCACATTTAAGCCTTAAAATTTAAAGTCTAGAGACATTTCATTGATATGTATTCACCAGTTTTTCCCAGTTCTCATTTGGATGTGTGTTCTGTGTATTCCTTTTATCTTCTTGGATATATTTTCTCACAATATGTGGAGATTCCAGAACCTTGAGAAATAGATCTCTGTGATCTTGTCCATGTACATTGATTGGCTGAGCAATCTTGAAACCTAGAGGTCTTTGATTTCTTTCCTAAAAGATGCCTATATAAAAAAAAAAAATAGTAGTTAAATATTATAATAATAATAGTTAATGTTTCTTCAGTGTTAACAGATGCCAAGAACTGGGCTAAGACTTATGTAAGCCTGACCATACCTTCTGAGTAGGTACTATTGTCTCACCTTATAGATGAATACACTGATATTTCAGATCTCAGGGACTTGCTAGTAAACCACACACATCAGAAGTTCAACTCAGATTGATTCATGATATACCAGTCTGATCCTTATGCCATTCTGTCTTTACAATTTTGTCTGTGACAGTTTAACAACTGTGATGTAATTTTAAACATTTTATTTCTCTATTAAATTATAAGCATATGTACCATGTTTTATAATATGCTATTTATTATTATATTAATAAAAAACTCATTGTGAGAAACTTGGAAAATATAGAGAAAATAAAAATCATCCACAATCCTACCACCTGCAGATAACCATTATTACCATTTTGAAGTATTTCATGCTAATACTTTTTGTTACATTTTTTAATAGTTGAAATCAGTGTTTATACATTTTAATCATGCTTTTTCATTTAAATTATAAATATAACTATTTCTCCATGCTATTAAATATGATTTAAAAATTTTATTTTCAATGACTGCAGAATATTTCATTACATGAATATGTTGAAACTGATGTAACCATACAAGCATTTTTAAACATGTGTTTTTTTTCTCATTTTTTAACTAATATAAATAATACACTTGGTTTTTCAAATTATTTCCTTTAAAAATATCTCCAGAAGTGTAATTTAATCATTGCTTCAAAGAGAGAAGGTACATTTTGAAGGCCCTTAATACTTTCTAAAAATAACAAGACAACAGATATTCACTTCAGCAGAAAGAAAGAATCCTGTCTCAACATAACCTCAACAGCATTATGACATTTGCATTTTAAGTGTTTAGTAATAATTTTATTTTAATTTTTATTTCTTGGTACAAACAACATTTAACATTATTATAGTCCTTTGAAATTATTTTTATCTTGTTTTCTTTTCCTGACTTTATCCATTCACTTGCTTTTTCATTTAATAAGTGTTTATTAAAACAACTACTACCGAAGGGCATATAGGTTGCTTCCACAGTTTAGCTATTATGAATTGTGCTTCTAAAACTTTGATGTGGCTGTGTCCCTGTTGTATGCTGTTTTTAGGTCCTTTGGATATAGACCCAGAAGTGGAATAGCTGGGTCAAATGGTGGTTCCATTCCCAGTTTTCCAAGGAATCTCCATACAGCTTTCCATATTGGCTGCACCAATTTTCAGTCCCACCATCAATATATGAGTGTGTCTTTTTTTCCCACATCCTCGCTAACCCTTTTTGTTTTTCGTCTTCATAATAGCTTGTTAGAGTCTGTAAACAAGTCTGGATGACGCCTGGCGTTTTGCCAGAGGGAGTGGTTTGTGAAATAACGCCAGCGAGCCATTAAGTGTGGAGATTTCTTATTGGTTGACTGCTGTATCTAGTTTATGTTAATTAAGATAAGCTGTGTGGAATGTATATATACCTCTCCTGTCCTACAATAAACGGCTCCCACTCCTGCTGTATCAATCTACACAAGTTGCTCGTCACCCCCGGTTATTTTGCTGCAGCCGGACTGCGGCAATATCTGCCATTCTGACTGGAGTGAAATGAAATCTCAGGGTTTTGATTTGCATTTCTCTAATTGCTAGAGATGTTGAACATTTTTTCATGTATTTGTTGATTGATTATATATCATCTTCTGAAAAGTGTCTGTTCAGTTCCTTGTCCCATTTATTGATTAGGTTATTTGTTTTTTAGGTATAAAGATTTTTGAATTTTTTATATATCCTAGAGATTAGTGCTCTATCTGATTACTTGTGGTAAAAAATTGCTCCCAGAACATGGGCTCTCTATTCACCTCACTGGTTGTTTCTTTTGCTGAGAAGCTTTTTAGTTTGAGTCCATCCCATTTATTGATTCTTGATTTTAATTATTGCGATATAGGAGTCTTATTAAGGAATCTGGTGCCTAATCCGACATGATGGAGATTTGGGCCTACTTTTTCTTCTGTTAGACTCAGTGTCTCTAGTTTAACTCCTAGGCCCTGGATCCACTTTGAGTTGAGTTTTGTGCATGGTGAGAAATAGAGGTTTAATTTTATTTTGTTGCATATGGATTTCCAGTTTTCCCAGCAGCATTTGTTGAAGAGGCTATCTTTTCCCCAATGTATGTTTTTGGTGCTTTTGTCTAATATAAGATAATTGTAATTATGTTGGTTTGTCTCTGCGTCCTATACTCTGTACCACTGATCTACAAGTCTACATGCTTTTTTTTTTTTTTTTTAAACTATTGCTCTGTAGTATAGTTTAAGGTCTGGTGTAGTGATGCCACCTGCTTCATTTTTCTTGCTGGGAGAGGGGGAGAGGTAGGAAAGATGGTGGAATGAGATGGACCTCAGTACCCTAAGTACATACATGAAGACACGAATGCTGTAACTCTACTTTGTTATCACCAGAGATATGAAAAATTGTGCTCTACATGTGTGATATGAATTGTAATGCATTCTGCTTTCATATATAACAAATTAGAATAAATAAAAAATATTTATGAGATAAATAAATGATTAAGTATGGGGAAACCTTAAAGAAAAAAAAAACACTACATGTTGGGCCCTATTGGAAACTCTGAAATATTGTAGTAAGTGATATGGGCAAAATCTCTCCCCTCATGGTGCTAACAGCCTATGAATAAGACATCAGAGCCAATGGATTAATTTGCACCAGAAGGAAATATGCTGAAATACACATGATTTAAAAAAATAATTTTCTGCATATTCCAAATTTGCTAAAATAAACTTGTGTTACTTTTACAATGATTAAAGGGAGTATAGATGTCTGGTAACTTTAGTTAATTATATTTTAAAAAATGAAAAGAAAAATATCCGATGGTAAAAGAATATTGCAGGCTACTTAAATAAAAGAGGTAATGTGATAGAGCAATAAAGTATTCCTTTTTGGTCTTAGAAATACTATACATTCTTAAAAATCACTAAGGATGCCAATGATGAGAACTGAAAACTATTTAAAATGCAGAAACACTGAAGTATACGTTCCATTAGCCATCAGAGAGATGTGACTTTACCCTTGGGTAGCTTCTGGAAAATTTCACTGTACAATGAAAAAAGAATAAAAAAAGCAAAAAAAATGATTTATCATTATTATGGAAACAGTTTGGCTCTGATTGAACTCCTATAAAATATTAGAGACCCCTGGCCTCCCCAAACTGTACTTTGAAACCCACTGTGGTGGGAATGACTTCTACTTTGGATTGGGTGTTAGAGGAGGTATGTCTGAGAATGTGACAGTTATCCTAGGATCCAAGGGAAGAGGAAGAACAGTAGTGTGGGTGGCAAAGATTAAAAGGCAAAGAGTGAGTAAAGACTCAGCCACAGGAGGGAATGGGCAGAGTTTGTTGGAGAATAGAAATGAGACTAGGGTGTCAATCTTTATCAGAATGCTTTTCTATACCACTTTTAAGGGAATTTTACTACGTGCAGTTTCAGACTTATAGATTGAACTTGACTCCCATACCTCTAGAATGCTATGCCTTTTATTTGCTAAACAGATAAAGATAAGCTATAATATCACTTTTGTTCCAGTGAGGAAGTGAATGGCACACAATGATGAACACAAAGTTGACATGACTGTTAGTTGGCTCACATTAAAAAACTCAATGCCCAAAAGGAGAGGGAGAGATGGGGAGCAAGCATAGGGGTAGGAAAGATGGTAGAATGAGATGGACATCACTACCTTAGGTACACACATGACCGCACATATGGTGTGACAATACATCATGTACAACCATAGAAATGTAAAGTTGTGCTGCAATTGTGTACAATGCATCAAAATGCATTCTGCTGTCATATATACCTAATTTAAAAAAAAAAAGAAAAAGGAAAAAAACTCAGGGCCCAATGCACAAAGGTCAATAGCAACATTTTGTACTCATTTTATGTAATTGCTTTTGTTAGCCTTTAAAGTAAGGAAGAATTGGCAGGAAAAGTCCCCTTCTTTTGTTTTACCATCTTAGTAGAGCTTATCTCAATCCAGTTCCTCTTTTTTTAGACAGAACAAAATATGAGTAGAGCCAGGCCACTGCTGAATCCTTCTATTCATCTAGTCAGACTTAATATTAGTCTCAATATTCACCCCAGAAATGAAAATAAATAGTATGCTGTTACCCCATTGTTCCACCAGCATTTTAACCAAGCATCTAATAATGCAAGAGGCTCACTCAAAAACTAAATACTAAGCCAGGCTGCAGTGAGGAGGCTGATACAGGAGGATCGTGAGCTCAAAACCAGTCTCAGCAACTTAGCAAGGCCCTAAGCAACTAAGTGAGATGCTGTCTCTAAATAAAGTACAAAAAAAAAAAAAGAGCTGGGGATATGGCTCAGTGGTTGAGTGCCCCTAGGTTCAATCCCTGGAAGAGAGAGAGAGAGAGAGAGAGAGAGAGAGAGAGAGAGAGAGAGAAAGAAAGGGAGGGAGCCACATTGAGAAAAAAAAAAGAAAGAAAGAAAGAAACCAAAAAACTGATTTCAAGATAAACCAAGACTGATTTCACTGAGTTGGTACATCAAATCAACAATCCCTACCTGATGCTATAAAACTACCTCGCCACCTGGAAGCCTACTGGAGTGAGATTTCCAGAATTCCTCAAGAATCTCCTGAATGCTTACCTAAATTCAGATTTCCAGGCCCAACCCTACCAGCTAGATTTGGATTTTCAGTGAGGAAACCTGGGAATCTGTATTTTAATTATGCCTCTATCATTTCTACCAGTAGGCAAATGGTAGAAATTCTGAGATGAGTTATACTTCCATCAAATAGTAAATGTCTTTGAAGCTGAATATAAGTCACTTTGTAATTTTGAGCTTTTCAAGTATAGTTCTACTTAAATCATATCATCAAATGGAGACATTCTATGCTTCCATTTATATAAGAAACAAAATAAGAAAAGCTAATGTGTGCTGTTAAACATCCAGAGAGTGCTTAACCTTGGCAGCTTAGTGTTTAGAAAGAGGGACAAAATGTCCATTTCAGGGACAGAATGTTCTGTTTCTTAATCTGGTACTGATGTCACAGATGTGTTCATATTGGAAAAAAACTCACTGTATATATTATATACTATAAATACTACACACATATGCACCAATAAAAATGTATTTTAGAAAGATTTAAAGGTTATAACATTGTAAAGGTTAATTGAAAAGTAAGAAAAACTACATATGCCAAAAGTGTTTCTACTAAATCAGCATTTTTGTCAATATTAAAAATACATAGCCCAAATATATGTAGATTTCAGATTATGTGCCTAACCCCTAGAAAAATTAAAAATATGCTTGCTGTAAGCCTGAGCATCTCTATCTGTGGAGTCTCTATCTTCCTGAAGCTCAAGTTTGATATCAACTTTTGCATTATTTTAAGTATTTTAAAAAATACATTCACAAACTTGAACCCAGAAGCAAAATCTCTACCTCCAAATGTTGGGCACCAGATGGCAAAAACCAGCATATTTATTTTTAGTCTCTCATAAAAAAAATTGGTGTCCAACAACGGAATAAACTACTTTATTTTTCTCAAGAAGTTAAATTTTTTTTATCAAATTGACAAATAAAAATAACAGTCAAATTTTGGAAAACAAAAGACAGAAATTTTAAAACCATACAATTATTAAGATTTTTGCACATTTTCTTTTTTATAAATAGATATGATTCTTACATGGCACAATTAAATATAATGAATAACTTTGTACCCTGCTTTTTTAACTTGTTATATAATATAATTGACTTATTTAATTATGCTTTTGTATATTTTCTACACCTTGGCTCTAGCTAGAAGTATTACAAAGACAGGGCAGGAGCTTATATTTATTTTGTTCACTAATATCTTTCAGATGCTTAGAACAATACCTGATACATAGTCAGGCCCCAATATCTTTTGTGAATTGAATGTTGAACATACCATATATGTCATTGCAGATTGCTGTAGTCTTCCGACTATCCCTTCAAATACATTCTATTCTCCACCCTCCAGTAGACTAATACTGAGGGGTGTGGGAGGATCCTCCTATTTGATGTTTTATATTTCATGTTTTATGTTACTATCATCTTTGAGACTTTTAAGTTTAGAAACTTGTTGCAAACTCAAATGCCTACGAGCTTAGAGAATTAAAATTTAGCATGAGGAATGTAAGAGAAGGGTGCAATAAGGAGGGGCAGAGTCTATAGAGAACTTGAGCATGCACCTCCTATAGTATCCAGAGGGGGCAGTAGCCATTCATCTCTACTCAAATGACCATCTTGCAAAAATTTGAGCTCAGTGCCTTCTAGATCATCTGATTATTCGTGAGAAGGCAGAAATGCTCTTTGGGCTCACTGTTTACAAGTAAATCAAATTTTGATGAAACACTATGCAGGTCTACCCATTCAAACAAAACAAATCCTAGATAACAATGAGACATCAGTGCACTTCCATTGGGATGGCTATTATTTCAAAAAACAGCAATTAACAAGAATTGTTGAGCATGTGAAGAAATTGGAATCCTGTGCTTCAATGGTGAGATTAAAATGACATGCCACTATGGGAAATGGTATGACAGTTCCCTAAAATATTAAACAGAATTATCATATAATCTAGCAATTTCACCCAAGAAATTGAAAATGGGATCTCATAGAAGTATTTGTACCCCTATGTTCATTTTGGCATTAATCACAGTACCTAAAGGTAGAAACAACACAAGTGTCCACAGACTGATGGATAAGCAAAGTGTGGTATATACATACAATGGAATATCACTCTTTCTGAATGAGGAATCAAATTCTGACATACACTACAATGAAAGAAGACATCATGCTAAGTGAAAGAAGCCAGTCACAAAATATGGTCTAATTTCATGTAAATGAGGCACTTAGGTAAGTCAAATTCAGAGACACAAACTATAATAATGGTTGCCAGGGGCTGGGGATAAGGAGGACTGGGAGATAGTTTTTGATGGATATAGAATTTCAATGTGGGAAAAGAGTTCCAAGATGGATGGTATTAATGGTTGCACCATAATATGAATGTACTTAATGTCACCAAACTGTACATGTAAAAATGGCTAAAATAAAAAATTATGTAATATGTACTTTGCCATAAAATAAAATTTTTAAAAAATTCAAGGGAATCCACCACCTTCAGTCTGGGACATCTCTTCCTGCTCTCAATGTGGAGCAGCAAGCTGGCTTTCACATCACTATTGCAGTTACTCTGTACATGTGATTGCAACATTTTTGTGTTTGAAATTCACTATATGGAAAGACTATTGGCCAATGTATTACCCGAGAAAAGACAAACAAACACTAGACCTGGATGTTGGAAAAGAAATTTAAATGCTGATATTTAAATTTGGGGTGCTGAATTTTACCACCCAATATTAAAGAGCCTCTGAGTCATGTAATTGTTTGAGTATATTTAAGCATCTACAGTCTTTTAGAATTATTTGCCTCCCAAATTCCTTTTCTATAACTATGATTATAGTGCCTAACTCCTCTGTGGTTTTCTGTCATTGAAATAGACACAGTACTTTAAGGAGTTTGAAACTTCTTGAATTAATAGTATCATATAAGTAGAAAAAGTAATTATTACTATAGCAAATACCTATTTTCTTCCACACGGTTAATCATATCTATAGCATTCCATGCTATAAAGAACTCTCAACAGGTTACCAACTGAAAAGAAAACCTATGAAAAAAGACAATAAAATAATATATGTATGGATATAGTCATGGGGAAGGTAAAGTTTCCAGACTCGGTTAAAATTTCAGATTTTTTTTCCTAAAGCTCCAACTGAAAATGTCCACATTATATTCCTATAAACAAATTCTCCATTTTGACCAAAAGAGATCAAAATTAGTTTGGTTTCAAAAAATGATTAAAAAATTAAAAATTCTATCTCCAGTTGACTTAAAAAGATTTTTTTAAAAGGTAGAGAAAAATTAAAAATCTGACAGTACAAAAAATTTTGAACCATTTCCCAAAGGGCATCTGATATTTCATCACCTGCTTGCTTCCCTTCCCCTTCCCCCTCAGAAAGTCCTAATTTTAGCTGTCAGCAAGAAAATGCTGTACAGCTTTAGCAAATCAAATGCTTTCTATTGGAGACAGTCTCTGGGGGGATATGGAGCTAACTAAAAGATTAGATGAAATTTAATTTTTAATCCAGAACTGTACTCTTAACAGGAGGCCTTTAAATAGCAGATGCCATTTTTCATTATTAATGTGAGTGTTAAAGAAACCCAAAGCATGTCACCTCCCGGAAGAGTTCTGCTAGTTCTTTGGCAAAATGACACTGAGGGAAGCTTGCCTCCTTTCTCATAGCTGACCTGAGCCACCAGGCATTTTCTAGGCTCAGAGAGTGAAAAAGTCACAAATTCCTACATTCTGTTGTGGTAGAGGGGTTAACAGAAGGGGAAAAAAAAAAAGTTATCTGGCTTTTCTTTCCTTTTTAACTCATGATGACGTAAGTAATTTAATAAGCAGACGTAAGTATCTCTTTTCAGACATTTATTTTGTTTAGAATTTCTACTTTTTCTTTTTTTTTTTTTTTTTTTTTTTTTTTGGAACTGGGGGTCGAACCCAGGGCTTTGGGAATGCAAAGCAGAAGCCTTGCCACTGAGCTATATCACAGCCCAGGAATATCTAAATCAAAAGGTAAAAATGACTTAAAATTGAAGAGGCAAGTAGTATAAATAAGGTCTTGGGTTTGTTATTTAAGTAGGAATCTGAAGTATATCTGAAACAGAATAAAGTTGATCAAATACTTTAATTGAGGTAAGGAGAGTAAAAAACTTGATATTTAGAATTTAAAAAAAATGTGTTCCTGAATATGTTATTTGATTTATTTACATAATCTTAGGAGGGAAAAAAGAATCAGTAAATAAACTCCCCACTCTTTCCACTCCAAACCAAGGAACAGTACTAGGTTGAACCATACATATTGCCCTTTATAAGGTCAAACATCATTGATAATAGCAAGTTTAAGCTTCACATTGCTTTTTCAAATCAGAAAAATATTAAATATTTGAGCTAAGAGGTTTCCCACACAGTGGATCGATGAGCAGGTGTCCCCTTTGTGTAAAGACCACAATGTCAATTGCAATGTCTTAGCCTATGGGTTTGGAGAAGAGCCATATGTGCATTGGAGCTAGTCATGGAGAGATGCATTTCCAGTTAAAGGAATGTGCATTGTCTTGCTGTAAGGTAATGGCAGTGAGGTAAGGATAAGTGAAAAGTCAGATGGTACAGCAAACTGCAAAATGATTCTCTGTACTTCTTTTCAAATGCCTTTCTTCACATTCTGGTGGATCACATGGCAGGCCAGAAGCAGCCACCCTACCAGGGCTGTCTTGCCCTCTCTCACTTGAGTCTCAGTGAGTCTTACAGAATATGCTTTTAGGCACAGCATATTGAAGGGAAAGACCAAGCCCTCAGTATTATCATGAAATGTTATTTACACATTACTTTATATGTTAGTAGAATGCAACAGCGTGAAATTCAACAAACAGATGCTTTTTTCTGAGGAATGCTGTCAATGAGATTCCAGGTCCTCACTTAGATGTTTTGGGTTACTGGTGATTTTTTTTAGCCTATCCTTTCAACTTATCAACTATGTGAGAATAGATTCCAAGTATTCAGGATTCTAAGACCAATCACATGGCTAAAATTAGAACCCCTAAGTTTCTGCTAACTGCCTGGAATCTCTGTGAGCCTGGAAAATAAAAGGAATCTTTGTAAAGCATCAGGAGGTAGGTACGGAGGCCTCCCTACTGATTAGGTCATCTCCCTCAAATCATTTATGGTTCCTGCTTCTTGAAATTAGAATAGCCTGGTCACTTATTTATTCCTCCTCTCATTCTGCCACTTGGGTGGAAATTCAAGTCACTCTTAATTTGTCTTATTTTAGCAACATACAATCTGGCTAATTTGCTCCTTAAGAATTAAGTGTCAAGTCTAATGTTTCCCTGTAAGCCTAAATCTATATTATATGTCTAAACATATCCAGATAAATTGGGGAAGAGGAAGAAGTCCGTTAAGTATCTGGATATTTCATCTCAGAGATCACAATACCCAAACAGGTGGAAAAACTGCATGGATCAGCAGCAGGAATCAACATGCTAATGGACCTCTTATTTGCATTGCATTCTCCTTGGTGTGTGTGGGGGGGGAGAGTCCTATGTCAATCTTTCTAATTTGGAGTACAATATGCATATCTGTTGATATTTAAAGAAAAGAACTGCACCCAGACAGGTATTCACATCCTTGAGCTACATAATTGGTTTCTGTTTCAAAATAGAAAGGTAACTGCTAAATGAGTCACACAAGATATTTCCACATACTCATTTAATAAGGTGATAAATTCAAGGCTTTTAATAAACTGATGGATTTTGCTAAACACAACATGATAAAAGAACTCCAAAAACTCAAATTTCATGAAATTCAGGGTTGCATTCTTCTGAGAAAATAACTGGGCAAGCCTGTCTCCATAGCCAGTCCAGAGTTGGAGGGGTCCATCTGCATGGATCGATTCTGTTCTAGTCCTAGCTGAGATATGGTGCCACTAGCCTGATGGTGATTCCAACCTGGCTTAAATATCAATAGAAATAATTCTGGCTCCCTGGGGCTTCCAGAACTCAAATAGCATTCCAAAAATCTTCCCCTTGGCTGACCCCCTATTCATTTGTATGATTGGAGGGACTGATGAAAAATACTGAAGATAAAAGGCATTCCCTATTCCTGTCATTTTCCAAAATCCAGTTGCCTACTTTATTCACCCTGATTTGAGAATGCAAATTCACCAGAGAATGAAAGCCAACTACCAATCTTATAACACTCTGATTCACATGGTCGCAGCATTTTGTTCAATTATTATTATCAATATTGGTTTTGGCCGCTTTTAAAGTCTATAAGCACTGGGCTTGTACTCAGAAGTATATTCTGATCTTCGTGTCAAATTTTTGTAAGCCAACAATCAATCATCAAATACCTAGTTTTAGAAAAGTTGTTAATATATTCATTGTTCACACTGGTTTCTTCATATAATTCCTCAACCCTAATAGTAGGTTGTTGTGGTTGTTATTTTGCTATGTTCAGGGTCAAACCAAGAGCTTCACACATGCAAAGTTGGTGCTCTACCACTGAGCCACACCCCCAACCCTGTTACTCCTACTTTAAAAATGGAAAACCTGGCACAGTGAGGAACCTGATAATGGTCACTATATTAGTTTTCTAGGGTTGCCATGATAAAGTGCCTTTAGTACATGGCCTCAGAGAACAGAAACTTGTTCTCTCACAGTTCTGGAGGCTAGATGAGCAAAACTCAGGTGTCAGCAGAGCCCTGCTCCCTCTGAAATCTACAGGAGTTCCTTCTTTGCCTCTTCCTGACTCTGGGTAACCCCAGGTGTTCCTGGGTTGCAGATACATCTCTCTGGTTTTCCTTCTTCCAATGGAGCATCGTGCTATTCATCTCTGTCTTCACATTGATCGTTTTCTTATAAGGACACTAATCTTATGAGATTCATAACCAAGCCTACTCAGTGTGACTTCATCTAAACCTATTTCATGCACAACTATCCTATTTCCAAATAAGGTCATTCTGAGGAGCTGAGGATTTTAAGACAGTATATGCAAAATGGACATAAGAATAAAATTCTATTGCCAAATATCAGGTGCTTAAACTAAAAGATATTATGAAAGAATGAAAGAATGATTGGATTATTATTATTAGACAACTGGGATACTATACATGCATGGAGAGAAATGAGGGAGCAGGGCTTCCTCATTAGTAATCCTAAAATTTGTATGGAACCATGAAGAACCCTAAATAGCCAAAGCCAATTTGAGCAAAAAGAACAAAGCAGGAGGCATTACACTACCTGACTTCAAAAGATACTACAAAGTTGTGGCAATCAAAACGAGCATATTGGCACAAAAACAAACACATAGCTCAATGAAACAAGTACAGAGAGGCTGGAAGTAAACCCACACACATACAGCCAACTGGTATTTGACAAAGGTGCTAAGAGCAGGCATTGCAAGAAAGGGTATTTAAAAATAAATAAATAAATGCTATGGCAAAAATTGGATACCTACATGCAGAAGAATGAAACTGGACTCCTCCTACCAGATACAGAAATCAACTCAAAATGGATTAAAGAAATTACATGTAGAGCATAAAAGTACTAAAAGAAAACATAGCTGAAACACTTTAGGACATTGGAATGGGCAAGGATTTTTTAGATAAGACCCCAAGAGCACAGGTAGCAAAAGCAAAAAATAAGCAAATGGAAATACAAATGGGTTGTTCATGGTTCCACACAAATTTTAGGATTACTTTTTCTAGTTCTGTGAAGAATATCACTGGTATTTTGGTGAGGGTTGCATTGAATCCATAGATCAATCTGGGTGGTATGAATGCTTTTAACAATATTGATTCTTCCAATTCATGAACATAGGACATTTTTCCATTTTTTGGTGTCTTTTTCAATTCCTTTCCTCAATGTTTTATAACTTCCATTGTAAATCTTTCACCTCTTTGAATAAATTTATTCCTGTTTTTTTAATGTAGCTATTACAAATGGTTGATTTTCTTTTAGATGATTTAAAATTGACATATAACGAGATTGTTGATTTTTTTGGTGTTGATTTTGGATCATGCAACTTCATTGAATTCATTTACTAGTTTTAATAATTTGGGGTAGAGTCTTGGGGTTTTCTATATATAAGATCAAGTCATCTGCAGAGATAGTTTGACTTCCCCTTTTCTGATTTGAATGCCCTTTATTTTTCCTCTTGATAAAATTTTTTATATAATTTTTAAGTTATAATTTCCAACAATAATTTGAGAATTGAATTCTTCTCTGCCAGGAATGCTTTCCCAAAATTTTTTTTTCCTGGAAGCTTCCAAATTCATCTATTACTTCTTAAATCCTCCGGGGAAGAAAGCAAAAACACTTTCATTGACACTTTGACACCTTTTGGAATTTCCAACAGCTTGGAATTCATACTGATTCAGTTATACATTCAGATGTTATCAAATAGTTTTCATCTTTAAAGTCAAAAATCATGAAAAAAATGGAAGCTAAATGAGAATATACTTTAATGCCTTCAGGCTATACCTCAAGGAACTAGGAAAACAGAAAACAGACCCTAACTGCTACTTTATTGTCATACAAATGGATACTTCAGGCAGAAACAATAATTATATACAGTAAACAGAATTTATATACCATATATTCTACCATCTATTGGGTGATAATGACAAAGTTGGGTAACTTGTTTTGCCAAATCCAAGAGAGAATATATCTAACTAATATACTGCTATCTTTTAAGACTCAGATTTATGGATTATGGAAGAAATGCATAAATACTGACAGAACATGCATTTTTTTCTTTGTGAGAATATTTCTCTTACTTAGCTTTCAGAGAAAAATAAACATGTACTTTTTATTGTGGAAAAAGAGACAATCATGGTCCTCCAGACATGTCTTTCATGTAATCTGTTCACCATTAGAAAATTATCTTTATGCCACTAAAGTGTGGTTGTGATTGCTTATAACTCTAGCTACTGAGAATGATGTGGCAGGAGGATTGAGAGTTCAAGGCCAGCCTGGGCAATATAGTAAGAACTTGTCCAAAAAGAGGGAGAAAAAGAAAATCATCTTTAAGACTGGTTTAGTTGGGGTCAGGCACAGTGGTGCACAACTGTCATTCTAGCTGCTCAGGAGACTGAATCAAGAGGATTACAAGTCTGAGGCCTGCAAGTAAGACAATGTTTCAAGATAATAAAGTGCTGGGACTGGAGTTATGGTTCAGTGGTAGAGGTAGAGATTCAATCTCTAATAATAACAACAATAAAAATAACATATAAATACTCTGGGATCCCCTGCCCACCATGGCCCGTGTCTTAAAGGCTTGACCCCAATCCTGCACCTGCTATTGGAGGCAATGGCAACTTTAAGAGTTCTTGCCTAGTTGGAGGTCTTTCAATCATTGGGGGAATGCCTTTGAAAGGGATAGTGGGACCCTAGCCCTCGATCTTCCCCCTTTTCACTTCCCAACCATAAAGTGAGTACTTTGTTCTGCCAAGGATTTCCACCATGATATACTACTTCATCAGCAGCCCAAAACAAAGGGATCAAATGATTATTGACCAAAACCATGGAAACTCTGTGCCAAGTTAGACCTTGGTGTGGGGGTGTAATCAGTGGTAGAGTATTTATTTAGTATGCGTGAGGCCCTGGGTTCAATTCCCAACTCAGTTACAAATTTAAAAATAAAATAAAATTGAAAAGAAAATTTTTTCTCTTTATAAATTGAATATCTCAGGTATTTGTTATAGTACTGGAAAGCTGACTAATACAATGATTTTTTAAAAGCTAATAAGAAAAATATGGCAGTATCAGTACCACCACTAATTGTAGTAAGAAAGAAAATAAATGTTTTAATTTGGTTTCTCAGCCCACATGCAATCAAGCTTAAATCACCTGATTTATAATATAAGAGGTGTCACTGTCTAAATAAACCTTCCATTTTCATTAATACTCTTTTCAAAACCAACTTTGGAGAGAATACCTATTTCCTAATTTATATCAACTTTGAATGGTTTTCCATTCTAAATTTATGATATGTATATGATAAAGCAAGAACATGACCAGACCACTGCTGGAAAATTCTTGGTTGTTCCCAAATTTATGACTGGATTTCTGCAATTTTAAGTTACATTTTACTTTTTCCAATAGTTAAAATTCCACCTTGTGATTTTAGCACACATTGAAATTTGAAATCTTCCATTGATGGCCACTGCATGATTTGTGCTATAGGGAACACCATCTGAGAGATCAGACTTGTCAATGATGTAATTCTGAGATCTTTAAATGCATGTCTGACAATGTTTTTCAAGTAAGATTCGATTGTACTCTTGGCTTTAATAATGTATTTTCCTGTCCTGCCTTGGGGCACATTGAAAGGGTGCAAATGGAAACAGGGGAGTTTGAATCAAAGTAATTACATTTTAAAGATTTGGTATCTTTATTACAATTACAAAAAGCCAATAATATAGTTTATTATTCTCCTATTTCAAGTCTTTGACTTGTAATCCTATAGATTGCTGTACTGATTTATTCCACGGATTGCTTTTAAAAAGGGCAGCATCAGTAATTTTCATTTACAAATTACTGCATCTTGTTGTCAGTATCTTCTAAAATATTATTCTCAGCATATGTGATTCATGAAGACAGGCAGATGGTAAATTTCCCTTTGGCAAAATACATTAAGACTCTTTCATTCTGTCGTCCTTCTGCAAGTTCTTACTGCTATGAGCTCTTATCGTTAACAAATTGGGTGAGATAATGTCTTTAAGAGTATGATACTTTGAAGAGAGGAGACAAATTCTTTTCTCTTGGTTATAGTTCAGTTACATCTGCAGCAGCCATCTATCACAGGGATGTTAAAGGTCACATGAATACCAGCTTGTTGCGTATGCTGTCTTCAGTCGTTCTGCACAGCTACAGTTGTGCATTTCCCTGGCAAGTTAAATCACGCCCTTCTCTCACAGGTCACTAATAGCATTCAGGGAAGAGAGTCCCTGTGACTGTCACCATTAGGGACCACTTCACAGACGATGAAGCCAGGGTCTCAAAAATGTCTGGGAGTCAAAACTAAAAAAAAAAAAAATGGGAAGACAAAGTGACATGAGAAGTTTAAAAACTAAATAAACAGTTTTAAATCTTAACAATCCAAAGAAACACAAAAGCCTCACTTTGCTATTTAGAAGTGTACTTGGAATCCATGTTTTCCTGTTAGCTTTCTTATTTTATGTTGGTTAACTATGTACAAGGTTAAGAATGTACATATATGTGAATTGGTATAACTTAACCCATCTCAGGGCCCAGAATCTTCCCCTGGTGAGCCCCACTAGGCTTTATTCAAACTATAACAAAACTAGAATAGGAGATTCCATGACTTTCTAACAAAAGAAAACACCAACCCTGACCATCTTTAAGAATATTTCTGTTTGGTTCCAGATCAGTTTTGCAAAAGTCATTAACAAATAACTGATTTGCCAATATTAGGCTTGAAGAATCTCTACAAATAATAATCTATTAGTGAAAAAGAGTTTCATAAGGATCCCTCTTACTCCTCAAGCCTGCCTCCCCTGTCTCTCCTCTCTGTCATGTCTCCTTTCTTACTTCCACTCATTCTCAGCTATAACAAGAAGCTAGGGAACGAAAAACTGAATGTCACTCCAAATGCTATCATGAGCTTTGCACAGAAACAACTACAGTTGATATGACAATGAAAAGCAGCCAGCTGAAACTGAATAATTAATGGAAAGGAGTAAATTAGCTAAATTGACTTTCCAAGAATCAGATGGACTGCTCCCTCCATGTTCTTGTCAACCCTCATAGGATTCAACTATGTGTTCAGAGTCAGAACTGCATGAAATCTGGACCAGATAGCAACTTCTGCTCCAACTATGAGACAGAAGCTCTTCTAAGACAGTAATCAACACCCAGGAGTACTGGACACTGATGAGACATTGTGGTCAAGAGTAAAATACAGGGAATCAGGTTGAGAATTCAAATATTACGGCTGGGACACCTCAGAGAAAGGTGTATGGTTAGCACCTCCTTGGATCTAAGCCTTCATTTTTTTTCCTCTTGTTTTTATAATAATTTTACAATCAATGGGGCCAGCACACATGACCATACAGAATGTAGACTACGCAACTTTGTGGCATCACAAGCACTAACATCACAGTCCTAGTGAATTGTGCTCCTGCACACACGTACATGCCACACTAACCTAAGCCCACAAGGCAGAGAAGATGATAAGCAGATTTATTGTCTCAGTCAAGGATGAATTCACACGTTAGTTAAGATTTTAGAGGCTAAACAAGAATGTAGTCTACATAAAGAAAACTAAGATCTGTATTGTGCTTTGTAAGTGCAAATCGCTGCCCCACAAATTGTCTCTCTTAAGCCTCATAAGAATGTCAAAAGTTATGTGTTAGGGTATTCCTCAAGGAGGAAATGGAGCTTGGTGACGTTTGGAAACCTGCTTAGTTTCAAATACCCAGAGACTGATAGGCTTGGCACTTGAATCTACATTCCTGAACCTATATCTTGTGCCTTGTTCACAACATCATACCACGATGGGGAACAAAGAAAAAGATCAGCCACCATCTTCCACACAATATATACAAAGCAGCAAGGAAATACCTAGGCAAAAAAAAAAAAAAAAAAAATGTGGGAAATCTTTCCTTTATGAAATGTCCAACGTGTAGAAGCTGACTAAAGCTCCTGAGACATCCTGAAGGAAAGAAATTCTAACTTTTCTTTTTCCAGAATTTCTCTACATTTTTAATGTATCATATAATTTTTCCCATTTAATATTCAACATTTCATAGAGACATGTTCAACAAAAAACATCTCAGGTAATACTGCTATATAAAATACAAAATGCCCAGTGAAATTTGAATTTCAGTTTTATAAAAAGAAAAATACATTTTTAAATATACATATATTCAAAATATTATAGAGGGCCTATTTAAACAGAACTGATATTTATTTTTTATCTGAAATTCAAATGAAACTGGTGTCCTATATGTTTGTTTGCTAAATTTGCCAACTTCAACTTGGGAAATACTGGGTTTATTTTCCCCCCCATAGGTACTTAATGAATAATAAAATGTAAGAAGAAAAGTTCTCACACATAGCTACAGATTTTTTTTATTCTTTTGTACCCTAGAACTGTTAGAACAGGAGCTATGATAATGATCACTGTTATATGCTAATAAGGAAAATAAATGATACATATCAGAACCATAGATCTCCATCCTATTGGAATACAAGCTTTCTCACAAAATGTCCTTTAAACATTGAGTCCTAGAACAGACTCATGGGCATTTAGTAAAGTCAGGTAAGTCAGCTGAGAAATGGGAACACTGTGACTTGAGGTTTTATGTCCACAGTACCATTTTGAATGCCTCTTGATCATCTCCATATGGAAGACCTGCCAGCACCTCAATCCTGCAGTGTTACCTTCCCAATTCCATCATTTAGAAATTGCAGTGACTCAGGTCTCTTCCCAGCCCCACATAGACAATTACTTTCTAGTCTCCATCAGTCCTACCTCCATAATAATGCTTGTATCTCTCCTCTCAGTAATGCCATTGATGCTGCCATCTTGCAGATTTCTCCTTATTTTACTTACACATTCACTGTCTTCTGATAGGTTTCCCTGCCTCCTTTCTTTCCCCTCCTTAACACTTCCTTTATACCATCATCATGGGTGCTTTAAAAATCACATTTCAAATTTCTCTCTTCCTCTCAAAGTCTTACAAAATTTCTCAGTGCCCATACTGGAACATATATTCTCAACATACCATAAGAGATCAAGCAGAATCACTGAAGACAATTTACTGAATGATCTTGTGTATGTCTTATAATCTCTCTGAGTCTTATTTTCCTTGTCTGTAAAATGGGAATAATAATGTTTGTTTATATGGCAGTGTTAGGGATTTAATTATCCATGACATATAAAGTGTATGCTATAGTAGGCTTTCAAATGCAGTAGACATTATTATTCTCTCTTTTCTTTTTTACTTCATTTGCTGCCAAAGTGAGCACATTGTAATTTAATTTTATTCTCACAAAGTAAAGCCCAATCAACTTGGAATGAAATTCAGAATCTGTAAGATGTGATCATAAAGCAAATGTTCTGCCTCATCTCCCCATTCCTCTCTCCGAAGACCATAAGCTTCTGTCACACAGCTGATGGTTTTTTAAATACAGCATAAAACTACCATGTTGAGGTTTCTACTCGTGCTGTTCATAGGAGACCCCAGTAAGAATTAAACACATTTCCTTTCATATTTTATTAAAATATTGCTTATATATCTGTTCTGTACTGAAACAATCTACCCTAATAGGAAATATCTTCTCCCTTTCCTCTTTCAGTAAGAGGCCTACACTGGGTTTGGTGTAAAGGCCTGTGAAATGGAGATTGCCATGACCCTCTGGAAGAATTGGTGAACAGAAGGAAGTACTTGAAGGAGTAGAAGGAACTCTGCCAAATACGGGGGGTGGGGTGATAGAAGAGTCACCCCCATAGCTGGAAGGAGTCTGAGATTCCCCTGTAACCAAATGGTTTGGCTGGTTCCCATACCCCAGGCAGGGGCCTCACCTCCCAAGAGACCGTACCACTTTGTCACTCTACCTGTGCTGGGACTATTTGTCAACTATTCTCTCTCTCTAGATTGTTAATTTCTTAATGCCAAAAATCATTTTTTATTCGGTTTTCTATTTAAGATATCCTCCCCACTCAACTTCCTCCTACTAGGTAGCAATATTCCTGGAGAGTACTAGTTGCTCAGTCATTGCTCCTTGAATCTGACCAATCAGAGGTCCTCATACTAAGTGCCACCTGGATGCTGTTCTATTTGTGTAAGTCTAGGTATTTCCACGGGGAAGGAAGCCACTATCTGCTCCTGGACAGATAGTTATCTTTACAGTCCAGAGATGAGCACTTCCCTTCAACCAGCCAGCCCTCAGCCTCTACCACAGAGGCCTCTACAGAGAGCATAAAGGCTCCCAGGACCCAGGGGCTCAGCAGCAAAGCTGCTCAGACTGTGCATACACACCAGCATAGGTCCTCTCTTCAGGGATAAAAAAGGAGGTTTTCTGTTTTAGACTGAAAGAGTGTTAACTTAACAATGTATTTTTTAAATAATTTGGCTTTCAAATCTAATTAGGCAAAACTTTCAAGGCCTCTATGCAGGCTCACAATATACCTTCTCCCATGCACCCTTAGCCCATTTATTGTTACACCATATACCCCAAATATTCTACATGCTTTTGTATTTCAGGAAACACACATTTCAAGGAAGTAAATATATAAATATAATTTTGTTGAGTTACTATTCATAAGGTCCATGAAATAAATTTTACCAGTTCTCTTTGAGATCCTGAATATTTGAACCAGCAACATTTTCTTAGCTATATTAATGGTATAAAACACTTAATGGAACTTTGAAACTTGGGAACTAAATTCGTTACCTCAAAGCTTTGTGGTACTCATCCTTTGTTCAACTAATTCTTTTATGAGGCCACAAGAGTACCCAGAAGCTGGCTTCTGACATAGCCTTTTATTCCTTGTATGTTTCTTTCTTTGATCTCTTGCTATTCTGATTTCTGATACTCTGATACTGTTGGTACTATGATAATTGCTGGTTGTTACAAGTGGTCTTGGACCTGCCTCTCCCTCAACTACCTGTGATCTTGTCTAAGGCCACATACTGAAATCTTATTCCATAAAAGTTGCTTACAAAAAACTTAATGAGATGACTACCAAGACTCCCATAAGTCATAATTCGTGAAACAGAAGCGTTGATTTGTTAACAAATATGTGGCAAAATTTTCAGTTTCACTAGCAATTACAAATTTCAAATTACCTTGCACCATTACCTATTCACTCTTTTTCATATCCAGTGGTTTGATTTCTTCACAGTGTTTTCCCTCAAGTTCTGGCATTTCAAGTGGAATATAATTTGGAATATTCATTTTAGAAAGCTTGTAGTAAATTTTCTTCAAGAAGTTCCACTAATTACTTTTCTGGGTATCTCTCCTAAATCAAGAATCCTAAATATGAAAAAATAACTGCACACACTGAGATGTTTGTCATACAATTATTTATATCACCATAAACTGAAAACAACCCAAAATTTTTGTTATTGCTAATAGGGAAAACACTTAACTTATTAGATGCTAGGGCTAGACATATACTCATAAAACTAGGTGGAATATGTAAAAATTAAAAAAAACAGTATGCTTAAAAAATAAGTGAAAGAGACAACTCATGGAATTCTCAGGTATTTACACCTATAAAAGTGTTAAGCTACTCAGTGAGACCCTGTCTCTAAATAGGAATACAAAATAGGGCTGCGGATGTGGCTCAGTGGTTAAGTACCCCTAAGTTTAATCCCCTATACTATAAACAAATAAATAAATAAACAATAAAATCTACCTATAGAATAAGTGCTAGAATTAAACACATCACAGAGTTAATCATAATGGTCTTTGTGCTTTCATATTATCATTATTAATCATACATCTCTTTAAAAAACAAAAAAATAATGATTTATGTTTATTTCAAGTTTTAATACCAATATTTATAGCCAAACTTAATTAACTTTATAAATTAAATAACCATATATTTGTTTTCCATGTTTACTTTTATTTTACAGCAATAATTTTATGATGAGCTACTGATGCCAGTATATTTGGGATTTGCTATCTTCAAGCTAGTAATTAATTTTGACACCTTGGTATACATGCCAGCTATGTGTGACTTTACTGTGGGTAATACCATGGAATAAAGTTTGTAATAAACAGTATAAGTAACAATGTTTAAACAAGAATATATTTAGCTGGGCAAGAATGAGGGTAGTGCACTCTCAGCTACATGGGAGGCTGCGGGGGGGGGGGGATTGCAAGTTCATAGCCAGCCTGGGAAACTCAATGAGACCCTGTTCCAAAATAAGTAAAAAAGGCTGATGATGTAGCTCAGTGGTGAGGCACTCCTGGGTTCAACACCTAGTACTATACCAAAAAGAAAAAGAAAAAGGAAAATAAGGAGGAGGGATGAGAAGAAGAGAAGAAGAAGAAGGAGAAGAAGAAATTTTGTGATGAAAGATTTTAAAACTTAGGAAGAAAATTTGGAGAGCAAACATGTTTGAAAGTTTTGAATTTTTCTTCTCAGGTAAGTATTACCTTCCTTTTTAGAATTAAAAGGTTTAGCATATATATATTTATTTATTCTATGTCCAATTTTATTATGGCACTTTCTGCTTTTCTAGACATCTTTACCTATCAGTTCCCAGAACTAGAAACTTAATGGTCTATTTCAGAATAAAATACAAAAATAGTGTCCAAATCTGTGCACTTTACTCTATAACACTCCACTAAACCTGATGACTAAGAAGTGTATTGAGCTTATTACCTTAACAAGCTTGGTTATGTGATTTCCAGTGATAATTATCAAAGTTACAAATGAATAACAGATTAGGACCAGCTGACATACTGAGAAATGGGCAGTGTAATGAACTGGGTCAACAGCATTCTTCCCCTTTTAGTTTAATAAAAGGATTTACTATGGAATGTAGGTAGCCTGTGAAATCCTGGAGGAGCTCTAGAAAGACACCATAGACTGGGGTGCCATGATATGCAAAGCCACATCCCACAAGGGACCATTGTTCCTGCCACACTTAGGAAACCACTGAAGCAGAATTAGAAGCCACTGCAGATGCCGTCTCCTGAATGATATTACCTCTGCTGCAGCCTTTGCCAACAAAATGGGTGCTCTCTGCACACATCCTGGTCCTAAATCGAAGTGGTGTATGAAGACACAAGAAGTTAAACTGCAAGACTATGATATTTCATGTGGCACTTGTTATTTCATATTTTCTTTTTTTAATATTTATTTTTTAGTTGTAGATGGACAAATACCTTGACTCTGTTTATTTATTTTTATGTGGTGCTGAGAATTGAACCCAGTGCCTCACACGCACAAGGCAAGCACTCTACCACTGAGCCACAACCCCAGCCTGATGTTTCATGTTTTCATAGAAACACTTAACTTTTTAGTAGGGAAGATGGTGACTTCTAATTTACCTCACTGTTCTTAAGTCTTTTCTCTATCTAGAGGTGTGCTGGAGAGTCCTTTGGGCTCCTAGAGTATTCATTAAGATAGGCTGAATCTCAAATAAGAGTTACTTGTCTACCATAATAGAACCATTGTTCTCCACTTCACTTTTTTTCCCCCAATCATCTCATTAAAAAGATATCTTTTATTTACTACCATTTCTCTGTATATTTGTAAATGAGAGATGAACCAAAGTATCTCAGCTGACAATGCTTGAGAGCTAACCTGTAGTGGTGGCTTTCTTCCTTGGATAGTCACAGCCGAGTGCAACCATCCTATGTTGCTGGAATTCGTGATGCAGTTATGTTTCAGGACTGGGATGATGAGTTATTTGTGTGCCTCTCCCAAGAACCCTCATAAACATTAGGAGAGATGTTGGGACTTCGTGATAACCTACAAAATAGGACCTGAATTATTGCTTTTTAAGTATTAAAGGGAAGAGGTGGCTTCTGAAGTCTGGAGAACTTGAGGACACTTGAGGTTTTGACTTATAAAAAAATCCAGAAGCTGTTCACTGCATGAACAACTGCATGTTCATTATGAAATCCATCTCACTAACTTGGTTTTGTTACATCCACCAACAGTAAATTCCAAGCTGACTTCATTATCTCAGGATAGAATGAGACATAGAGTTAGCATTTTTCCAGTAGTTTCAAAGGCACTTCAAATAGACAATACTCCAATGGCTAGGCAGATAACCTAATGAAAATGAAATAGTTCTGTACAGTGCTAGTTTCAAATTCTGCAAGTTAAAAATGATCTCTAAAGCAATGTTGGAATTCTGTAGCTCAAGATTCCTGTAGATTGACATGTTGGGAAATAATATCCAAATGCTGCAGAAGAATCTTCTATTATGGCAGCACTTGCTCTTAACTGTAATCGGACTTCCTGCCAATTCATTTGTATCATTTAGCCATGAATGACTAGTTCTATCAGTCCATTCAAGGTTGTTTGCTAAGGCTCAGCATATTTCCATACAATAGATAATAGAAAACCCAATCTCAAGATATCAATAGATTCCAAAAAGAATAGTATAACTTACATTCTTGAAAAAACCCTAATCTTAAAAGGGAAAGGTTCTCCCTGTGAAGAAAGAACTCATTTTATATTCAAAATTCTAATACTCTAAAACTAATAATCTTTGGTAGAAATAGTATAGAACATAGAAAACAGAAAACCTTCATGAGAAATTCTACCTTGAAATTTGTTTCTTTGTTTTTTATAGAGTTGGGATCAAATCCAGGGCCTCATGTATGCTATGCAAGTGCCTTACCCTTGAGCTACACCTGAAGCCCCTGAATTTTTAAAAATTAATTAAAATACTAAAAATTATCCAAAAGAAAACAGAAGCAATTGGATTGTTTATTCTTGGAACTATATAGTTGTAAAGGATAACAATTCTGATTTTGTAAGTTTCTAGCTTATGGGCACTTGCCAAACCCCAAAGATAGGGTTGTGTAAAACAGTCACAGTAGAAATTGTAGATTTACAAGCTCAAGGTATCAGAGATCAAATGTCAGGGATATAAAAGCAAGTGAAACTTCACAGGAGAGATACTAGCCCTCATAATCATTTTATCATCTGAACATTCCTGCATTAACCCAGGAGTTTTGAGGAAATAATTTACATCCAAACCATAGCAAAGACACAGATATAGTTTGCCATAACCAGTGGGAAGACAAAGTTTGCTGTTTGTGCCCAGGCAAATCAACTGATTACTAGGAAAAACAATCAACAATTTCAGAAGAGATAAGGGAATTTCATTTACAATGTCTGGTTTTCCATCAAAAAATTACTAGTCTTGCAAACAAATGGCAATGAGACCTATAGAAACAAAAAGAAGGAGAAGGAGGAGGAGGAAAAGGAGGAGGAGGAAGAAAAGGGAAAAAAAATAATGGAAGGTGATTTCAAGCGGGCCTACATTTTGGATTAGCAGTTGAACACTTCAAAGATAGGGAGAGAGAAAGCAAGAAAGAAATATACTCAGATAATTAAATAAAAATGTACCAATGAATAAACAGAAATATCAATAGAAAAAAACCCTGAAATTCTACACCTGAGAATTATATAACAGATGAAAAAAATTTTTTCAGGCTCAATGGTAGATTAATAATGAAAAAAAAAAAGAATGCATATATTTGAAGCTAATAAAAATTCCCTAATTTGAAGAGAACGGAAAAAAAAAGATTAAAGAAAAAATGAACAGAATCTTAGCATTTTGAGGTAACAGCAAATGATGCAACACATGGGTAAATAGAATCCCACAGAGAAAGGAGAAAGAAAAGATTTCAAGAAATAATTTTGATATAAAATACTAACAGGTCAGAGAAGCTCAGCAAATCCAAAGCAGAATAAGCAAGAAACCACATGGAGGTAGAACTGGTGGGTGTCATGAGGTTTGGATTTCATGCTTTAGTGAGCAGCTTTCTTTGGTTGAACCAAGAGAGCTTCTCAATAAAATGTGTGCTTTAGAAAGACACTTTGAGTTGCAATAGGAGGGCGATAAAAACAAAACAAAACAAATGCCTAAGATGGCTGTGAAGGTTTGGGTCTGAGTGAGAACTGGTGAGATTCTAAACGGAAGCAAAAGAAGCCTAAGGGGAACGAGTCGATTTTATAAATGTTTCAGAGGTAAAACTGCAAGGCTCCTTGAGAGGAGCTATGATGGTGACTGTGTCAAGGATGAAACTTTGGATAAATGATTGGGTGAGGTTAGAGATAATGGGAAAAATTATGAATTTAGAAATAAAGGAAGAAGGGAACTGAGGTACTTCCAAGCAATCCAACATGGCCAGTGATCAGTGCGAGACATTTGTAGGTCATGAGAGAAGTTAAAGCCAGAATTATATCTATAGTCCCTGAAGCCACAATTTATTCCCTTGGAGAGAATGTGAAGATAATGGGTTGATCACAGGGCTTAGGTTTCTAGTTAGAAAGAGAGCATAACCAGTTCCATTCATTCTCCTGGTCTCCAGGAATGAGCTCCAGAGGCCAGAGACTTTTCTGTCCAGCAGTTTCTACACACCTCAGGTGCCCAAAACTCTACACCCCATTAACAGTGTCCAGGGCCAGGCACAGTGACACATGCCTCTAATTCCAGTGATTTGGAAGACTGAGGCATGAGGATCACAGGTTGGAGGCCAGCTTGGATAACTCTATCAAAATAAAAATTAAAAAGAATTAAAAGGGTTCAAATGTAGCTCAGAAGCAGAGCACCATGGGGTTCAGTCCCCAGTACTGCGCAAAAAAAAAAAAAAAAAAAAAAAAAAAAGCATCCTGGGCCATTGAAAGATGTGATCTCATCCAGCAGCAAAACAGGGATCAAACCAGCTATGAGGTCCAGATGGCATCTCCCAAGGGTCGTCAGTAGGAGATTGTCAGGGTTTTTTAGCTCCCCCCCACTTTCCTCGTGACTTGCGGGAGAGATGGGAAGAGCACACCCCTGACCAGGAAGAGCCAAGAAAGGAAAAGGTCGACTGATCACCTGCACCCAGCCCTCCCTGGCCAGAGGACAATCAGACACCTCAGGGAGACCAGTCAAATCAGGATCTCAGTTTATTGAGAAAACACACACAGCTAATATAATGTACAGGAGCCAATCAGGATATAGGTAAGCAGGGTGGGGAGAGTTCTGAGCCTATCTTAGAGGTGGTCTGATTTTTCATCACCCCACAGTAATGCCTTCTGGCTGATCTCTAGGTGCTATCTTAGCCACATGTGGCCCCAGGACCAGGAAGCAGGTAGCACGTTAGGTTTCCTCTTTTCTGATGCAACATGCCCCACATGTTGCATGCCCTACATCAAGTTAGGTTTCCTCCTTTCTGATGCAACATGCCCCACATGTTACATCATGCCCTGCAGGAGATGTGCTGTTCTTGTCAATGGGAGTTGCTCTTTCTGTTAACCAGCAGGGAGGTCACCCAAGGAAGCACCTCAGGCCCATCATGTGAAGTGATGCCAGGTGATCTGGGTCACTAATTCCCTCCCTTTGGCTTCCTGGTACTGACTCCTATGGGGCTGGAAGAGCAAAGGCTGGAAAAGTTCATCACTGAGTGTTGTCTCCACCCTGTCCAGGTGATCCTTTCAAATTCTGCCTCCTCCTAAAAGTATGTTCACTCTCTCACACCTCTTTCCTCCCTACTCCTGCCATCTGACAATCTTATGCCATCTTCAAGTAGCCAAGAACCAGAAATAAGCACTCTGCTTGCCAGGTAGGCTTCCAAACCTATTTTTCAATTAGTATTTTATCCTTTACCTTTGGCTTTGGAAACTAAGTTACAAAGAACTTGGTTACTTTTTCTTTGATTCCTTAATGCCAGCACATGATAAAGCAATAGGTACCTCAAGTATAGTTCACAGCAGGAAATCATTTACAAAATACAGCCCATCCTTATCCATGGGTTACAAATCTACAAATTGAACCAACCTCAGATGGAAAAATCAGAAAGAAAAAGTCATATCTGTACTGAACATTTGCAAACTTTTCTCCTGCATTAGTCCCTAAACAATACAGTAAACAATTACTTCTATAGCATTTACATTGTACTGAGTATTATAAATAATCTAGAGATGATTTATGGTGAATAAGAAGATGTGCGCATATTGTATGAAAATACTATGGCATTTTATGTAAGATGCTTGAGCATCTACAGATTCTGATATCCACAGGGGGCCCTGGAACCAATCCCCCATGAATACTAAGGGACAACTGTACCAGAAAAAATGCATCTGTTCACATACCAAAATAGTATCCTTTCAAAATAAGAGAACAGGCCTAAGATGGATCCCTGGGAAACATGAACATTTAAAGTTCTGGTGGAGAAGAAATGGAGAAGGAAGAGAATGGACTTAACAGAATACCAGAGAAGTAACAGTTTTAGGAACAGAGTTACCAATATCAATGACATACACTAAGACAAATATTGAAAAATGTCCATTAGTTTTGGCCCTTGAGTCTCTATCCTATTAACCTTTGTCTCTGGGGAGGAAGCAATGGAGTATGGAATCAGAGAGATGAGTTTCCATTTTAGCTCCCTACACCATACACGTGCAGCCTTGGAGTTAACCTCTCTCGTTCTCCAATTCCTTTCATTTAAAATGCTTCCTCTAAGTCACCGATTTTCAAAGCACCATCCTGAGAACAGCAGCACCAGCAGTACCTGGAAACTCATGAGCCCTACCCTGACCTGGGGGTGCACATAGCAATTTTCAGAAACTCTGAGGGTGAGCCCAGAGAATTACACTACCCAGCCCCCCAGGATGCCTTGATAGACACTAAAGTTGGAGAGTCCCTGTTCTATAGAGTTGTCACAGTGCAGAAAAGAAGCACTTGCAAAGGTAGTACTGCCAACACATGGTAGATCTTAAGTCACTTCAGTGACACCTCTGTCCCTTTGTTCCCATCCTCATGCTGGTCTTCCTTCCTTCACCACAGTTCTCTCTCTCTCCTTTCTTCCCCATTTTATCACAAAGAAAGTGTTTTAAATGAAAAGAATTGGAGAACAAGAGGTTAACTCCTAGGCTCCAACCTACTTCACTCTCCTGGGCCAATTATTGAGAACGTGGTCCACATGTGATGAAAGAACCAATGAGTCCGAATTCATTTTCCTTTTACTGAACAAAAAAAGAGCTAATCGGCTATTGAAAGTCATGTAGGAACCTCCACACACAAAGCCCAATGATTTGGCTGAATTTTTCACTTTCCAATTGCTTATGTTGGTGCTGTGTAGACAAAACCTAAACTAATTGCTCTGTAGGTTTCTGGCTCTAACCGTATCAACAGAATGTGGAAGTCGTAGTCAGAAGATGCAGCCAAATGGGGTTTCCCGGGAAGAGGAAATAAGCGATGGCTTTTCCCTAAATTTGGGTCCGTATTTATTTCTAGTAAAAGCTAATAATGAAAATTGCTATGTGCACTTGCTGCAAAATACACTGAAAGGAACAGAGCATCATTTACTTGGCACAACACAGTTTTGCTCCATAGTTCTTGTTGGTATAACATTTTCATCATTCACCAGAACTTTGTTTTTCTAATCACTAGATTGATAGAAGTAAATATGGAGTATCAGAAAGAAAGAAAAAGCTTAAAAACAAATAATTGAGTGTGCATTTTTATCAATCTCATGGCTTAATTGATAATCAGTGCATTTCCATTCGGTTTAAAACCAATTATTGTAATTTAGCACTACAATAGAAAATTCTTCTTTTAAGCCATTTGAAGTACTTGAAATAACTTTTAAAGTGTCACCTGTTAAATAGATTTTATTAGGCAAGATTATGTACAAATGAGTATCAATTCTATTTTGGGCAAATGTCAAGGAGCTTCAAAAATATATGCCAGGAGGGTATTGTGCTATGATATATGGGGTAGTGTTAACTCTCTTAACATCTCTCTGGTTTACCATGTCTGTAGCACTGTGGACTTATCAACCTTCATCTCATTTCTCTAAGGGCTATTTTTCAACTCCCCTAGCTACACTGACTTCCCTTCCTGAGGGGTCAGCGACTGCATTTCCTCTGTCATTACTGACAGCAGGCAAAGAGGGTTTAAGCAGCCTCAGAATCTCAGCACTGATTGCTGGGCTGCTCTGGTGCCCTGAATTAAAATCCTTCTGGCTTTCAAGAAATAGGCAAGGGCTTTCTTCTAAATGCAAGTCCATAGTAGGAACTTGGGCCTAGACCTCTGATAAATTTGCCTTTTCCCCCCTCTTTTTCTTTCATTATTACTATCATTGCTATTGAATATTTACTAAAGATTTGCAATGTTCCAAGGATGGATGGGTAAATTTCCAACGCAAAATTCAACCACAGGGAATGCAAGTTTCTTTACTGCCAGGTTGGTGAGATGATCTGCGCCAGCTGTGTAATAGTCAGCAGCTGGAAGGGCCAAGGCCAGGGAGACAGCTGCCAATTGCACAGCATCCAAATGTGCATTGCTACAGGACTTCCATGTAATGCCTCACTTAATTTTCACAAAATCCTATCAGAAAGATATTGCTATTATTTCATTTGGTAGAAAAAAAAATGTTGCCTCTCAAAGGGGTTGGAGACTTTACACAAGGACTCAGAGAACTGTCATTCTCATCGCTACCCCAGATGTGGTTCACTCCAGATACCTGATCTGCCATGCTATAGCTTCCTGTCCTTGTCACTCTTCTTGGAAGCCTTGGTGCAAACTGAAGACAGACTTTCCTGATGACACCAGCAGCCCCAAAGACAGTAGAACATTACCCCCTCTCTCTCCAACCAGCAAGATTTTCTTCCTGCCTGGCTGAGACTACCCAACCCCTTCCGGGAACCACCCCCTCCCACGCTGAGTGTGGCTTGAATCACACCACGTGGTGCTTGCTCTTACTGTGTGACCTTAGCCGTGTAACTTGGCCTCTCTAACCTCAGTTTCCTCTTCAACCAAACGAATATAATGATAATAATGATCAGGCTCTTTGGGGGCTTGTGCATCACAGATACCATATATGTAAAGCTGCTGCCCCAGTACCTAGGGACCGAGATGTTCACTCAATGAGTATACCATCCTTATTTTTGATAGTGCAGCTACCAGCTTTTCTGTAGTTCTAATATGCTCCAGAAAACTCTCAGCTTCCAGAATGCCCTTCTCCAAACTTAGAGGAAGATGGACTCTTCCCTGTACAGAGCTGAACTCTGATGATGCATGGGAGAGAACGCTGGTTAGAAGTCAGGGTCCTGGGGTCCAGAACCCCAGCACAATGCCTAGCAGCATTCTACCCTCCCCTCCCAAGTTGAGCCTCATATTTTCACTTGTGTGATAGAGAATCAGAACATAATTTCTCTAAGATCTCCTGGGGCCCTTTTAGGGAGTGATTTTGTGATTCTAGCCCTTCTGAGGAAAGAAGTAAAAAAAAAAAAAAAAAAAAGTAGGAAAAGGACAGGAATCCAGAAATGAGGGAAAATGATGATGGTCAGGCAGGCACTTTGGACATGTGCATCACACATAATATATATGTAAAGCTGCTGCCCTAGTACCTAGGGACCATGTATTCCAAGCTTCCATTTACTAGAACCATGTTTGAGGGTGTCAGAAAGACACTCTGAAGCCAAACAAACCCATATCCCAATCCGATCTGTACCCAAATTTGTTTTGTGGCCTGAGATCTGCAATCCCTGTGGACTAGAGATACTGATGTTTGCCTCTCAGGGCTGTTGGGAAAGTTACATGAGAAACTCATGCCCAGGGCTTTTCACTTCGCCTGCTTCAGGTCTCACTGCCTCTTCTGACCCCAGAGAAAACTGTAAAAGTTTGTGTGAACCTAGCGGGCCCATCTCTTGTCCTGCTATACAGATCAACTCCCTGTATAACAATATATATTCTCAGGAGTGGTATCATCACATTCTCAAATCCCAGGGCCTGGGGTGGAACTTTTGTAAGGACCATTTTAGAAATGCTTCCTGTGATATCTGTCAACACAGTATGCTTGGTCTAGTGGAAAGGGGGGAGGCAATAACTATACAATAAGCCAATTGCATAGAAGAGATAAGCAAAATATGATACATATATGAAGGAAATATCATTCAGCCATAAAAGGGAGAAAACTCTAACACATGACACAACATGGATGCATCCTGAGGACGTGATCCCATGACTCCACTTACAGAGGTACCTAGTGTAGGCAAATTTATAGCAATGGTAAGTAGAAAAGAGGTTACAGGGTGTAGAGGGGAGGGAAATAGGGTATTCTTTTTTAATGGATATAGAGTTTCTCTTGTAAGATGATGGAAACATTCTGGAAATGAATAGTGGTGATGGTTTCACAGTATTGTGGATGTAATTAGAGGCTCTGAGTCATATGTTTAAAATGGTCTGAGTGGTAAACTTCATGTTATATACATTTTACCACAATAGCATAAAATTTAAATGTTGAAAAAAATAAGTGGGCTCATAGGGAAAGAACAGCATAACTCACCTTTTGAAAGAGCCAAGTGTCCTGGGGCAAGAGACAAGACAAACAGACTGAGGGCGAGAGGAGCAGGCCGTGAACTGGGTGGAAGGACAGTGTCATTGTTTCAGTTCTGTTTTTGGTCATGGCAATCCCAGAGGACCTTGTGATTGTGTTTTGACATGGCTCCTTCTTACACAGGCTGCCTGCAGAGCAAACTTCACTTAGCAATCCTTGAGCCAGGACCTCAAGTGTTGGTGGTGGAGGTTGAATTAAGTAGTTGCCATTTCTTAAATGTCACATTGGTGACCTCCCACTTCACCTTGCTTCTAGGAAATCAAAGAAGAAGGAAACACAGAGAGTGTTTTCATCATCCTCAATAAAAACTCTATATCCATTAAAAACTGTGTGCTGACCCTGGGGCTTCCTCAGATATTCTCAGGGCACACAATACTTTGCAAGTTCAGCACTGTTATCTTCAGCTTTGCTAGCACAACCGTTGGGGTTCTGAACATTTAGATAATTTTCACATGTCAGGTAGCAAGGAGGGCAGAGTAACTTTCCACCCCGGGTCTTATGCTGTTCCCTCGACCTAGAATGTCTATCTCCTTCTTCACACTATTACCAGCACCATCCCACCACACATCTGCTAAATATTCTTCATCTAATTACTACCCATTATGAAGCAGTTTTCTAGATTTATGTTCAGCTTTTATAGATTGTACTCTGCAGAAGTCCTTGGAGCACCAGTCACATGGATTACAATGTAAAATGTGCCCCTGGGGCTATGTAGCACCCAAGCTGCACAACCATACATGGCAAACCTCTCTTGAGGTTTTGGTTAAAGTGTTATTTCCCCCAAAGGGTCTGGTTAGGCCTCTACTCGTCTTGCATCTGTGTTTTCCTTTCAAGCATCTAGCCAACTTGCATTGTTATTTGGATAATCAATGTTTTTTTTTATTAGAATTCCCTGCTAAACTGTAATTTGGTTAAAGGGAGAAATTACAGCTGCTTAAAACTTTTGGAACAAATGAATGAACCAGAGCTATGTTTATGTGAGTTCCAAGCAAAGATCTATCTTATGTAACTTCCAAGTGCACCATGCCAGTCCATAAAACATGGAGAGCTATAGAACCCAAAGGATTGCGTATTGCCTCTTGAAACCTAATTCTTGCATTACTCCTTTTTTTTTCTGCAACATGTTAGATGAATAACATTTTTTATTTTGCAATTTTGTTCAATGTGTTCATTATGATACTTAACATGCCTGTCTGCTAACGGACCCTCTACAGAGCAACACTTTATGTTAGGTGACTATACTGAATGGAAACTAAGTACCTCCCACACAAATTCATATTCTCCTGAACCTCAGAATGTGACCTTGCAGAAACAGGGTTTTTGCAGGTGTGATTTGTTCAAATGAGGTCCTACTGGATAGGTGGTCTTAGATGCATTGACTGATGTCTTTACAGAGAGAAAGCTGAGAGATATTTAGACAGAAGGAAAGAAGAGACTAGAAGGTCACAATGGTAACAGAAACAAAGATGAAGTGATGCAGCCTCAAAACAAGGAATACGCAGGACGGCCATCGGACACCAAAGGCCAGAAGAGGCAAGGAAGTGTTCTCTAGAACCTCAGTGGAGTGTGGCCTGCGGACACCTTGATTTTGGCACTCTGGCCTCTGGAGCTGTGAAAGAACAACTTTCTTTTGTTTGAAGCCACCCAGTTTTGGGTACTTTGTTAAAGCAACCCTACAAAACCTTTCCAAAAACTACATGTGGTCAAAATAATGGTAGGTGCTATAGCAAATAAACCCCAGATGTTCAGTAGCTAAATAATAGAAATGTGAAATCAGGTATTGATAATCTGTTGTAGGTGTTCCAGGCATATTGGTAGCAGTCCTTCTCACTGGGATTCAGTGGCCCAGGCTTTTAGATCTTATGTCTCCATCACATACCAGGGCCTCTTTATTGTCTACATAAGGAACAAAGAGTTTAGAAGACATATCCACTGACATATCCACTTAATTGTCTTGACTTAGAAGTGACACAAATTTGTGCTCATGTTCCATCAGCAAAACTGGTGATGGGGCCTCACTAGAGAAGAGTAGATACAAGGATTTTTCAGTGACAACTATGTCATGGAAAGGGAACAGGAATCTTGCTGGATAGTTTGCCATCTCTGCTGTACATCCCTCTCGAACTTAGCTAATGTGACCAGTCTAAGCAATGACCTTATTCTTGGCATAAAGCAACATGTTTGGTTACTTAGACTCTCATTCTAAGAATTTTGTTTGAAAACCTCAGAGAGAACTTAGCACGTAGCAGAGGTGCTAAAGCAGAAAAAGTATACTTCCTCAGATAGGGTCATGGCCATGAAGGATTATGAAATGCCCAAATTATGAGGAAACAGAAATATGAGCAATCAAGGATGAGTATGCAAGTCTACAAGAGGACAAGAAGCTGAGACCAAAAAGTACCTCCATCACAGAAACAGCAGGACCCCAAGGTGAAACTCTTCAAACCCTTCTGCTAAGATGTGGTCAGGAGTGCCACTCTTCTGAGGTCAACCTGCCTCCATTTCCTGTTCTTAGGTTCTCCTCACATCCTGGTGGCCACTGCCATACATGAATGTTTACCATATCTGTCCCCTCCTGTTACTGATACCAGGAGAATTGCCATAGGTGTTTCTTGTAATCCTAGGAGTCTCAGCAAACAGCCATCCTGTACTCATTCCTTTTCACCCATGAGGCAGAAAAAAGCAAATTAACTTTTGGAAAACAGCAAGCATACCACACGGCATCAACCCATTCCCTGGTTTGCTGAGCCATTCTGCTCCCATGGAAAAGCTTTGTGGTCAGCTAGAGTTCATGCTCTATCAATCAGCATTCTTAGTTGCAGACAACAGGATGCACTCTAGCTATTATAAGCAGAAAAAGATCCATTACAGGACATTAGGTCATGAGCAAAACTTGGAATAAGAAAATTAAGTATGGATGCCACCGAGCCAGAGACAATGCAAGAGAATTCCAGAAGAAATGATCTACCATTTAACCAGTCTAGTCTAGCAAAACACACAGATGCTTAGCATCTGCAAGGCTGGGAACTGGAGGGGAGACTCTTCACTGCAGTTATCCCAAAAGAACCACACTCTCCACCATCTTGCTTGCAGGAAGGGCTGTTCCTTGTATGTGGCTCTGTGCTCATATTGCTCTTTGCCACTTTCAGGTTTCTCCCTGACAGAATCTAGATCACAAATAGGAACATAGGAAGGGAATATGGGAAACGTGATTTTTAGCTTTCCAGTCCTTTTAGGAAGGACAGATAGAGAGGGGTATGAAAAGGTGTGGGATCAGCCAGTCTCTAGGAGTTGTGGTACATGTCAATCCCTAGAAACCAACCTTTTGGAGGAGATAAGTGTTCTTACCATACACCCATCCACAGTAGAAGCCATAGTCCATGCAGTGGTCAAGACAGGTGACCCAAGTACAAGGTGGACCAGGTCTTCTGTTCTCAGCAAAAGAGCTGACCCCAAGAGCTTTGACAGGAAAATCACTTCACTCACTATCTTTTAGGGTTAGAAGAATATGATAACCAGGTCTCAAAGAGCTATTGCAGAAGTTTGAAAATTACTTGATTTTTTATAACTGGTGCTTTTCTGAGTCCTGGGACACAGTCTACAAAATCAATAAGTAGTAATGTATGGTACTCAACTCAAAAGATTTCCAGACTCACTCATATTCTAAGAATAAGAAAGGAGGGCAGACTCTATAAATGAAAGAAAACCTCATTAAATCATTAAAGAATGGAAAATATGAGTGGGACACATAAATTGCTATTTATAAATAGTATAGTCAACTCTAACTTATTAAAGTAAAAACAAAACAACAACAACAAAAAGAGCATGAAGGCAGCCAGGCAGGGTGGTGCATACACCCTGTGATCCCAGCTGCACCAGAGACTGAGGCAGGAGGATCTCTTGAGCCCTTGAATTTGAAACAAACTGAGCAACATAACAAAGCCATCTCAAAAAAAAAAAAAAAAGCAATGAAAAATAAAACAATAGTAAGTAATTTCTCAGGGCCTCCTTAAGCATGTTCATTTTAAAAAGAGAGAAATGTAATTTTCCCTACCAGGTTACTCTTCCTAATGCATTTCTTTAATCATGTTACTTTCCACTTTTAAAATATAAACATCTCTCCATTGTCAAAAAAAAAAAAAAAAAAAAAAAAACCTCCCGCTGTTGGGACCCTCCCATTCTGGGCCAATCTAACTTTTCAATTTCTACAAATTTTACATTTTCTGGTCAAGTTGGGTGACTTGCTTGTCCCCCAAAATGCACTGTGGAAAACTGCCTCCATATGTTTATTCATGTTGCTTTTTCTAACTCAATCATCTCTGATTCTCAGAGTCACGCATTTGCTGTAAGGTCTCTATCTCTGCCACCAGCCTTCTATAAGCTTTCCTGCCAGCACCATGGCCAAGAAAAAACTCCTCAACCCGACAGCCTCAGAAGCTTTTATCACATATTCTCTTATATTACAGTTTAGGTATATAGGTTTTTTAGCTTTTGCTTAAATCTCTCCCCAACTCCTTGAGGTCAGACTCTGTATCTGATTCATATATACCCCATGCAAAGTGCCTGGTGGATTTTTTTACATGTTACTTGTGTCCTACCCACATGGATGAATGAATTAGAAAGCATTAAGAACAAAGAGTCATTGTACCTAGAATTTGAATGCAGGTGACCAAATGGACTATGCTCAAGTGTAGTTAGCAAAACAAACTGACTTTATGGGGTTTGCACAGTGACATTTCTCCATTTGGAAAGACATCAATCAGCAGATCCTCATTTTCAGTGTTTGCCCAGCTCTTCAACGTTGCAGGAAGACCACGTGTCAGAGGAAGCGATCACTTCATTTTTATGCAACTCACTCTGGTTTGTGCATACTTTGCCATTCGTTAGTGCTAACGTGCTCTTCAGCATAAGACCATATCAGATGATGGTTTCCTTCTTGATCTCAGAGCACAGTAACCCCAGGCCACATCTGGTTACCGCATACAGTCATTAACCCCTGTTACAAGAGCCTCAGCCTGAACGTGGAGACATTTCCGCAGCTCTTCCAGAAGGCTAAAGTATCTGGGTTACTCGGCGTCAAATCCATTTTGTGCACTTCTGTGGGATGGCTCGAAGCAAAGTGAAGTTATTGGGGACCGTGAAGGACCATAAATTGACTCCTAGAGAAACTCCTTCAATGTCAGGCAACGGGGTATGTGTGTTATGAAATTAGAAATATATAGATGTGCATACTGTTGTAAATCAAAGTGTTTTCTTCCCTAGATTGAGGTCTGCTCTTTTCCTCACAAAAGAGGGTGAGCCTTGTTTGTTTTCCTTCCCTCAGGAGCAGCACCTTAGCATGCTACATAATTCCAAAAGATATCAGAAAGTAATCTTCTCTGTTCCCTCGTGGGTTTCAGGAGCTAATCCCAGGGGGGAGAGAATTTTATGATTTATCAGCTGCCTTTTCTGAACACTTCAAAAGTGAATTATTACAATCTGCATGAGGTGCTCAAAATAACCACTGTCTCTAAACACTCATCATCATTCAATCACCAAAAAAGAGGACAATAAAATATGACCAGGATAAAAGGCAGTCCTTTTCTTGAAGCCGAGAGAGAGAGAGAGAGAGAGAGAGAGAGAGAGAGAGATATTCACATAATCATAAATTCTGCTATAAGTCACCATATAGGAAGTGAAAATTTTGATCAAAGAAAAGACAGTTAAATGAAGATATTTGACCCATATTATTTTCACTAGTAGATTGAAATTTTAGCATTAAATGACTGAGATTTATTTCTTTTTCTTTCCCTGCCCCCCCCCCCGCCCCCTTGGTCTCTTAAGATAGGGTCTTGCTAAGTTGCCAAGTTTGGCCTTAAACTCATGATCCTCCTGCTTCTTCAGCCTCCTGAACAGCTGGAATGAGATTTCTTATTGTCAGAAGGTCTCCTTGAACAGGAGAGAAAGTTTTAAGATGTCATTTCTAGACACTTTTGGTGACTACCTCTGTACTTTACATCCAAGGTGCACCTAAAGGAAGTGTTTAAATGCTCCTTAGTGGAGCAATATTACTTGTCTATTGTTCTTAGCAAAGTGGATCGAGAAACACTAGCTCTTACCAGCCTGGTAGAAATAGCCCAACCATTCCTGCAACATAAAATTTGAGAAAATTCAGCCTTCCTCTGTGCCACTGTGGTAAGGAAAAAGATAGAAGTCACTATAAGAACCATAAAATAGGCTTATGACAAATTGTCTTGACAATATAAGCTATACCCAGGGGAGAAGCAAATATGAAGAATGACATTTTTTTCTCCCCTATTGTTTCATAGAAGGAGAGAAAGTAGCCCATTCAGACTCAGGTAATGAGCTTTGTAGTAATGGAAGTGGCTATGGATTGATTGTGATTTGTCTCTTCCAAAACTCATGCTGAAATCTGATCACCATTGTGGCAGTGTCGGGAGTAAATCTTTAAGAAGTAATGAGAGCTGGGCCACAGTGGCACATGCCTGTAATCCCAGCAACTCAGGAGGCTGAGGCAGGAATATCGAAAATTTGAGGCCAGTCTCAACAATTTAGTGAGGTCCTAAGCAATTTAGAGAGACCCTGTCTCAAAACAAAAAAAATAAAAACGCTGGGATATGGCAGTGGTAAAGTGCCCCTGGGTTAAATCCCCAATATCAAAAAAAAAAAAAAAAAGGAAGAGAGAGAGAGGAGAGAGAGGTGATTAAGTGATAAAGAAGGGTTAATGCCTTCTTTGGGAGAGCAGGTTAATTCTTATAGTCATGAGTGAGCTCTGACTCACAAGGGACTGGATTAGTTACCCTGAGAGGGAGTTATTAAATGAGGCTGCTCCCCTCGTTCTTTGTCTCTTTGCATCAGACACTTGCCCTTCGACTCTCTGCAACAAGTCAAAGCAGCAGGAAGCCCTCACCAGGACCTGTTCTGATGCTGGCACCATGCCATTAAACTTCCCAGTCTCTCAAACCATAAGCTAGAATAAACTTTCTTCCTTATAAATTACCAAGTCTCGTGTATTTTGTTATAGCAATAGAAAACAGACTAAGAGAGAAGTCTTTTAAAAGACTTATGAAAATAGGACAGGTACAGTAGCCCACACCTGTAATCCCAGCCACTCAAGAAGTTGAGGCAATAAGATCATAAATAGAAGATCATAAAGGCTCTGTCTAGTGAGACTTTGTCTAAAATAAAAAACAAAAAGCACTGGGGATGTGGCTCAGCAGTAAAGTACCTCTGGGTTCAATCCCTGGTATCACAGGGAAAAAAATAAAATAAACACTTGTGAAATCAACAACCCTTATTGAATACCAAATTGGTATCAGACACTACCCTAGATGCTTGGTGTAAATTATCATAATATATATCACCAACTGAAGGTACATAATTTCAGTTGCATATTGCTACTCTCATTTTATAGAAGAGGAAATTGTTGCTTGATGAAGACCAGAAATGTAAAGTGAAAGGTTATAATGGGTAATTGATTTACAAACCAATTAAATTCACAAATAGGTATCCCCAAACAGATTACCTCCTACCATTACAATATCCCATGGAATATAAGCTGTTCCTCTTCAAGCTGCCCTTGGTTTCTCTGTCACCCTTGACCTAGGACTTCTCAACATACAGATTCTCCAGTGCCAGGGAGTAGCTACATGATGATATAAACTATGTGCTTGGATAATGTCTAAACATGAAATCTCATTTGCCTGCTTTTTTTTTTACATTTCCTTTCCTGGACTTTTTTGTCACAGCTTCACACACCTCTCATTCCTCTACAATGCACCCCTCAGTCTGGTCCACTGATGACTCTACTAGCCCTGAAACTTGAGCACCCTTGGGAATTCCTCCCAGTGCCCAGGACCCATTCTATCATCCAAGCCCAAATGGTTTTCTTTTTAAATGTACTGGCTCTGCCCTTGAAACTTTCTGTCTGCCTGCATTAATCACTTTTTGAAAGACTATGCCCTATTTTTACTAATTTTCTAGCTGATCTGGCCTCTGTTGACAGATGAACACACTTTCGGCCACATCCTGTCCTCCTTACCATCATTTACCCTCAATGCTCTCTGGCGTTCGTGATTTCTACAGTTCATACTGCATACCCTCCTACACCATCTTGACTTTCTCTCTTATACACTGTCAATCAAACTACCCCGTTATCTGCTGGGCTGTATGTACCCTTGCCAAACAGAAGTCCCTTCAATGCTGTGTGATTTGAAGCAAGAACTATTTGCCTCATTAATATCAGCATGAAGATGTTCCCAATTATCCCAATGGAAAATTCACAAACTCTACGTTTTAAACACACACACACACTTTGGTTTTGCCCAAAGTCTTTCCTAGACATTGCACTGATGTTGAGCCTGATCACTGGCACTATTTGTTTCCCTGACTGGGAAACAAATATTCTGTATATACCTGTCAGGGGAATGTCTTCTTCCTACAATCCCTTAACCAGGGTGACTTATTCCAATAACAGGCCTTGATAAAGATAAAAAAATCTTAATTTTTTTCTCTCATCATTCTTTACTCCTCCCTCCTTCTCTTACTATTATATGCAATCTGAAAAATCCACAGAACACTAACATGTACTTTATTAATTGTGTAATGTGTCTCTTTTTATGTATAACTTTTATACCCCAATTAGAATGAAGACTTCTTTAGGGAAACAATAATCCTCAACAATGTCCTAAACAATACCCAAAACAATAAGCAACAGATACTTAAAAACTGTTTTCTAATTTTATTTTAATTTGCTCTGAACGATTTATAGCATCATTAGATACTTTTGTAACTTGAAGACTAGGAGATTCTACACAATCCAGAAGCCTCTCTACATACCATAAAATGAATTTATTTATTTACTTATTGGTGGTATGGAACTTAGGGATGTTTCAACCCTGAGCTACACACCTTTTTATTCTTCATTGTGCGACAGAGTTTCACGAAGTTGCTTAGGGACTTACTAAGTTGCTGAGGCTGGCCTTGAACTTGCTATTCTACAGTCTCAAACTCCTGAGTAGCTGGGATTATAGGCATGTGATCAGGTGCTGGCCATAAAGTTTACTTTTAGTTTCTGGTATTCTTGTGTCACTAGAGTTCTAGTTATGTTTGCTCTTGTATCAAAAATGTGTGTTCACTTGTAGGATCACGCAAAACAGACACTTAATATTTGCTCAATGATTTCCTAGTTGGATTCCCAAACAGCAGTCACCATAGTTTAAAAGTGCCACTGGTGTTAGAAAACAAAGGTCATATAACTAACCAAACTGTATAATCACCAAAGAGATCATAAAATGTACATTTTATGTGCCTGCAATAAGCATAACAAACATTAAGTAAAATAAAGATAAAGTTATGATGTTATTTTAATCTAAGCTACTCACCAAATGGTTTGGCAACTCAACTGTGTAATTTTAAGAACACTGAAATCTATAAACTTAAATATCTAGATTTCAGTTTATACTTTTTTTGTGGGGGGGGGATTGAACCCAGGGGTGCTATATCAATGAGCTACATTCCCAGTCCTTTTTAATTTTTCATTTTGAGACATGGTTTTTCTAAGTTATCCATGCTGGCTTCAAACTTGTGATCCTCCTGCCTCAGTCTCCCAAGTCAGTGGGACTATAGGTGAGGGCATTATTAGGTACTTTTGTAACTTGAAGCTACTTTTAATTTTTTTTTTTTTGTACTAGGGATTGAATGCAGGGGTACTTAACCACTGAGCCACATACCCAGACCTTTTTAAAATATTTTATTTAAAGATAGGGTCTCCTTGAGTTGCTTAGAGCCTTGCTAAATTGCTGAGGCTGGTTTTGAATCCAAGATCCTCTTGCCTCAGCCTCCCGAGCTGCTAGGATTAAAGGCCTTAGCGACCACATCTGGCTAAAATTTTTTAAAGGTACTCTCTTTAAGTAACTTGATTTTCTCTAGCTGCAGCTAACTTGTCAATATAAGTTATGTGCCTCTAATTTGAAAATACAAGATGCTCCAAAATCCCAAAGCATTTGAGCACCAACATGATAACACAAGTGGAATATCACACTGGCGTTCATGATTTCACATGGATATCACACCATGATACTTTGTTTCATGGACAAAATTATTTAAAATGCTGGATAAAATTATCTTCAGGCTATGTGTATAAGGTATATATGAGACATAAATAAATTTCATGTTCTGACTTGGGTGCCATCCCCAAAGTCATATCTAATTAGGTATATATAAATATTCCAAAATCAAAACAATATAAAATCTGGAACACTTCTGTTCCCAAACATTTTGGATAGGGATACTCAATCCATATCATTGCAAAGTTTCCATACTTTACATCCTGAAATACATATCCTCACCTACCTAATCAAAGATAATGCTATGTATGGATTTTTTCCCACAACAAAAATCTTTCTTTTTCCCCTCCTCTGTTGTACTTTGTCCCTTGACTGAAGATAATGATTATACCGTGAGAATTATCTCTGTATTTTTCCTAATTCACAGAAGTTTTACATATTTAATATCTCAACAGTCCTTTTAAAATAAGTATGATTTTTTTTGTTTTTGTTTTTGTTTTTTGTAGATGTACATCATCTACATCAGCTGTTTAGTTGGTTCGCAACTTTTTCCTAATGTTTTCCACACAAATGGATCTTGTAACCAGTATTTTGATCACAGTACCACAGTATCAGCTTAGTGGCAAAGCATTTTCCTAGCATGCCCCAGGACTACAAAAACGAAGCATATAACATCCAACCATTCTGAATGCATGTTTAATTCCAACATTTTACCTGAGAGTATTTGGTTTTTGTGGATGAATATACCCACTATATACCATGATATTCATGTTCACCCTTTTATTTATTTAATGACTAATAATTGAGAGTACTAAAGGCCTGGCACTCAGCTTAATATTAAGCAAACAAAGGTACAAAAATACAAAATACAACACAGGCAGCAATTTGTTAAGTGCCACAGAAGTAATAAACTCAGGAATAAATAGAAGGGCATCTAATGCAACCTTGCATCAGGGCTGGGAGTTCGGGAGCTGAATAAGAACACATTGCTAGAGGAAAAAGAGCAAAGCTGAAATCCAAAGACTGAGCAGAAGTTATCCTGGGAAGTGAAAGGATAATAATAGTTAACACTACAGTGCCTCCTGTGGGCCAGGTACTACTCCTCACACATGGTGACTTGTGCTTATCTTCAAAATGACCTGTGATGTAGGTACCCTTAAAACCTACCGTAAACAGGAAACTAGGACACACAGAGATTAAATAGCTTTGCTTGAGGTCACACAGCTGGTAAATGCAGAGTCAGGCTCCAAGCCCAAGCATCTCATCCCTGAATATTGTCTTTTTCAACAGAGATAACCTAGGCCCAGGGTCAATAGGAAGAAGAAGAGCAGACCTTATGTGTACTGAGCACTCTGGCCAGTCCCTGGCATGCACAATTTCACTAATTCTTATACAGTCCTATGAATTAAGTGTCATTATTTGCCTCATCGTTACAAGTATAGATCCAAAGGTTTAAAATGCTTCAGTAAACACAGTAAGCCACCACTTCACATGCTCTAGGATAAATGTATTTTTTTAAATGTAAAATGATAAGTTTAGGCAAGGATACGGAGAAATTGGAACGCTCATACATTGTCAGAGGAACGTTAAATGCTGCAGCCACTGTAGAAAACAGTTTGGCAGTTCCTCAATAAGTTAAGCACAGAATTACTACATGACTCATCAGTTCCACTCTTGGGTGCATACCCAAAAGAATTCAAAACAGGCATTCAAATCAAACTTGCAGAGAGTATTAATAGCATCACCATTTACAATAGCCAAAACGTAGAAATATCCCGAATGTCCATCAATGAATGAATGGCTAAATAAAATATGACATGTCCATATGTTGAATATTATCATAAGAAGTACTAACACATGCTATAACATGAATGATTCTCAAGAACATTTTTCTAAGTGAAAAAAGCCACATGCAGAAGACTATATGTTATATGACACCATATGCTATGATTTAGATTTTGAATATCCCCCGAAAGGCCCATATATTAAAGACTTGGTTCCCAGCCCAGGGTGCTATTTGGAGGTAGAAGAACCTTTTAGAAAGCAAGGTGTAGTGGAAGGAAGTTAGATTATTGGGAGTGTGCCCTTGAAAGATATTAGGACCTTGGTCTCACCTCTTCCTCTAACTCTGCTTCCTGATGGCCATGAAGGCAGCAGCTTCCTCTTCCAGGCACTCGCACCATGATGTGTCACTTCATCATAGGCCCAAAAACAATGAGACCAACTGACCATGGTCAGAAACCTTTAAAACTGTGAGCCAAAATTAACCTTTTCTCTTTTTATGTTGATTACCTCAGGTATTTGTTATTATAGTAATGGAAAGCTGGCTCATATGCTATACATAAGAAATATTTAGAATTGACCGAATTTTATAGAAACAGCAGATTATTGGTTGTCAGAGATTGGCAGGAAGGGCAATAAAAAGTGACTATTTATTAAGTAAGAGGTTTCCCTAATGGGTACATTGATTTTAAATGTTCTGGAACCACATAGAGATTATGGGCACACAACATTGTGAATGTACTAAATGTTACTAATGGTAGGTTTTATATTATGTGCTTTTAAGAACAATTTTTAAGCTTTAAAAAAGAAAAAAGGTTGAGTAATCTGCTCAAGGATACATGCACAGCTGGGAAAAGATGGATTTGAAATTACGTAGGAAAGATAAATTTCAAGAACTCCAAGCTGTTTAATATGACTGCATTTAAGGTATGTGCAGATGAGCAGGGAGCATGCATGGCAAGGGGTGAGGCAGGATGGGAAACCGGAATGGCCCCCAGGAAGACATCTTGTCAGGTGGATGGAGATATCCCTAGATACACTGACATAGGATCAGGGGCACTGATCAAGAGAGAGGGTCACTGACCCCTTTGGAGTCAGGACCTTTTGCCTTTATGTGCTCTTTCCTAGATGAACTGTGTCCTGTATTTTTACATGGAAAAAGTAAATCCAATAGAAAGAAACCCAGCCTAAGAATGAAATCAGTAATATCCATGTCTATATCTCAAACATCTTATCCACAAAACAGGGGTAATAATAATACTTTCTAGTTCATGAATTTGCCATAAGCATCAAATGGGATGATGTAGACAATGTCCTTGGAACAATGCCTGGCTACAAATTCTACGCCACATGAATGTTTACTGTTACAGTTTTGTTATTATTACCTTGACGGTTTCCATAAAGCGTCCCTCAGACCTTTTCTTTTTCATCCTATACCATAAAACTGGGTGCTGTCTTATCTGGAATGTTTGCCCAAGTACAAGATATTTTATTCACAGGCCAAATCATGGAAACTTGACCTCATGGGAAATAATATTATCAACCATTCCATCTGCATTTTACAACTACAATATAAATTTCCTTCCTGGTTGCTTTGATAACAGAGAAAATTTGTTCTCAAACTAGTCTGTACTTCTCAACCTATAACTTAGTGGCATTAAATAGGAGAGTCCTAAACATCTTTAATATATTAAAAGAAAATATTGAACTGTACCAAATTATTTAAGTAGATCATGTTTTTTAGACCTAAACAAAAACATATGCTTTTACCATTCATATTGTATGAGTTTAGTACTCTTTTTACACTTTCACAACAAAGATAACAAAGGCAAGGAAAAATTAGACATTTCAGAATCTACAACTGTCCATTTTGCTGGAGCACTTTCAAGATTCATTCATCAGGTCTCACACATACTCATTGTGTAAAGTGTGTATCAGTAAAATGTGAGAATGAGCCCTCTTTTACTGTACCAATGCCTGAGGAAATAATTTCCAATCTTGGTATTTAGGACTGTTTATTAATGATAACAGTGAGATAAGCAGTTTATTAATCCTATTTATCAGGCCATGAAATAACCAAAATTGCCGTGGGCATGTAACAATTTAAAGGAGCTTTTAAAAAAAAAAAAAAGGAGATATTTTATGGTTCTTTAATCTAAACCAGGCACTTAAGGGTTTTTCTGTAAAGGGTCAGACAGTGTATATGTTAGGCTTTACCAGCCTTAAAGTCGGTCATAACCATTCAACTGTACCTTTGTAATGAAAAATAAGGACAGATAATATTATTGTATTGTATTGTATTGTATTGTATTGTATTGTATTGTATTGTATTGTACTTATTTTTGGTACCAGGGATTGAACTCAGGGGCACTCAACCACTGAGCCAAATCCCCAGCCCTATTTTATATTTTGTTTAGAGACAGGGTCTCACTGAGTTTAGCCCCTTGCTTTTGCTGAGGCTGGCTTTGAACTTGCAATCCTCCTGCCTCAGCCTCCCAAGCTGCTGGGATGGGCATGTGCCACCACGTGACTGCTGGGTACTTTTAAATGTACGTGTCTTGTTCTGTTCCAATAAAACTTTATTTTGGGGCTGGGGATGTGGCTCAAGCGGTAGCGCCCTCGCCCGGCATGCGTGCGGCCTGGGTTAGATCCTCAGCATCACATACAAACAAAGATGCTGTGTCCGCCCAAAAAACAAAAAAATAAATATTAAAAAAAAAATCTCTCTCTCTCTCAAAAAAAAAAAAAAAAAGATTAAAAAAAAAACTTTACCCACATTTCAACAAAGATGAATCTTGCAACATTACACTAAGTTAAATAAGCTGGACACAGAAGGACAAATGTTCCATTTATATAAGGCATCTAGAATCTGTAAATTCATACAAAAGAGAAAGTGGGATTTGTGGTTGGCAGGGGCTGGAGACAGTGGAGAACTCCTATTTAATGGGTGTAGAGTTTCAGTTTGGAATGATGCGAAAATCTGAAAATAAATAATGTCAGTTGCACAGTACCACAAATGTACTTAGTGCCACTGAATTACATGCATAAAATTATTAAATTGGCAAATTGTATGTGATGTATATCAAAATACAATTTTTCAAAGTTTATTTGTAAAAACAGGCGGTCATCAGACCCCTATCTAAAATGCTTTGTCCTAGTCCTTCTGTGCCTCTGGCATTCTTGTTGCAGCTGCTGCTGTCACTGCTCTTCTTTTCATTTCTTAATTAAGCTGTGCAGCCAAAATATTGCTTTGTGTCCAGAAGAAAAACCATTTTCCTTCACAAGAGGCCACAATTCTTTCTTTTCTGAAGCCCTAGCTTTAGTAGGTACAAATTTAGAACTATAAATGTAAGAGTATATAGTTTGTACATTCAAAAATGACCATAATGCACCCCCAACACATTTGGGGCCAAACTTGGGCTGGTTTCCACCATTTCCGGTAGAATCCACAAAGTCATCACTTATGTTTTGCAATAGCTCATAGCATAGACTAGGGTGCTGGCACCAGGACATACCTGCATGTAGGCTGTGACTGACAACAGAGTTTGTCTTTAGGAAAAAGTTGTTGGTTCTTGCACAGACTCAACCCTTAGCTTGACTTTCTCTTTTCTCTAACCCATTAGGTCAATTGACCTTGACCTAATTATCATCTCTCCAACACAGTTGGTGAGCACAAACCTTATTCCTCAAAATTGAAACTCGGGCAAACAGAAATGGGAGCCTATTTTAAAATGATATTTTGATGATATATATTATTATTGGAAGAAATCATTAAGTGTACCATCCCAGGCTATTAAGATCTCTTAAATACTAGAATCCCTAGTTTCCTTAAATCTAGTGCACCAAAATTGATGACCTGAGAATGGACCAAGGTACACTGTGATGGAGCCACATGATAATAAATTCCGTACCTTTAATTATGAAATACAAGTTATTTTTACTGATTTGAGAAAACAAATTTCTTGATTTCAAAAAAATTTTTAACTAAGGAAAAATATTTTTTCTATTACTAATTATGCAATGTTTTAAGAGTATAAATATTATTATCTGCTTAAAAAAGACTAAAATTATAGGATTTGCATACCTATATAGTTCTTAGTGTTTTTCCTTTCCCCTAATGTTTATAATGAGTCTCTGCAGGTCTATATGGAAAAAAAACAAAATATTGATTTTAGGAGTTTGAAAGTGCAGACATGAGATTTCAACAATTTCACTTGATACAAAATAGATCGTTCAACTGTTTAATGCCATTCCTGTTTGTTTTTTCTTTCAACACTTGATCCTTCTACCAATAAAACAGTAATTGATAGAAATTATATTGCCATTGTTGTATGAATGAATACATAACAACAAAGCCCACTATTATGTGTAATTATAATGCACCAATTAAAACATGAGGAAAATCCAATTTATTGCAATTTGTAAAGGTACTATTTTCAAATAGAGGAATGTATTTGCATTAAAACACATTTTCTTCAAATAATTTTAATTTGCATTCATTAGAAATTGTGTTTAAAATGTTTATTAAGATAAAAACACAGAAGCAGCACTTTGAGGGTACACTTTAGCCATAAACTTATTGTAACCTCTGCGTTGAGCAGAACCTCGGGTAAAAAAAGGAGAAGACAGAGAGCAATGATAACTGAGAATTTATAGTCTCCAAAATGATTAAATTACAACATTCATTTCTAAACACCTGAAGTGTGTACAGATCACTTGAAAAATCACTCTAGTTTCCAGAATGTTACCTATTTGACCTTTGAAAGTGGAAGCGAGTGAATTTTGCCATCGTGATCCTTCTTTCATCTTGAAGTGTAATATCGTGTCATTGGCTTCCAGCGTCCATGGTACCAATTTCCCACTGATGTCTTATATCTTGGGTTTCTTTTTCCCAGTTAGTAAAGCATAGTGATGAAATAGGTGAGGTAACTTTGAACACAGAAGGCCCTTGTAATTACACAGTGTTTCCAGCACAATCCACAATGTTCTGACACTGGACATCAGCACAATGATAAGTAAGAGTTGTAAGCTTGTCAGGGAAATTTGGCTGTGAGTGCAGCCTGGGGAAATGTGTAGGGGTGCTTCTAAGCAAAGGTGGTGGCTGTGAATACTTGGAAATCAGAATGTTTTTGCAGAGAATAAGCAGGCACTCCTGATGGTTTCTAGGAGGGCTTTTATGAGGTTCATTTTTCTTTAAAAAAAAAAAAAAAACAGAATGTTCCATGCATAAAGTGATTGCTTTTCTTCTAAGAAGAAGCATTCATGGAAAAGATTGTTTCCAATCACAATGGGATATGGATCACTGTTTAGGTTTGCATAACTGATTTTCTAAAGCTGATTTACATTTCTCCAATTTGACAAAATTTGATTATCGACATAAATGGGACTCACACAAATACAGCCTCTGATTTCCCATTGAAATGAAATGCCACCCTGCTTATATTTCCCCTTCATGATCATTACTCTCCAGGGTGCTAAGGACCTAGAGTACCTGTTTAATCATTATAAGTTATTGTCTCTGATTATGCCTAAAAGTGATTAAAATAAGTACTTTTATATAAATTCATGTGTTGTTTCCCTGAATGAGCTTTTCTCCTTTGGCCCCTTTCTTGATTTTTGAACTTCTTATTGCAATTTGACCTGGACACTCCTGGTGTAGTCATTAAGGTACACCCCGCAACTCTGCTGTCAATCTTGAAAGCTCCAGCTAGTTGTATATGGAAGTGGGAGAAAAGTTCTTCCATGTCTCTGAGCTTCCTTAGCTTCAGAGGTACCTCAGGTAACAGATTTAACCAAAATCACTACAGAAACCATGTTCTAGGAGTCTTAGCATGAAAATAATTTTACATCTTGATTATGCTTGGGACCAAAAATATTTTTAAGATTTTTGGATTTGAGAGGATTTGCATACACATAACAGGAAATTTATTTTTTTCACACATTATACAGGTAACCTGAAGATAGCTTTATACTTTCTTTTTCTTTTTCTTTTTCTTTTTTTTTTTTTTTTTGTTAGGATGGTATTGGGGATTGATTCTAGAGCCTTGCAGTCCTCCTGCCTCAGCCTCCTGAGTTGCTGGAATTATAGGAATGCACCACACCTGGAATTTATACACTGTTCTTTAGTGTCCAATGAATAAACTCTGCACCCATTACTATGATTTTTTAAAAGTTAAAAATTTAAAAGTGACACATAACAAACTGTATGTATAGTATATATAGTAGGATACTGATTCATTTAATACTTTAAATATATATTAAAATACTAATAGCTAAAACACCAAAATATTAGCAGTGGTTATCTTTTGGCACATTATTGGTAATGTTAATTTCTTACACTTTATCTTACAAATTTTCTATACTAAATATAATACCTTTATTAAATAGTAATTTAAAATATAAGAAATGTCCTTATTTAAATGCAAATGGTAAAACAAACTGGGTTTTCCAGAGTGTCATAAATTTGTCATGCTATCGTGTTTATTTTATAATAATATCACTGAGCTTATCATGTCAGTAAATTTTTTAATGTCCAACAGAGGACTTTTACATATAAAATGAACTACTCCGAGCTTTCTCAATATGTAACTTGTTATTGTAGTTAATTAAAAGACAACCTTTTCTAAATCTCTGATTTCAAATTGTAGTTCTTGCTAATTTAATTATGAATTAAATAATATTATTAAAAATAAGCATAATCATGCTGGGGTTGTGGCTGGCTTTGATCCCCAGCACCACATTAAAACAACTAAATAAACAAAAATAAGCATAATCATGTTTACTTATATTTTAATTAATTTTAATATATTTAATACATTAGATAAGCTAAAAATTATTCAAAAATTTACTTTACTAAATTCCCTTAAACATTTTAACTAACCTATATGTTTATATTTTTATTTTCTCAAACATCAAATTCCTGACAAACCCAACTTAGAAACTAAAGCAATTTTTGTAAGTTCTTATCGGCTTTTTAAAATATAACAATTTGAATTTATGAACAGTAAACATTCAAATATTGTTTATAAACTTAATTAATTATATTCCCTGATGCATGTCAGCTTTAAATCACAAGTATCAATCAAGCATTTCTAATTAATAATACAAAACAAATAATTAAATACATGTCAGATGACATTCTCTCTAACATGTCATTTCTTGAGCGTTTCAAACATGACTATAAAAAATGTAAACCAGCCCTATGATAAAATCTAGTCCCCATAAACTACCACAGTATTAATGTCTTCTATATATTATTTCCTCATCTTTTCCAACTAAAGAGTGAAGAATATTACCTCCAGCAGAGTCATGTTCTTTGGGTGAAGATTCCAAATTTGATCTGGATAATTGGTTTAAATTTGGAAACAGAATGTAGGGTCAGATCTGTGACTGTTTTCCTGTCCATGTTAAATGGGGGAAACTCAAAAGCACATGTTTAGCTTCCATGCCATTTACATCTGCTAAAACACATTCTTTTTTTTATTATTATTAGTTGTTCAAAACATTACATAGATCTTGACATATCATATTTCATACATTTGATTCAAGTGGGTTATGAACTCCCATTTTTACCCCGTATACAGATTGCAGAATCACATTAGTTATACATCCACGTTTTTACATACTGCCATACTAGTGTCTATTGTATTCTGCTGCCTTTCCTATCCTCTACTATCCCCTCTCCCCTCCCCTCCCCTCCTATCTTCTCTCTTTACCCATTCTACTGTAATTCATTTCTCTCCCTTTTTTTTTTCCTTTCCCCTCACTTGCTGGGAAACCTCAAAAATCTCTCCCCAGAGCTCTGTGGGCGTGACTGTACAACACATTCTTTAGGTATATTTCAAATTTCACTTTTGTGCAAATTTTGCTTTCAATTTTTGTTGTCTGATTTAGATTGAGGAAATGCTGTACAAACCAAATGAAATCCAGCTAACTGCCTTCAGTTATAACACCCTTCATGAGTATAAAACCCTTCATATTTTATTCATAATCTGTCTCCTTGAACACTATTTGATAGCCATATTAACAGTTACATATTTGGTTACATGTGGGTTATGTAGATATATGTAAATGTTTATAAATTGTGTTAGGTATATACTCCAGCACAGGAAACTATTGTTTCCATGCTTATTTATTTTTTACTTACTTTTATTTCTTTGTTGTGCCAGGGGTTAAAACCAGGTCCTTGCACATGCTAAGCAAGCACTCTACCACTGAGCTACACCCACAACCTTTCCATGTTCATTTATTAAAATTATATTTAGGTCACAGTATGAGAGCAGCTAGTTCACCTGGCCAATAACCCCTAAGGCCAGACATGGCCCACTCAAATTAATCATCTAATAATAGTCTTTTTCACATAAGTATAAAGTATTAATAAATGTGAGATTTTGTAAATATACTGGAGCATCTAATTAACTTCATTTTATCATTATTTTCAGAAACTCTAAGCTATCTAGGTTAGATTCATAATAAAAATAATCATTCATCAAATTAGCATAACAATAATTTGCCATTGCCTGTGGTGATAATTAACTTGGTTTTCGATTTTTTTATTGTAAATAAAATTACATAGAACTTTCATTTGTTCCAGAATGTACTTCTCTTGTTCCATTTGATTATTTCCTTAGAAAAAATTCCCAGTGGTAATGTTGCTCTGTGAGCAAATGGTCTTAGTTTTGGCTATTGATAGGTATTGCCTTAATCATTTCCAAAAAGTTTATTTGATCACAAATTGTATCAATATTGTATTTATTGGTTTGGGTTGTATATTCTTCAATAATGGTAAATTCATAGATGTTAAATGGTACTAAAACATTAACTCACTAAGGACAACAGATTTTTTTAGGACATTTTGTTACTAAATTTTGCCTAAGCAAAATTTAAGTACATTTACATATGTAGAGACATAACCCACATGTGACTTATCTGTTTGAAGCCTTTGTTCATTTGGTCCTGGAGTTTGATATTCATCTAGAAAATTCAAATCATTTTTTATATTTTATTAACATATTGTTATTTATATTTGATACAATGTGTTTCCCCATTGTTTTATCATATTCATTTTATACAAGTGTTTAAATGTTTTAATTTCTATGTCAATTAATCTACCAATGCTTTGAATAACTATCCTATAGATTTATTTTTAAGAAATAGATTATATTTTTAAAATATGTGTTTGCTCCATTAGAGCAAGAACCATGCCTATTTTATTCCACCAGAAGCTCCAAGATCTAACGTACAGCCTGACATACAAGGAGTACTGTTATGGTTCTAATATGAGGTGTCCTTGTAAAACTTATCTGTGAGAAAATGCAAGAATTTTCAGAAGTGAAATAATTAACTTGTAAGAGTTGTAACCTTATCATTGAATTAATTCACTGAGGGGTTATCCAGGTGGTAAGGTGTGGCAGGAGGAAGTAGGTCACTGTCAGTGGGCCTTTGGGGTTTATATTTTGCTCTAATGAGCAGAGTTCTCTCTCCTTCTGCTTCCTTGTTGACATGTCCTGTGCTTCCTTCCTCTGCCACACCCTTTTGCCATGACGTTCTGCCTCACCTGAGGCCCAGAGCTGGCGAGTTGGCTGACCATGCATGGACTGAACTACTGAAGCCAAAAGCCAACATAAAGATTTCCTTCTCTTAATTTTTCTTTTTTGGTCTTTTGGTCTCAGCAGCAAAAGAAAAAAGTTGACAAAACCAGGTACCAAACAACTTTTTTAAAAAATTCCATTTAAAGCTGGGCACAGTGGTGCACACCTATATTCCCAGCAGCTCTGGAGGCTGAGGCAGGAGGATGAAGAATCAAAGCCAACCTTAGCAATGGCAAGGTGCTGAGCAACTCAGCAAGACCCTGTCTCTAAATAAAATACAAAATAGGGCTGGGGATGTGGCTCAGTGGTTGAGGGCCCCTGAGTTCAATCCCCAGTACCAGGAAAAAAAAAAAATTACATTTAAATATATATAACATTTCCCTAAGTGTTTGGCAATTAAATAAATTTTGGGAATACTGAAAGCTATGGCCAATGAAATTTATAATTTATATAAGGATGTTAAAGTCTGAGTAGTTTGACTATTTTTTTTTAAAAAGCAGACTGTAGGGGGGCACACCTGTAATCCCAGAGGCTCTGGTGGCTGAGGCAGAAGGATCATAAGCTCAAGGACAATTTTAGCAACTTAGCAAGACCCTGACTCAAAATGAAAAGGACTGGGGATGTAAAGCTTCAGTGGTAAATCTTCTCTGAATTCAGTTCCAACTGGGGTGGGTGGGCAGTTGACTCATGATTCTGATCTCTGATCCAAAAATCTGATCCAAGGAGTCACGCCTAGTGATAGCCTTCTTGCTGGCAGGATCCCATTGGCAGCTCATCAGTTTGGGAAAGGACAAACCATATTCAAAACAACAAAAAGAGTAACACATATGAAGTAGGTTCATCTGATGATCCTTTCTAACAGCCCAAACTAAACTGTCCCTCTTTCTGAGAAATCTCAACTCATAAGAAATAGCCTTTTGTTTTTCATAATTTTCCTCCCTGAAACTACATATTAGAATGTTTAAAATTTTAATTTTGAAGCCTGATTCCATTTCAGAATAAGTAATTTAGTGCAACAAAGAACAATTTGGCAAATACAATTTCTGTTTAATTACCTTTTAAGAAATCAAAATCTTAGCTGAGTGTGGTGGCACACACCTGTAATCCCAGCAGATCCGGAGGCTGAGGCAGGAGGATCTGTTCAAAGCCAGCCTCAGCAACTTAGTGAGGCCTTAAGTAATTGAGACACCTCCCTCCCCTGCCCCCATATCTAAATAAAATATTTAAAAAGGGTTGGGGACATGACTCAATGGTTAAGCATCCTGGGTTCAATTCCCAGTACCAAAAACTAACAAGGAAAGAAAAAGAAATCAAAATCAAAATATTTAAATATTTTAACAAAAACAAAAACCTTAAGCATGACATTCCTGGGTTGAGAGGAAAATATTTTAAATCCTCTTATTTAACTTTTTTTCCCCAGAAAATTTACTGAATACAAAAATATTTAAGATAGGAAAAATACAAATCAACTGATTTCTCTTTTTATAAACTTAAAACATAACTGGAGTAACAAAAATCAAGAAATAAAAGAAGGGAAAATTAAGTAGGAAGAGCTTAGATACTATAGTAATCAAGTTATGATGGAGTAGTGTGGAGAGTTATTGAGTTGCGGGGAGAACATCTACCTCAAAAATGGTGGGGATGCAGGTCTTTGGGGAAGGCTTTTGGGAGGTGTCAGTTTGACTATGTCTTCTAGGATAGATTCAATCAATATTCAGTGAAAGCGGAACAGACTTGGGAGAAACACAGAGGGTGGTGGTAGGAATAGTATGTGCAAAAAAACAGCATGGAATACCACGATGTAGTTACATAAATGTCAAAAGTTCCGTATGTTAGTACAGAGGAAGTGACAGAGTGGGCCAAAGCCAGAACATGAAGAAATTTGCATGGTACTAAAGTCTTCAGATTCTACCCTGAAAAACAGTGTGGATAGCTTGTTTTTGCATTTTAAAATAAGATCACTTTGGAATCAAAAGGGAATATAAATTGAAAAAAGGCAGGAGAGAGAGCACCAGGAAAGGGAGTTTGGTGAAACAGGTGGGAAATGATACAGTCTTGAGATTGAATGGGAAGAACAGGTCAGGTTCAATATGTTTAGAGATACAATTGACAAGGTTGGTTGTTAATTGGAAGTGAGGCATGAAGGAAACAAGAATTTTTAATGACTCACAACCTTTCTGAATAGTTGCCTAAACAAACTGAGTGAGCATCTTTTGAGTATATTGAGATTATTGACATATTAAGATTAAAGGACATAACAACATCCCCAAAAAAAAGATGCATAGAAAGATAGGTTATCTGGAGTCAAAGAAAAGGCTGAGGTAGATATTTGGGAATTAGACCTCATGGGTGAAATTGGAAACCATCAGTGAGATTTTTATTTTTTATTATTTTGGTACCAAGAATTGAACCCAAGGGCACTCTACCACTGCACCACATCCCCAGTCCTTTTTAAAATATATTTTATTAACAGACAGGGTCTCAATGAGTTGCTTAGGCTCTCACTAAGTTGCTAAGGCTGACCTCGAACTTGGGATCCTCCTACGTCGGCTCCCGAGTCACTGGGATTGGGTTTGGTGATACAGGTGTACACTACCATACTCAAAATGGAACAGTGATTTTTGGTGGGGGGGGGGTTTGTTTTATGTTGTGGGGTTGCTTTGCTTTTTTCTTTTATTTTCTTTTCTTTTTTTTTTTTTTTTTTTTTGTGTGTGTGTTTTTGTACTGAAAATTAAACACCGAGCTTCATGAATGCTAAGTACACACTCTACTACTGAATTATACTCTCAGTCCCTTGGGTAAAAGTTAGATGGCAACAAACATGACAACACAGAATAATTTAATAAAAAAAAGAAAAAATACATAGTCTTCCAGTAAAATCTACAGTGGAAGGATTTTATACAATGAACTGAAAAAGGAAAGCACACAAGACTCTCCACTAGAAATATCTGAACATTGCATTTATTTGGGGGTCCCCTGTCAAAAAAGTGAAACTTTATCAGATAGTGAATGACAATTATGTTTTTGCTCCATTTTTAAGGAAAACAATTTCCTTGAAGTAAACCAGCTTAGTTTTTCTACAACAAGCAAATGTATTCTTTTTCAGTAGAAATGAATCACTTAAACCCAAACAATAGAGACATCTTTCAACATTGGGTACTTCAAGCAAAAACAGGCAAAAGTCACACTGTTGCTAAGAAGCTAGTGAAACCAACCACAGAAACTAATAGTATGTATTTTACTCGCCCACAAAACAAAACAAGCTTTGGCAAACATCCTTTAGCCAAGAGTGCTTAAGATGTTGAAGAACTATCACTGTCCTTTGGAGAACTGGTCAAGTGGCCAGTTCTATATCCCAAATGTATTCAAAATATATAACAATTGATCAAGCACAGACAGCAGCCAATTGTAACAGAAAAGGACTGAAAGCCAATGATATGGACTACGGATGGGTGTCAACCTACTTCCTAGCAGACACTTTGCTTTGAAACCATATGGTGTGAACCATTTCTTGGCAGGTGTCTGACACATATATGAAGGAAAAGTGCTTATGATGGTTTTTTGTTGTTGTTGTTGAAAATTTTAGTGTTTTCTCTAGGAGACTTTTTGACACAAAATTAGTCTAGCCCCTCTTCTTCTTGCCAGCCCTAATAAGTCAATGGCTAACTGTAAGGTTCAGAGTTTAACACAGACCTTGTTAGAAGCAATTTTCAAAGTGTTCTTTGGTTCCCTCTTAATATAATTTCAAATTATCAATCAGATAACTTGCACCCTGGTCTCTCAACTGTCTATTTATCATGTCTCTAAAGGAAAACTCTTGTTTCTGTATTTACACAACCCTTCAGGCACCAAATGTGTCAGTTTTTTCTACACTAAGGAATTCTCTGAACCTATGCCCACACCAACTGGGTATAAAACAACTGGATTCAGTTCTGACCTGAACTATCTCCTAGGTCAGAAGCAACTCCATGGGTTTGAGGTCTCAGTCTCACCAGACTGCCTTCACTTCAGAGGTCAGCTCCAAGGAAGAGATTACCCATGCTACTCTTCCTGCCATTTTCCCTGATGACTGGCTATATCAATTGGAGATTCCTGGGCCACCCTCCACACATTCAATAACTTTTTTAGAATGACTCACACAAAGAACTCAGGAAGCCAGTTTTCTTATGTTTATGAGTTTATTATAAAGGATACAAATAACTAGCCAGATGGAGAGGTAAGAGGGAAAGTTCAGAAAGGGTCCCCAGCAGGGGACTTCCTGGGGTTGGGGTGTGCTCATCTCCCAGCAGGTGGGTGCATTCTCCAATTCAGAAACTCAAAATCTCTTTGTTCAAGAGTTTTTCATAGAGCTTAATCTTTCACTTGGTCTTTGTTGGGAAGAGCACCGTCCTAAAGCTAACAAGAGACATCTCCCTAAACCATTCCATTAACATAAACTCTGCTGTGATCAAAAGGGTCTCTTAGGGCTGGGGTTGTGGCTTAGTGGTAGAGCACTTAACTAGCATGTGTTAGGCACTGGGTTCAATTCTCAGCACTGCATATAAGTAAATAAAATAAAGATTCATCAACAACTAAAAAAAATATTCTTTTAAAAAAAGGAGGTGGGGGAGGGTCTCTTAGTAAATACTGAAAGACTCCTACCACTCAGGAAATTCCAAGAATTTTACAAGTTGATGCCAGGGAAAAAGACCAAATATATTTCTTATTATATCAAAGTCTCTTTGGATGAATTGTTAGTGTTCCTGACAGTAGAGTTGTTCTCTTAGGGGAAAAGACAGAAAGAGAACAGAAGGGAGGAAAGAAAGAAAGAAGGAAGGGAGGGAGGGAGGGGAAATTGTGTAGGTCAGTCCTCAGGGACTCATTTAGATCTTCTTCCCCTGGATTTAGTAACCCTTTTACACCCCATTGGGGCACCAAGATAAAGGTTCCTTAAATTCTTTAATAGAAATATAACAGAGCAACGACTTTTCTATAAAGCCTGAAGAATATATACATTTATTCCATCCTGGTGTGTTTGTCAAGTTCATCTTTTTCCAGATGAGAGAAAGTAAAATGGTTATTGCAAAGCAGAATTATTTAGTGCTCTTGTGACTTACCACGCTATTGGAGAAGAGATTTTGTTTGTGTATTTAGTTAAAAATTTCTTTCTGAACCATAATGTGAACAGGAAAGTATTTGATGGGATCAGTACTGACAATACCTCATGATGTGCAACAAGATATGATGCTCCCATGACTAAATGGGAGTTTTGCTCCAGTACTGATCTCCAAGATGCTTTCTCCAAAAAGAATAGCAGGAAGGGAAAAATGTATCTCCAAATCTTAATTCAGAGTTATAGTAGACTATGAAAATTGTGATAGATTAAAGTTTAGCCTCTTTTTAGCATGTTTTGCAAAGAAACAGGCAGCAAGCTCAAGATTTTGCTTTTCTCATTTAAGAACAATGACTTCTGGAAGGAAATGAGATGATCTAATAACATTTCCTCATGACATGGAATGGCCAGTAAAGCATGTCTGTTATTTTAAGGCATTGTTCAAGTGGTAGATCTCTGAAATGCACTCAATATTTTGACTTCAGGCCTAGTGTGTGTGTGTGTGTGTGTGTGTGTGTGTGTGTGTATTTTTTTTTTTTTTTTTTTGCAGAGGAGGTATGTACCAGGGATTGAACTCAACCACTGTGCCAAGGGGCACTCAACCACTGAGCCACATCTCCAGCCCTATTTTGTATTTTATTTAGAGACAGGGTCTTGCTGAGTTGCTCAGTGCCTCACCATTGCTGAGGCTGTCTTTGAACTTGCTATCCTCCTGCCTCAGCCTCCGAAGCCACTGGGAATATAGGCTGGGATCATAGGCACCACCATGCCCAGCTCCCGGCCTAGGCTATCTTAATTTTAATATTAAAGATAAGGTTTCCCAATTTTTTTTTTAATACAAATTGTGGTTTTATGGCTTCAGCCCCATGGAGATTCTTTTCTAATACATTGGGATTTTTTTCCTCACGTAGGGGTAATAAGCAACATACTTAGGAGAACATTATTTCTAAATAATATTCAAATGCTACTACTAAAACATAAAGATATAAGGTTAAAAGGCAAAAACATTCCCAAGAGGTATAATAGGAATTATTCTGTGATTATGTCCCAAATTGTAATTGACTTTCTGGTAACAAGAAAAAGGTGAAAGTAATTATGGTAACAAATGCTCCATCATTTCTGAATTCACGTTTGATCCAAATGTCCAGAACTACCTGAGAGAGCTAACAACACTTAATGCCATTCTCAACAACCTGTAATTATAAGTTAGGTTTTTATAAAATAGAAGACATAAAGAAGAAGAAAAGAAACTGCCCACTCCTGACACGTGGCTTACAATTAAGACATAGCTTTGATGGAGCAACGGAAACCAGGCTATTATGAATATAAAACAATTTTATTAAACAACAAAAATAAGGGTCATAAAGATAATGATAAATTACAAAAGTTTATAAATAATTTATTCTTATTAGTTTACAACTGTGATTAGTTCTAAATGGAGTTTATTTTTTCAGCAATTTAGGTTCATAGCAAAATTGAGTAGACTGTTTATCTCATAGAGCTCCTGCCCCCACATGCACAGCCTCCCTCACTATCAAAATCCCTGCCAGAGTGGTATATTAGAACTGATGGACCTACATGGACACATCATTATCTGCACTCCATAGTTTATGTTAGAAATTGTTCTTGGCACTGTATCTTCTGTGGGCACAGGAGGGTATTATTGACAACTATACAATGACAACATTACAATATCCATCATTATAGTATTATACAGAATGGATTTTTCACTGCCCTAAAAATCCTCTGTGTTTTACCTATTCATTCCTCCCACCCCCCAGTCCCTGGCAATTGCAGGTTTTTTTTTTTTTTTTGTATTGTCTCTATGGTTTCATCTTTTCCAGAATGTCTAATACTTGGAATCATACAGTTTGCCTTCTTTGATTTAGTAATATGTTTCTAAGACTTCTCCATGCCTGTTCATGGCTTAATAAATAGCTCATTCATTTTTAGTGCTGAATAGTATTTCATTGTCAAAAGTTACCACAATTTATCCATTCAGATATTGAATGATATACCTTGGTTGCTTCTGAATTAGGGCAATTATGAATAAAGCTCCCATAAACACTCATAACAGGATTTCATAATTCTCTCAGGTAAATATCAAGAAGCATGATTGTTGGATCATATGGTAAAGATTTTATTAGTTTTGTAAAGAACTGTCTTCCAACATGGTTGTACATTTTGCATTCCCCCTGACCAATGAACAAGAGCTCCTGTGGCTCCGAAGTCCTCACTAGCACATGATGGTGTCAGTGTTTTGGATTTTGGTCATCCTAAGAAGTATATAGTGGTATAGTATCTCATTTTTGTTTTAATTTGCAATTTCTTAATGACATATGATGTTAAGCATTTTTTCATATGATTATTTATCACCTGTAGTTTCTTTCCTATAGAAATCAGGTCTTTTGCAAATACTTTTTCCCAATCTGGGACTTGTCTTCTCATTTTCTTGACAGTGTCTTCCACAAAAAAAAAAAAAGTGTTTGGTTTTAATGAAGTCAATCATCCTTTCATAGATCATGCCTCACTGTTTCTAAAAAGTCATTGCCATACCCACTTTCATCTAGGTTGTCTCATATAATCTAGGAATTTTATAGTTTTGCATTTTACATTTATGTGTATGATCGATTTTGAGTTAATTATGTGAAGGATGTAAAAGCCTGTGTCTAAATTTTTTTTCTTTTTCTTTTTTTTTTTTTTTGCCATTGGACAGCTGTAAGTAAATTTTTTAAGTACCTTGAATTGGGTTTCACTTGTCTTTTTATAAAAACAAACAAACAAAAAACACTAGTCTGGCCAGACGCAGGGGCACATACCTGTACTCAGTTTCTAACTCAGGAGGCTGAGGCAAGAGGATTGCAAATTTGAAGCCAGCCTCAGGAACTTAGCAAGACTTTGTTTTAAAATAAAAATTTTAAAAAGGACTGAGGGGGCTGGAGTCATGGCTCAATGGTAGAGCACTTGCCTAACCCGTGTGAGGCACTGGGTTCGATCCTCAGCACCACATTAAATTAAATAAATAAAATAAGGGTATTTTTTGAAAAAGGACTGAGGACATAGCTCAGTAGTACTGCATCCCTGAGTTCAACCCCTAGTACAAACAGAACGAAAGGAAGGGAGGAAGGCAAAACAAAAAGTCTGGAGATTTAGAAAAGAATAGAATTGAGATAGGGAGGGAAGCGACCATTGTTCATCAGTCATCCCAAATTGTGTCAAGTAATTGCCTCTTTTGCCACCACCTGGTCTGGTTATCTGAGGGAAGCTGCTCTGGGAAGACCGAAGAGGAGCTCCCTGAGACTAAGGTTGGCCAACGTAAATGAGCTCACAACTGGGAGCTGAGTATACTCCACACCTGTGCAACGAGCTCTTCCTAGAAGAGGGATCAGGTCACATAAGAGAAAAATCTGTTCCTAGGGAATAGATTCCAAAGTGTGCGGGAAAAGGATCAGCAACTTACTCTCAAGTGGTTCAGCAATAATAATAATACACACTTACTATTATCATCATCATTACATTATTTATAAAGAAGAAAAGGCAAATGTAATAGAATATTGACAGTTCATAAATCTAGATGAAAGACACATGGGCATTCCTTGTGCTATATTTAACTTTCTCATACATTTCAAGTTTTTCAAAATTAGAAACTGGGAGGAAAAACTCATGATATCTGGAAGCATCCTTAATCAAGGCTCTGGAATGCTTTATTCCTCAACTTAATCAAATCTCCTTTAGAAAAAAAAAACTCTAGCATTAGAACAGGCTGTTTTGGGTGCTTTGGAGTCTCCTGTTTTGTGTGCTTTGGAGGGACAGGAGCCTTCCTTACAATTTGAGGTGTCTGGCTGTAGAGCAGCACTAAGGCAAAGGCCCTCAGATTCAAAGCAAAGAAAGTGCACACAGGTTCCATAGGGCGTGCAGGGAAGGCTCTAGAAAAAAAGAAGAAAGTCTAAGTATGAATATGAATATGTATTCAAAATTTAAAAAGAAATTACAAAGAATCACAAATTTTATGATAAAAGATAACACAAATTTCCTAAGTCTAGAAATATCATTTTAATTAAGGGCCTGACACAACTCTATTATTCTTTTTTTAATGTTTTTGCCTGCATACTTTCATAGCCTTGTGATATAATTTTAGTATATTATTTTTACAGAAAGAATAGTTGTTACGGTTTGGATGTAATGCATACCCCCAAAGCAAGAAGGTTTAGACAATGCAAGAAGGTTTAGAGGTGAAATGATTGGGTTATGAGAACCTTGACCTAATCAGTGAATCCATTCCCCAATAGGGACTAACTGAGTCGGAACTGAAGGCAGGTAGAGTACGGCAGGAGGAGGTGGGTCATTTGGGGCCGTGGCTTTGGGGCATATTTTGTATGGGGTGAGGGGAGTCTCTTTCTTCCTCCCTCTCTCTCCCACATCCCCACCTCTTCTCTCTTCTCTCTTCTTTCTTCTCTCTCTCTCTCCTTCCTGGTATGATGTCTTGATTCACTGCCCTCCACTCTTCTGCCTTAATGTTCTGCCTCACCTTAGGTCCCCAGGTATGGAACCAACCTTCTAGGGACTGACAGCTCTGAAACTGTGAGCCTCCAAAATAAACTTTTCCTCCTCTAAAATTGTTCTCGTTTGGTCTTTCAGTCACTGCAGTGAAAATATCTGACTAAAACAATAGGATTGTGATTCAGTATTCCCTCTCACATGCTTGATCAACTTTTAAAATGATTCACTATAGTTTGGATGCGTAAAACATGTGACGTGACTCAGACATAAAAGCGGCCTATACTATTGCTCGAGATTTAGGACAAGCAAAGAAATTCTAATTTGTGTGACTTCTTTCAAAGAGCAGAGAAAACTCTATGCTGCAGTTAACAATTTTACATGTTACATTATCAAGAATATTCCTCAGAAGTGAGTACTTCTATTTTGGGCAGGTATTTATAAAAACCATATCTTTTTTTATTCTGACAGTTTCCCGCACTAGCTTCTGTCTCCATTAACTTCAGCTTTGTGTCTTCCCGACCACCTCCAAGCCTGTGGCACCAGTGACTGCATTCATATCATCCTTCAATTTCTGGCCCCGTACTTAAGTCTCAAGACTCCAGCTAAGTGGACAGAGTGATGTAGGTGTCATCCCTACAAGATGCCCAGCTCTTACTAGCTCATTGCAGAAGTGAATGCCAACCTCATAAATATATAACTCTAAGTACACGCTAGACTTGTTCTCCACTCAACTACCTTTTAGCTCGTTCCAGAAAAATGCCCACAGCCCGATGCAAAGGGACACTCAGAAGTCTGGATGGAAAGAAACAGCAATATTAAATTTAAATAATTTGTGAACTGATACAATTAGATTCTTTTGGGCAACGAAATGCCATTAGTTATGTCAATGATAATTCATTTTCCATGAGCAATTCTATAGGAGGAAGTAAAATGAAAATATGAGTTCAAACAGAATAAGGAACAATGTAAAATTTCTGACTGCTGAAGGAAATGTTCATATATTTTAAATGAGTGATGTGATAGGGAATCTACAGCTATGCCTTGTTAACTGTGAGGCTATATCCAGATAAAAAAATGGCATAATTTGAAGATGTCCTAAGTTAAAAATACATTTAATATGCCTAACTCACTGAACATCAGAGCTCAGCAACACAGCACACTGGAGAGTGTCAACTGTCGCCCTCATGATCCAATGGCTGACTGGGAGCTGCAGCTCATTGCTACTACCCAGCAATGGAGAAAGGATCAGAGGGTATAATTGCTAGCCCTCCCAGAAAAGTTCCAATTTTAAAATTCTAAGTAGGTTTCTTCTGAAAGTGAATCATTTTCACACCATCACAAAGTCAAAAAATTGTCAGTTTTGACATCACAAATAAGGATTTTTGATATATAGTATTTAAATGATCTTTTCTGCCAGGCATGGTATCACATACCTATAATCACAGCTACTGGGAAGCAGTCACAGGAGGATAGCAGGATGAAGGCCAGCCTGGGAAATTTAGCAAGACCCTGTCTTGAAATAAAACATAAAAAAGGCTGAGAATGAAGTTCAGTGGCTTCAATCCCCAGTACTGGGGGGAGGGGGGGAGAAAGAAAGAAAAGAAAAGCTACAGAAGCAAACAATAAGCATATAAAAAGATGCTTAATCTGATTAGTCAAGAAGGATATGCAAATTAAAACTACCATGAGTTACCACTAATACACTATTAGAATGACTAAATTAAAAAGACTGACAAACCAGGTACAAGTGTACCTGAGAGATGCTGTGTTTGGTTCTAGATCACCACAATAAAGTGAATATGGCAATAACACAAGTCACACAAGTTTTTGTTTGTTTGTTTGTTTTTTGGTTTCTCAGTGTATAAGAAAGTTATTTCTATGCTATTCTGTAGTCTATTAAGGGTGCAAACTATAGAGCATGGCAGTAACCCAAATTAAACCAGCTTACTTACAGCAGGAATTTATTGGCTCAACTAATTCAGAAAGACAAGAGGGTATTGTTGTTATCAGACATGACTTAATCCAGGTTCAAATAATGTCAACAACTTCTTTCTTCTTAGCTCTAGGTATGCTGACATCACACTGAAAAAGATAAGTCTTTCTTGCAGAGATAATGGCGAATGGTGGCCTCAGAATTATATCTTTCTAGTCTTGTGAGTCTATTTAAAGAAGAACTTGCCCCCCCCCACAATTTTGGGGGTGGATTGTACTCCAGCTCCAAGCAAGACCAAGGAAACTGCCCAAGCCTTAGTCATGTGCCTACCCTTGTTGACTGGAAAAATAAAACCAATGACTGAAGAAGAGGAAAGGAAGGAAAACTTGCTAGTCAGACAAAAATGTTCTGAAAGCAACCAGAAAGCAAATTATAATTATCACAAAACTCATTAAAATAACTGTGCCCTCAGGAGCATATAAAACAAACCTCTTATTACAAAGGAATCAACTTCTAGTAGGGTGCTAGATGCCATTTACAGGGTCTGTTCTGCTGGAGACAGCAAAGCACAACAAGATCTACTGGACCGAGTGCACGATTAGATTGCAGGAGAACCATTTGACCTGTGCTCCAGAGAAGGTAGAGTCTCCAGGGGCCTTTGACTTTTCCAGAAGTTTAAGAAGTACAATCCTCCAAAATTTTCAGATATTTTCATTTTTATCTAAAAGTTCAAAGAACTTGTGAAACTTTTGGAGTTCCACAGATCCTCTAGGGAGCTTCAAAATATCTAATGATCTCTAGAAGACCTGTGGAATTCCTTGCATGCTGGTCAACTTAAAAATGCAGACTCGGGGTCTTCAATGATTATTAACTATGCACTATACCAGTGGTTCTTGAAGGGTGCATCCCAACCAGCCACATCAACCATTCCTGAGAACTTATTAGGAACTTAAATTTCCAGGTCCCCACCCCAAGACCATTCATGTAGAAATTCTGGGGGGAAAGTTCAATATCATGATGAAACAGCCCTCTGAGTGGTTTGAATGCTACTGATGTTCAAGAACCCCCGGACAAGAAGTCAGGAGTCAAATGGAAGAGAAATATACCAATCAGACACTAGAAAAACCCCTTGGTGATAGTTCACAGTATTGATTTATCAGAAGAAAATGGAGCAATTTTCAGAATAACTCTCAAGGAGCTTTGGATAACTCCCAACCAACTTCATGAAGAATTATCATAGCTTTGGTGTAGATTATACTGTTGACTGGTCATTTACTCTATAAATAAATAGACTATATAATTACACATAAACACAATGTTTTGGTGAGTTTTTCCCTTTTTTCATCTATTTTATATAAATAGGCTGTTGTTATTATCCAAATTAATAGTTGTAATATATTCTGATTTATATAATGCAATGTAAAACTGCCATAATTATATTGCGTGAAAAACACAGCTTGCATTGTAATACTAAAATAATCAATATAATGTAACATCCTGCTTAACAAATACAGGAGAATACCCGAAGTTATGGCTTGGAAAATATTCTTCACAGCTTTAGATAATAGAATGTACATTAAACAATGCAATTGTAATTATATGTTATTTGTAATAAATAACAAAAGTTAAATATACCCTTGCTCTGACATAAAAGTGAAGGTTAAAAACAGATTTTGAAGATGGAGATATGAAAATATTGGGAAGCTAGACTCTAACAGCGAACCATTTATAGGGCACTTACACATGCAGATGTTGGTTAAGCACTTTGACAAACACTAACTCGCCAGAGCATTACAGCATGACTATGATATAGATGCTGTTATTAACTCACTCTACTTCAGAGAAGAAGAAACAGGCTCAGAAAAGTTTACTAAAATTTGTAGAAGATCAGACAATTGGTCATTTGAGAAGTCAGGGCTCTGATCTCGTATTTTAATATTTAGAGCAGGTTCTTCCAATTCCTAAACAAAATAAATAAAAGTAAAATAACTCTTAGAAGAAAACACAGGAGTAATGTTTCTAACCTTGGAAAAAGCAATGATTTCTTAAATATGCCAAAGCATAGGAAACGAAGTAAATAATAACTTCATTGGGCAAAATTTAAATCTTCTGTGTTTCAAAGGACATTATCAAGAAAGTAAAAAATCAACTCACAGAACAAGAGCAAATATTTGCAACTCATTTATCTGATAAGAGACTTGCATCTGGAATATGTAAATAAGTTTAATGATTTAATAATAAAAAGACAATTAAAAATTGGGCAAGCTGAGCATGGGTGCACGCCTGTAATCCCAGTGCTTCGGGAGGCTGAAACAGGAGGATTGTGAGTTCGAGGCCAGCCTCAGCAAAAAGTGAGGCACTAAGCAACTCAGTGAGACCCTGTCTCTAAATAAAATATGAAAAATAGTGTTGGGGATATGGCTCCGTAGTTGAGTGCCCCTGAGTTAAATCACAGGTGCCCCTGCCCCTCCAAAAAATTGGGCAAAAAGAATCTTGAAAGACATTTATCCAAAAAAAAGATATAAAAACAGCCAAGAAACACATGAAAACATGCTAAATATCACTAGTCAAAAACTAAAACATATCAAAACCACATGAGATAGTACTTACTTGTGTTAGTAAGTTTTATCTTACTATAACAAAATTCCTGAGGATGAACTACTTTTTAAAGAAGAGTTTATTTAGCTCACTGTTCTGGAGGTTCAAGGACCTGTATCCGTTGATCACCCTCTTACTGACAGAATCCCAAGGCAACACAGAACATCAGATGGCAAATCCATGTGTGCCTGGATTCTCTGGTCTTTCTCTTCTTTTATAGCTACCAATCATGGCAACTCCAACCTGATGACCTTATTGAATCCTAAAAACCTTCCCCAAAGTTCCACCTCTAAACATCATAGTTGGATTAGGTTTCCATCCCTTAATACCTCAAAATGGAGATTCAATTTCTATATATGAAACAATTTCTATATGTGACACACTCAACCCAGAGCACTACTTACACCTCCTAGGATGTTAAAGTCAAAGACAGAAAACAGGTGATGGAGAGGCTGTGCAGAAATCAGAACCCTTCTACTCTGTTAAGACTCGAAGATGAGGCAGCCGCTTTGGAAACAAACTGGCAGTTAGCTCCTCAAATGACTGAACAAAGACTTTCAAGATGACTCAACAATCCCACTTCTAGGTATATACCCAAGAATAATAAAACATATGTCCACACAAACACTTGCACACAATATTCATAGCATCATTATTCATAGTAACTCAAAGGTGGAAACAACCCAAATGTCTGTCAACTGATCAATGGATAGACAAAACATGCTATCTTAACAATGGGATATTGTTAAAATATATTTATTCATAGAAAAGCAATGAAGTACCAGGCACAGTGGTGCACCACTCTAATCCCAGTGACTCGGGAGGCTGAGGCAGGAAGATCCAAGGCTCAAGGATCCAGCCTGGGCAACTTAAGAAGACCCTGTCTCTAAATTAAAAATCAAAAATGCTGAGAATATAGATGAAGCACCCCTGGATTCAATCCCCCCTAGTATCACAAAAGATGGAAGAAAGGAAGGATATAAGTGGTTGTGCTGGGTTGGGGTGATGGCTACAGGTCGCAGAATTTCTTTCTGGTGTCATAAAGATGTTTTAAAAAGGATTGTGGTGGGCTGGGGTTGCAGCTCAGTGGTATGGCGCTTGTCTAACATGTGTGAGGCACTAGGTTTGATCCTTGGCACCACATAATAATAAATAAATAAATAAATAAATAAATAAATAAATAAATAAATAAATAAATAAATAAAGCTACTGTGTCCATCTATAACTAAAAATAAAATGTTAAAAATAAATAACTAAATAAAATGGATTGTGGTGATGACTTCATAGCTCCGAATACAGTGAGAACAATTGAACTTTGAGTGAATTGTATGTTACATGAGTCATCTCAATAAAGCTGTTTACCAAAAGAGAGACAGACAGAGAGAAAGTAGAAAAAGAGTCGAGTGTTTGGCAGAATGGAGAATTATGATACTATTAGGGTTAATGTGGTAGGAATTGGTCAAAGTAAACTTTTTTAACCCAGTGGTGAGAAACTAATTAAAATTAGATTGCACACATTTGCAGAGTGCCATGCCTGCCTTAGAGTTCCGTGGCCTTTTCCCCAGGGCCCGAAGGGAGAATGACAGGCTGAGGGCTTGCACAAAGGTCAAGGTGTGAACCATGGTTATCATATGCCTTTCCTGGGTTCCTTCCCTCAGCTTCAGCCTTCCTCCCTGCTTTCCTTTCTGTGCCCAGTCATCTTCCTCTGCCCATCCTCCCTGTGTCCCTAAGGGCTCCACATGCCAGTCCTCCACTTCGCTCTATCCATGCTCTCCCTTGGTGAGCTCACACAGGTCAACCTGCCTTTTCTTTTCACTCCTGAGGATTTAACTCGGGGTGAGGGTCTGGAGAGCTCTACCGCTAAGCTACATCCTTTATATTTTCAATTTGGGGTAAGGGTCTTGCTAAGTTGCTGAGGGTCTCACTAAATTGAAATCCTCCTGCCTCAGCCTCCTGAGTTTCTGGGATTACAGGCAGGCATCATAGCACCTGGCTACCGTGTATATCCGGATGAATCCAAAGTTTATGTCCTATCTCAGATATCTCCCAAGCATCAGACCTGGCCACTCACCTGCCCAAGAGACAATTTCACCTATTGTCCCACACTCTTTCCAAACCAAAACACCCAACATTGCTCCTTCTCATCTCCCTATACACCCTTTCTTAGAAAACAAAATGAATCGTTTAAGGTGAGTTCAATTCTGCACACAGTATATATATAGGGGCATCATAAAGTTCAATGAAATGAGATGGTTTATAAATATTGCTCTGGTTTGAATGTGTCCTCCAAGATTTATACATTGGAAACTGAATCTCCAATGCAGCAGTGCTGGGAAATGGGGCATAACAGGAGGTGAGGGTTCTTCCCTCAGAATGAATTAATGTCATTGGTAAGAAAAGTAGAGCAGTCGTCAAGAGATTGGGCTTATTATCGAAGTGTATCTGGCCCCCTCTTGATCTTCTGCCTTGGGATGCTAAGGCAAGAAGGCCCTCAGGAGACACAACACCTTGATGTCAGGAAACTGCCTCCAGAACTATGAGAAATAATTTTTTTCTTTATAAATCACTCATCCTCTGGCATATTGTTCTATAAAGCAACACAAAGCAGACTAAGAGGCAAACAGACCCAGGAAGTGAAAGAGCATATTACAAAAGTATCCTTTTTGTTAAGTCACCCCTTTGGTTGAAAACTTCAAATTACTCATTAATGTTCAGAGATGAAAACCCAAAGTCTATAGACTACTATTAATATATAATAATATAATTTTATCTATAATTTATAGGAGCAGTACCTGGGCATGTGCAAGGAATTGTGACACAGACCTTGTTCGCAAGTAGCTTATGGTCTAGGCTTACAAGTAAAGAAGAAATATCCACAAAACATGACAAATGTAAATAAGGATTAAGCATGAGGTGCTGGGCTGGCCCAGGGGCATCCTACCTAGTGATTAGGAGGGTGAGATATGTCAGAAATGGTTTCTGAGGCACTGAGTGTGCCTGATGGACAGAAGTTAGTCTCCCACTGTGGAGAAAGGGTGTCCCAGGCATGAGCTGCCCTGTCTGTGGCCTCTTCAGCAATGCTGAGTGCAGAGAGATGGAGCTGGCAGAGGGAGGCTGGTGGAGAGCAGTTTCAGTGGGAGCAAAGTTGAATAGGAGGTGAGGAAGTGGACACAAAGGGAACTTTTTCCAATAAGCTTAACTGTGAAAAGGGAGAGAAAGATAAAGCAAGAGGTGGAAGGGCTGCTGTTTGAAGAGTTTTCAGGGTTGTTTATGTGTGTGTTTTTCTAAGATAAGAGATGTGAGCCAGTCTAAGTGTTGAAGAAAGAAGTCAGAGTCCCCAGAATAGGGACAGCTGTGGAGCAAGGTGCCTGATAAGAGAGAGGCTAAAAAATTGAGCAAGGTGAAGGTCTTAGCCTCATTCTGGGGAATTAAAAGGAAGAAGGAAGGATGAGTATGGTGGATAGGGTGACAGACATTGAAGGATTTCACTTTCAAAGTCAGTGAGGAGACAAGTAAAGGGTGTATACTTCGCAAAATGTGATGCCAGGTGCAGATGCATGCCTGTCTGTAATCCCAGCAGTTTGAGAGGCCGAAGCAGGAGGATCTTGAGTTCAAAGCCAGGCTCAGCAAGTTAGCAAGACCCTAACAACTCAGAGACACCCTGTCTGTAAACAAAATAGAAAAAGGGCTGTGACTCAGTGGTTAAGCACCCCTGGGTTCAATCCTTGGTACAAAAAAAAAAAAATATGTGAAGAGTGTTGGAAATAGGGCTGCAGATGTAGTTCAGTGGTAGAGTGCTTGCCTTGCAGGAGTGAGGCCTTAAATTCAATCCCCAGAAACACAAAAGCAAAAAGACAAGAATATTTGAAATAGCTATGTTGGCTACAGAAAGATTGAGTGGGAAAGGTTGACTTATTCTAGTGAATAGCAAAGGATCTAATATATTCTACAAAATTGGGGAACAGCTAAAATAGGAGTAAATAAATAAGAAAACTAGAAAGATGAGGGAATATATACACATACACTTACTTACTTATACTTACTTTACTGTGGCACTGGGCATGGAACCCAGGGCTTCACATGTGCTAGTTCCATACTCCACCATTGAGCTTCATCCCCAGCCCAAGGAGAGCAGAATTTTAAAATGAAATGTATTTTGTGATTTTGGAGGTAAATCAAAGCCCAGGAAATGATAAGGTCTTGACTTAGCAATGGGACTAAGTAGTACATTGGGAAAAAGATATGAATGGAACTGTGACAGAGGAAATCAATGAACTGAGTCAACAACAAATGGAACAGGGTGTCCAAGTATATCCAAATCCTAGTTGGTGACAAGTCTTGTAGGGGAAGAGAGAGACTCCATCCTGGAGAGAAGATGGTACAAACTTGGGGTAGAGAGGAAACAGGGCTCACACTTTCAGTGAATGATGGAGACAAGACCAGGTAGAAGGTGATAGTCAAGTGAAGAGCATGCTGTGGCACAACCATAAGGATGCAGGATTTCTGTAAAATGGTGGCAGAAGGATATTCTGAAACCATCTCCCTGCTTCCATTGCCTGTTCTCCACGCAGCAGTAGGGTTATTGTTTTTTTATTTATTTTAATTAATTAATTAATTTTGTTCTGAGGATTGAATCTAGCAGCACTTTACTGCTAAGCTAAAACCCTAGCCCTTTTCAATTTTGAGGTAGGGTCTCCCTAAGTCGCTAAGGCTGGCCTCAAACATACCATTCTCCTGCTTCAACCTCCCGAGTCACTGGGATTACAAGTGTGGGTCACTGTATCCAGATTCATGTTACTTCTTGTAAAGGAAAAACGTTTTTTTCTCTCTCTATCCTCGCAATCAACACAGAACAACGACCAGATATATGGGGTTCTACACAACTCGGCAGCAATACTCCAGAAACCACCAACTGAGTAACCTGTAATTCAGATCAATTCTGAAACTTTCTACCTTGAGATAGTTTCAAACCCCACAGGTTCAGGACTCAGCCCCACAGGACTGCCCATCCTTGAGATGCCAATCACAGGTAATAGGTTGTCACCTGTACAAACTGATTAGCCATAGTCTTCCTAGAGTTGAATTCATTTGCTAACATAGATCACAGTACTCAGGAAACACTTAACATCTACTGCTTTATTATAAAGGATATTACTACTAATAAATAGCCAGATGAGGGAGATGGACAAAGCAAAGTATTTGGGAGTGTTCATGCTCTTTCTGGGCACAGCCCTACCCCTTGAGCCTTCAGGTATTCAGCAACCTGGAAACTCATCGAATCTTGTTATTCAAGAGAACTTTTTAGGTACCATGGCACATGTCTGTAATTCCAGCAACTCTGGAGGCTAAAGCAGAAGGATCACAAGTTCAAGGTCAACCTCAGCAATTCAATGAGACCTAAGTAATTTACAAAGACTCTGTCTCAAAATAAGAAAAAGCAATTTTTTTTTTTTTAAACTCGGGGCTAGGGATGCAGCTCAGTAATAAAGCATCCCTAAGTTCAGTTCCCAGTGCTTTTGTTTTGTTTGTGGTGCTAGGGATATATGCTAGGTAGGCCGTTGACCTCTGAGCTACACCCTCACCCCCTAGAAATCTTATAGAGCTTAATGTCCCCAACAACCCTCTCCCCAACCCACACACCATTCCTAGGTTGGTACATGGGACCGAAACTTCCAACCCTCTAATCCTCTAACCAGTTGGCCTTTCTGATGACTGGCCTCATCCTGAGGCTAGGACTCAATTTAAGTCATCTCATTCATTGGCATAAACGTGAGAGCGATCAAAAGGAGCTCATTAGAAATAACAAAGGCATTTCTGTCACTCAGGAAATTCCAAGGGTTTTAGGAACTGTGTGACAGAAACCGAAGGCAAAGACAAAATATATTCCATATTGTACAATACTCTTCTACTCAAAGCCTCCCATGGCTTCCCACCTCCCACTCAGGAACTTCAATATCTTCACCATGGCCTTCACTACCAGGCTGCCCACCTTTCCAATTTGGATTTGTCACTTTACTAACCTCCCACCCTGCTGTGGCCATATTAGGTGTTTGTACACCTCACACATCGTGTCCCCATCTCAGGGTCTTTGCACTTGTTCATCCATAGGCCCACTACTTCATCCTCTTGAGATCAACTGCTACCTCACAATTACCTTCCTGCCCTCCCACTTATGCCCAGTCCCACAGGACTCCTGTCCTACATCTCGTTTAGTTTCCTTCCATAGCTGTCACCGTCACCAACAGACTTGATATATATTTACTTTGGTGTTTTTCCCAAGCAAACTTCTCCAAGGATATAAACTACCCCAGAGGGCAGAATGTTTAGTCACTCTGCTTGCTGTTGTATCCACAGTAGGCATAAATATATATATATATATATATATATATATATATATATTTTTTTTTTTTTTTTTTTTTTTTTTTTTTTTGCATGAAGACATTGGCAGTGAGCTGTGAGAAGGAACCTGGCCCTGATTCTGTGGACTGTGAGGGAACTGCAAGGTCCCCTTCTGTTGAGGGAAGGTGTGGGAAGGGAGAGTGAGTACTTTGGGGGTTGCTTTCACACAGGGCATTCCAGTGGGTCTTCTGGGAGCTATTGGTGGACAAGTGGGTGTAGGTCAATGATCAGAAACCCTGGAAGGGACTATGTACCCACTGTCCCAGCCACATGGGAGGCTGAGGCAGGAGGATTGCCTGAGTTCTTGAGTTCCAGAACAGCCTGGGCAACACAGAGGTGCTCTGTCTTTAAAAAAAAAGAAAAAAGAAAGAAAGAAAAGAAAAAATCTGGAGCTGTATGGGACATAGAGGCAGGAGGGGTGGATGATCAGAGGAACTTAATTTTTTGTTTTGTTTTGTTTGTTTTCTTGCTGTTGTTTTGGTTTTAATACTGGGGATTAAACCCAAGGATGATTTACCACTGAGTGCATCCCCAGTCCTTTTTATTTTTATTTTGAGACAGGGTCTCATTAAGTTGCTGAGGGTCTCACTAAATTGCTAAGGCTGTCCTCAACCTTGCAATCCCCCTGCCTCAACCTCCCATTCACTGGAATTACAGGTATGCCCTACCATACCCATCTAGGAGCTTACTTTTCAGAGAATCTCCAAGGACAGAGACAGGGATGGAAAATGTGACATTTGCTGGCTTTCCAGAAAACATATTCCCAACAGCCCCTGTGGATTGGCTCTACTTCTGAAGCTCTCCACAGAAGAAACAACAGCAGAGCAGAGGACTTGCTGAAGGAGTTGCTCTTCCTGTGTATGTTTATGTGACCAAGGGAAGGCAGGCAGGATCAAATGGATAGGCAGAGTTTGGCAGAAACAGGACAGCTCACCAGCCGTTTTGCACAGCTGAGAGGGGAGGGGCTGGCACTGGAATAATGCCAAGTACAGTCAGCATCCTGCTTGCTGTCCCCCATAAAATGTGTTCTTCTAGAATGTTCTCGCCTCTACACCTATGCTCATACTGTTCTTTCTGTCTGGAACACCCCTTCCCCTCCCCTGCAGCTCTATAGTGATTCACATTTTCAGCATCCTTCAAAGATTCCATTCAAACTCCTTTCCCTTGACAGAGTTTCTCTTCACAGCCCCATCACAAAGGGAGTCGAACCTTGCTTTGAACTCCCAAGGCAGTCACACCTTGCCTTGAACTCCTACCATAGATCCTAACTATAGAATTCATTTAGCTCTTAATCACTTGCTGCCTGTGACATCTCTTCAATGATTGCACTGAACTCGATATTTAAGCCTTTTGGGTTTGTCACTTTTCTTGTGAGGAGGCCTTGTTGTTTCTCCAGCTCCCCCACATGCTGCTTGAAGGCAGGGCTGGCCATGCTCATCTTTGGAGTCCCCACATTCCCTGAGGTAGCCCTGCACACAGAGAAGGGGTTCAGGTTAGGTAAGTTGTTACATTTTAATTAATTAATGCTTTTCAGTTTGTTTTGGTTTGGGGGTTTTTGTTTGTTGGTTGGTTGGTTGGTTTTGTTCTGTTTTGTAGGAATTGAACCCCGGAATGCTTTACCACAGAGCTACACCCCCCAGCCCTTTCTATTTTATTTTTAGACAGGGTCTCATTAAATTGCCCAGGTTAACCTCGATTTTTAAGAAGAAAACACCTTATTAAAATTCCTTATGAAGTTAAAAACGGAGACAGACCCTTCTTAAGAAGGGTTCATAAAACAACAAAGGCCGTTTCACTAGAAATTGAATCATTCCTGGTGAAGTGGCGCTCACCTGGAATCCTAGCTATTGAGGAAGATTGAGAGGGTGGGGCCACTCTGGCAATTTAGCAAGACTTTGTTTCAAAAATAAACAAATATCAAATATTTAAAATATTTTAAGTGCTATGATTTATTAATCATTAATAATCTTCGCTGATGCCCAGATGATCATTCCATTTACTTTCAAATGATTATTTAACATGAGAATTCAGTAGTCATATTTCTTCTTCCCACAAGGTACTCTCCCTTATCCATCACAAGACCGATGGATGCTGTTGGTTTCTCTGTCAAACAATTGGGCCTGAATTCTTCAGCTGTGATAGGAAAGCTTGGCAGATAAGAGGACAGCTCTGGAACTGCTGAGAGCCATTAGCCAAGTAGGTATGACAATTTCCTTGCCAGCATACCCCATGTTGCTTAGAGGAAGGACTCGTGCAAATGGACTTGCCTTGGACATTTGCTGTGACCTTGCATGTATGTTTGAGAAAGGTGACCCTGCTCAAGGACCAGGGTGGATCCAGGTTTAGGGAGGATCCTACTGGATTAGGGCGGTTCCAGGTTTAAGGTGTACCCTGCTGAGAAGAGGGCGTATCCTGCTGCCTCAGGCATGCCGGATCCTTGAGTTCCTTGAGTTCTAGTGGGATTCAGAAAGTATTTGGGATTCAAAGCCTGGTGGAGTATGTGAATTTTGCGGGCAGAATTTGGATTTCCCCAGAACATGATTGTAGAGTGCCGGTGTGAGTTCGGGAATAAAGAATTACTGTTTGAATCTACAAGGCTGTGAGTGGCTCGTGATTTTGTGCCCAGCCAGACTGCAGCATGGAACCACATGTCCTGGTTGCATCCAAGCTCTGCCACTTTTTACAAGGGTGAGTCTGGGCAAATTATTTAATTTTTTACATACCTCAGTTTCTTCATCTGTGAATTGGGATCATATTGCATTTTTCCATTGACTTCTTGGAGGAATTAAACAAATGACACACTGTGATGTTCTTCTGTCAGCATTTGGTGTATGGTGAAGCCCTTGATACTTGCTAGCTGTTATTTCATGTGACCACATCTAAGGTCTGATACTCTCATGCCTCTTCCCATCATTCTTTTATCACTAAGCAGCAGAGAGCAGACGGAGAAGCTATGGTGTTCTGTTCTCTACCTTGGGAGGCAGACCGCAGTCTAAACTCTGCCACTTCGCTTGTATGTTATTTTAGGCAAGATACTCAGCCTCTTTGGGTACTGTAAAGATCAGGGTTTAAACATCTGTGAAAGTACTTTGTACACAGCATGCTTCCTTACTCTAAGCAAGGACCTGTGGTTGAGAACAGGAAACAAATTTAATTGGTTCCGTTTTGAAAATCTTACCCTTAGAAAATTTGCTTCAGCAAATGAGTAACTCTTTGTCTCTCTTTGGTTGGACAGCCCTGATTAGCTCATGTGGACTTCATAGTTTTTGTTTGTTTTACCTTCTTTGTTTTGTTTTTTAAGTACATATGCCCTGGGAAGGCTTTCTGACCCAGTGATATGCTTCCTTCTCTTATTTATAATCTGATCCATCTACTAAACAAACAACCACATTCACTGAAGTCATACATAGTTTTCATGATTTAAAATCTGTTGCTGGGCTTTCACAAAGGAGCTCTGTAGGGAATGGTAATGCGATTAGGATGGCAACGAGCTGGAGGATCTGGAACACCCTAACTAGACAGCTCCCTACAAGTTCCTGGAAAAAAGGATCAGAGGTAGGTTAAGAGTGAGTTCTCTGGCATGAGGTTCCCTGGCTCAAACCCCAACTCTGCCACTTATTTTCTGGGTGAGCTTGCAAATTACTAAGCTTCTGAGTGCCTCCTATTCCATGTCTATAAAATCGGAACAACTATACCTACCTTACAGGGTGACCAGAGGATCACATGAGTTAACATATATAAAGTGCATATATAAAAGCATAGCATATATAAAACATAGTAAATGCTAAAGAAGTACTTTTTACTCTCACAAGTACAGTCAATGCCAGCACATGCTCATCCTTCTGAACTAAATGGAAAGCCAAATGCCAATGCATCCCTGGGAAACAGCACAGGGGCAGATAGAAGACTCTTTTTCTTTAGGATAGAGGCTTAAAGATAATACACGTCAAGTAGGTTTCTCTGCTTTTCCCTTTCCTCAATGCCACAATCAAAATTAGGGAAAGTGAATCCAGTATATACTGATGCTAGAAAAAGATGAAAGGAGCAAGCCTCAGTCTGTGAGATCCTGCAGCCTAAGTGTTTCTGGTGCCCTAGGTGTCTTTCCTGATGAATTTGCCCCCGGGGTTGGGTTGGGGGAAGAGGTGGAGGTGAGAAGAGGGAATAGAGGAAAATAGAGAAAGAAGTGATACCAAGAGATTGAGCCTGTATGGAGTAGGATCTATCCTCTATCCCCATCTTTCCTCTCCCAATTTTTAGAAGGAAATGGCCAGAGAAAGTCGGCTAGACCTTCTGCCAGGTATCACTTGCCACCTCAAATTTGATCTCTTGTATCCCAAGTTGCATGAAAGAAAGAAAGACCAAAGAATAAAAGGTCAGGGAGAATCAGGTGAACTGGGCCTTCAGCCTAGTGTTGCCAAAAGTGGGTCCTCATCCCCAATGCCAATCAAATAATGAGGACGTAGTTTTCAGAAAACGAAGGTTGATTGCTTTGCTAGCAAAGGAGAAACACAGAGGACTCCTGTCCCAAAGGCTGTGATTCTGCTCATCAGCAGGAATGGGACTTTTAAAGAGGTGATTCAAAGGCTACATTACACTTGTTCTCTGTTGGAGTTGTCATTCACTTGTTAATTTGGGAGACAGTCATTTTTGAGATCTTCTGGTACCACCTCCAAAGTCTAGATTACGTCCTTCCTATGGTGGGCATGTACTCAAGGACAGATAACTCTCTCTAGGATGGGAAAGAAAGGTAATCCTGTTTCCCCTGAAATTAGGGAGGAGGAGAGATCAGGGAGGAGCAGGGAGAAAGGAAGAGAATGAAACGTATTTAGATTATTTATTTTAAAAATAAGCTCTAGTGGTAGAGCAGTCAGGATTATATTCGAAGCACAAAGTAGACCACTGTTACAGTAGGAGCAGTAAGAAAGTCCCTTGCTCCTTTTGGGGGGGGAGGCGGTAACTAGGGATTAACTTCTGATATACTTTACCACTGAGCTACATCCCCAATCTTTCTGTTTACAGGATCACACTAAGTTGCTGAGGGTCTCACTACATTGCTGAGGCTGGCTTCAAACTTGCAATCCTCCTGCCTCAACTTCTATAGTCACTAGTATTACAAGCATGCTTCACTGCACTCTGCTGCCCTCACTCCTTCTTACAGCTCTTATTTCATAAAAGTAAATGAATCCCAAGAGGCCAAAGGAAGGGTCCTCAGAACTGCACAGTGCCAGGGGGAAAGTTATTAAAATTTTAATCTAGATCAGCACTTCTCAAACTTGGCTGAGCATCAGATCACCTGGAGATCTTGTTCAGATACATGGTGGACCTGAGACCCTGCATTTCTAAAACTCTCAGATGATGCCATTGCTGCAGGATAGAGGGCCTCACTTTGAGTAGCAGAATCTTCTAGATGGTATTCTAGAGCTGGGCAATATACAGGGACACCTGTTAAGCTGCTAACCCCCTCTTCAGTGTATAATGTATAATATGACCTTTGTACATTTGAACTTGGCTACCTGCTTCTTAGGAATGAAATGATAAGACATACTCCAGCCCATGGTTTTTGACTCCAAACTTTGAAAGTGAAGACAAGACAGACACGGAAAGGCGCAGTGATACACAACTGTAATCCCAGCCACTTGGAAGGCTGGAGCAGGAGGACCAGAAGTTTGAGGACAGTCTGGCAATTTATTAAAACCCTATCCCAGAATAAAATCTAAAAAGGGCTAGGGATGTAGTTCAGGGGTAAAGTGCTTGCCTAGCATGTGTGAGGTCTTGAGTTCAGTCCTTTATACTGGAAAAAGGAGAAGAAAATAGAAAATAAGTAAGAGTGAAGAGGGGATAAGGAATACAAAGTGGCGTATCAAAGAGCTGTGAGTGAATTTTCCACTCTGTCCCCACACTAGAGTTGGCCAAAACAAGCCTAACATAAATAGTTTAGAATTTGGTGATATTTCATGAACTCTTCTCTTATGCATCACATTGGAAGATGAAGAACAATGTCATTCTTATCTTCATGGTGACAGATGATAACTCCAAATGGCACTTTGAAAAACATTTTCTTTATGACTACCCAAATCTTCTTCAATTTAGCTATAATTAATTACAAAACTCCTGTTTTTACGTGTAGAATTTTATTTCATCCCTCCTGAATATTTTAGATAGAGATCATCATCTCAGTTTTACAGTTGAAGGAATTCAGACTTATCAAGGTTAAGTGATTTCCCAAAGTGACCCAGCTATGCAAAACCTGAGACAGAATAGGAACCAGGCAGGTCTAACTTCAGTTGCTCTCTTCCTACCACCTCTATGCTGCCTTATAGATAACAGAACAATTATTTTTAATTAAGGAGAATTATTCATTATTTGAAAAGCAAATTAAGGCTGGGTGAGGTGGTGCAAGCCTGAAATCCCAGTGAGGCAGAGGGATTGCCAATTTGAGGCCAGGTTTAGCAATTTAGTGAGGCCCTCAGCAATTTAGTAATATGCTGTCTCAAAATATTTTTTTAAAAGGCCTAGGGATGTAGCTCAGTGGTAACGCATACCCGGGTTCACTTCCAGTACCAAAATAAATAAAAAATTTCTTTAAAAAAAATTCAAATCTTGCTGGGCATAATGGAGCTCTCCTGTAATCCCAGCAGCTCCAGGGGCTGAGGCAGGAGGATTGAGAGTTCTAAGCCAGCCTTAGCAACTTAGCAAGGCTCTAAGCAACTCAGTGGGACCTTGTCTCTAAATAAAATGCAAAATGGGGCTGGGGATGTGGTATAGCAATTAAGTGCCCCTGAGTTCAATCCCTTCTTCCAAAAAAAAAAAAAAAAAATTCAGATCTCAGAGTTGTTTGCTAGCAACTGACTCTTTTGATGTGAATTTACTGGGAAGCTAATGAAGATTCGGTTTTGAGAACTGCTTATAAAAGTGCCTTCCAAGCCTCTGAATCTGATTTTCATTCATAATTTTGTGTTCTTCATTCTTTAAGAGTGTTCTCCAACTTTTCATCTCTACAAAATCTGTATTTGCTCCTGCTGGGGATGTGGCTCAGTGGTTGAGTACCCCTGGGTTCAATCCCCGGTACCAAAAATAAAAATAAAATAAATACAGTAAAATACAATATTTCCTGCAAACCAAAGGCAGTGGCACACACCTGTAATCCCAGCTACTTGAGAGACCGAGGCAGGAGTATCAAAAGTTTGAGTCCAGCTTGTGCAACTTAGGGAGACTTTTTCTTAAAATAAAAAATAAAAAATGTTGGGGGGTATAGCTTAGTGGTAAAATCTCCCCTAGCTTCAACCTCTACTACTACAAAAAAGAAAAAAAGAAATTTCCAATACCTACTTAAACCTGTGCTGAATTCTCCAGCATGGAGGAACTTTACACCCTAAAGGGAGTTTCATTTCCCTTAGTTATAATTCTTCACAAGTTCTTTGTTTCTTTAGTTTTATTTAGTTATCCTTTGACCAACATCTCTCCAACTCAGAAACTCTTTTTATACCATGCCAAATCTACCTCCTGACAACATCCATGTATTGATTTTAGTTTAGTCCTCTGAACTATGTGAAGTAAACCTGATCCTTCCCCATCTATGAGGCCTTACCATGCCTGAATGACAGTTATAGTTCCCTTTTCCAGATCATGTTCAGTGCTTCCAGCCATCCCCTCAGGAATCACCTTCCTGGACCACCTCTTCTTCAGTTGTTACTGTCCTTTCCCAGGTTTGATTTGATTGACAGAGAGCAAAGCAACCTCACCCCTACCCTTGTTTGTGGAAGTCTTTGCATTTATCATCATGGAAAATTATCATTGCTGTTACATTGGATTCACAGTTGCAGCTGGCCCAGGCTTTCTACCTCAGACTTCCAACTCCTGAGATATGCTTCCTGGTTTTCTTCAGATGATGGTATTCATGTCCATGTGATCTGTCAGGAGTTTTTCCTAGGATTTGGTAAGACCTAGCAAAAAGGCTTGTTGGCGTATTCCAGACACATGCTCTGGGAAGACAGCACACCTACAATTGTGCCTGTGTATGATATGACCATGTCTACACCCCTTCTCAGGCCCCCCTGGCCCCCCACCATGATGACACCATTAATCCCAATTTTCTCAAACCACTTAGTGTGTTTGGAAAAAGGCTCAGGACAGAGCCCACTAAACAGAATAATTTTGATGTTTTCCCTTTGGTCACATTTGACATTTATATATTTTTCTACAAAGATTTCTCTGAACTCTCTTGCCTTCTGCTTTATTTATTTTCTTTCAATTTTCCCTGTCGTATCTACCTTTGATTTATGTAGGGATACAGCTGTGCTCCAAGCCCCGGCTTCTTCTACACTGAATGAGCACATTATGCTCAGGCCATATGCACCTTGGGAAGATGAACTATTTGTGCTCCCTGCTCTCTTTACCACACTCCCCATCCTGTACCTGGCCCTCTACCTTCCCCCTCCCCTTTATTTTCTTCTTTTTTTCTTTCTCACTACCAGGTTATTAGACAAGAGCTTTGCTAGGCAAGCACTCTACCACTGAGCTACATACCTGGCCCTTTTAAAATTTTATTTTGAGACAAATAAAATAAATAAATTTTATTTATTTTAGATGAATACATTTTATTTTCTTGTCAAGTTGCAAAGGCTGGCCTGGAATTTGCAATCTCCTTCCTTAACCTCCTGAGCAGTTGGCATTGCAGGGGTGCACCACCCTGCAAGGCTTCCCTTTTCTCCTACATTGACTAAAGGAGTTCCCTCACTCTCTCAAATGCCTTTTCTTTTGTTGGACAAACTCCTCACTCAGTCTTTTAGGTAGAAAGAGAAATGAGTAAATTTCAAAGTTCAGATGCTTTCAGAGATAAGAGGAGATACTTTCCTCTTGTTAAATTTTAATTGAATTGCTTTCTGTAAGCTTTATAATAAAGTGCTTTAAAAAAAATTAAATGCATATAGACCCCAAACTCAGAAAGGCTACTGATGACCCCAGAAGTCATTATTTGCTTATGGAAAACACCTTTGACCCACTTAAATTGCTCACTACATTTTAGAACTAGAAGAATAGCAAAATTAAGGCTTAATTATCATGAAAGATCATATACTCACTGAATCAAAACGAAAGAACTCCAAATTAATTATTAAGTGCCTGCCATGGAGATTACTTCATTTAATCTTCCTAATAACTTTATATACTAGGAATTATTATGGAAATTTTACATACGGATGAAAAAGCTCAGAGAGGTTAAATAACTTGTTTGGAAGCAAAATGGGGCCCTTGCTTGCTCTTGCAAAGCCAGTTAATGCTCTTGCTACTTGACCTCACTCACTGTGGGATGGGTGTTAACCAAGCTGCATGAACTCTATTATTGATGTTCTCTACAAATCTGCATTTGCACCACCCCACACCAATCTGGGGAGCTTGAAGAGTAGTGACTTAACAAATCAGGAAACAACACTGAGCAGTTTAAAATGAATGCTGGAAAAGGGGACGAAACTTAGTGGCACAATTTGTGCTTAGCTTGTGTACTGACCTGGTTCAATTCCCAGCACCAATAAAGTAATAAAATAAAACAAAACAAATGCTGGATTTCATATTCTTTCCCTCTTCTTTATACCTTATCCTTAAATTTTGAATTCACTCTTAGGTCTTGAATTCACTGCGTATTTGTTCCCCTGAGCCTTATATGGCTAAAAGGCTTAGACTAAGGATTTAGTGTTATTACAAAATCATAGCCCCAGTAGATGACTGCTCCTGATACTAGAAAGAAGAGTTGAAACTAAAATCTTTGGCATTGGTAGAAATTCTTAGATAATCTAGTTTCAAGTGGACGTATTTCGTTACTTTAATGGTGTCAGTGTGAATTTTCAAAAGTTAAAGGGAACCCTATGAACAGTTTGGAACAAGAAACCCACAGATTCTTGGATTTAGTAGCATGCAATTTATTAAAGTCACTATTTTCCCCCTTGGATCTTCAGGTCCAATTTTCAAATTTTATTGTTAAATTTTTAAGTCTATAAATATTTGACTAATATAAGAAAATTATCTTTACCTAATCTTTGATTGATGTTTTATTATCCCAAAATAAACACAAAAGTTTTCAAATAATCCTACATACAAAATTAACTAAATCCTAAAATATTTCAAGCCACATACCTAAATTCAATGTAATTAATTCATTTTAAATACCAGAAATGTCAAATTCACAGCCCTAATAATGTATAAGAGGTATTTATGAAATACAGTAGCTATTAATCTTTGAAGCTAAGAAAATCTTTGCTTTTTCTGAGAAACTGACTTTTTTTTTCTTTCTGATAATGACCTTATACAATCATGATTCTCTATTTGCTCTGGCTTCTGGGAAGCTTGGAGTCAACATTAAAGTTCAGATAAAATACATGTTTTGCATTATTGGTGGTCATATTTGTTTTCTTTTTCATTGAACCTGATTTTATAGTTCAATTCTTATTTTACTATTTTATGATATATGACTCAGGCCCTTGTGAGTAGAAAAATATCATCAATGAAAATGAGTTAAGAAATAGAACCTCGATATTATTATTACTAGCTGCTTTGGGATAGTTGAGAAAATCCATAACCATTATTTTAAAAACTCAATGCCTACAGCTGCTAGGAAGACCAGCTGTTTATAATATTGGGGGTATTATTAATATTGTTCCCTCTAGAATATATGCCTCCAGTCTCTCTCTCAGTATATTTTATAGTCCATTTTTTAATTCAGACCATTCCAGATATTTTCCAAATTAAAAAGAAAGAAAGAAAGAAAGAAAGAAAGAAAGAAAGAAAGAAAGAAAGAAAGAAAAAGAAACTAAACACGCAATTCCAGTCATTTTGCTATAATGGGGTAACTTTATTTTCTTTGTAGATCATGTACTAAAACTTTCATCAACTCAATAAACATATATTGGATGTTTACTATAGGTTAGGCATGTTCTAGGCACTTAGGATCTAGTTGTATATGTTAAGGACAGCTGAGGGTGTATGAGAGGATGTATAATAATATATTTCTACTGTAGTGGAGAAGACAATTCTACCTAAATAGTATAAAAGTACTTTATCCCTATGTATATAAACACATTTTAATGAACAATGAAAAATTTTCATTTAGGTTGATATTATCCTTTGTAATATAGAGTCCAAAATATACAGAGTATATGGCAAAAGACAAATGATTATAAATTGGGAAAAATATATTAGCAATACAAATGACTTGCAAAGCCTTAGTATTATCAAATATATTCAGTTCCTCAAATTGATAAGAGAAATACAAACAATACTGTAAGAAATCAAGGAGGTAAGGATATGAACAGGCAATTTGCTGCAATAGGAAATGCACACTGCTACTTAGCAAATGTAAAGATGCCTATTTTCTCTAGAGTTCAGTTAAGTTCATTTCAACCATCAGATTTGCAATAATTTACAAGACTGGGAAAAATCGATGTTGGTAAAATTATAGAGATATGAACATTCTCATACTGAACTGGGTAGATTTTGTGTATTCATCTTACTCTATATATTAAAAATTAAAAAAAAATCCACAGGCTATATGAAGACAATCTTATTATTGAAATTTTTCTGCTAAACTTGTCAATGTAAAAAACAAAACAAAACAAAAAACTCTGCAAGTATCAGTACAAGTAAATTTATTACAAATGAAAATACTGGCATTGATAAGGATACTCTTTTTTTTTGGTACCGGTGACTGAACTCAGGGGTGCTTAACCACTGAGTAACATCCCCAGCCCTTTTTATTTTTTTATTTTGTGACAGGGCCTTGCTAAGTTGCTGAGGCTGGCTTTGAACCTGGGATCCTCCCACCTCAGCCTCCTATTGATTAAAATATATTCATATCATCAAGTAGCATATTGTATTAAAATAATGATTTGATTAATAGTATTTTTGACTTGGAGAGATGACCATAATGTATTAAGGTAAAATAATGCAAGTTTGCATATATATTTCTGCTGGGGGGGTGTGCACATGTAATTTTATGATAAAATCTCAAACATACATACCCACACACCATAATAAATATAATTTGTGGCAGCCGGAAAAAAAGTGACAAAGGATATACCAGTTAACACTGATGAATTGAGAATAGAGTTAGCTGGAAAAGAGAAATCCATTTCTGTATTTTTCTCTATTACCTATTTTATTCTCTATTACCTATTTCTATATTTCCTATTTTAATAATAATAAGGACAACAAATATTAAGGGGCAGTTATATTCGATAATGCCATAAAAATGGGGAAGATAAGGCTAAGAATGTGGTTCAGTGGTAGAGTGCTTGCTTAGTAAGTTTAAGGCCCTGGGTTCAATACTCAGCACCTCAAAAAAAAAAAAAAAAAAAAAAAAGAACTAGGTTTGTGGTAGAGCACTTGCTTGGCATGTGTGAGGTCCTATGTTCCATCAGTGCACTGAAAAAATAAATTAATAGATAAATAAAGAATAAAACAGTAAAATGATAGCTAACATGTATTATTTATTCTTTTTTTTTTTTTTTGAGTGCTGAGGATGGAACCCAGGGCCTCATGCATGCTAAGTATGTACTCTACCATTGAGGTATGTCCCCTCACCATCAATAGCTAACATTTAATGAGTATTTACCAAAGAATATCCTAAGAACTTTCAGTCTCACTCAATTCTTGAAACAACCCCATGAGATGACAATGTTATCATTGTCACCATTTTATATATGAAGGAATGAGGCTTAGAGGGGCTAAAGTCAGTTGCCCAAAGAACTTTTAGTAAGCAGCATGCCAGACTATAAATCTAAATAGTTTATTCCTTTGCTTACATTCCTTAAGCAAAAGTGGAATAGAAGATTCCTTTTTTTAATAAAAAAACATATTAGCCAGGCATCGTGGTGCTCACCTGTAATCACAGCAACTCCAGTCTAAGACAGGAGAATTGTAGGTGCAAGAGCAGCCTGGGCAATTTAGTGAGACCCTGTCTCAAAATTTAAAAACAAAATATTGGGGTTGTAGATCGGTGATCAAGGGCCCCTGCATTCAATTTACAGTATAAAAATAATAAAAAACGTTCTAAATTGAGCATATAGAATTGGTATGCTATGGAAAGTTACAATTGTGTTCTATAGTTTAATCACCAACTTTATACAACCTGAAGACAACTAATTTATCTGTTTCAACTTTTACATTGACAGAATCTCTTTTGTTTTATGGCAATAATGAGCCATATAATTCGCTTTTGTATATAAAATAGATACAAAGTATCAAATAGATGCTGTTTATGTTAGGCCTCTAATAACTACTAATAGTTATTGTGTTCTAATATGAATTAAGGATAAATATAACCGGGCCCAAATATGTTCTGAAGTTGTACCTTAACATGCCATGAAAGAGCTAAATATGTGGGAGGAATAGCAATGCCATCAGCTTGTTGAAGAAGTGCAAGGGTTCTAAGTGTGTATCTGTTTTGTAGTTGACAGTGTCAGTTACCTTTGATAATACCAGTTATAGACATTATTTTTAACCGTTAAAAGGTTTACACATACATAGTAACCTATCTCTATTTTAATGTAAATATTTTATATTCAGCTCTCAATTACCTTATAATTAAACTTTATCTGCTTCCTGAAAACAATAAGTGCCAATGTCTCGGCTTGGCACAGAATCACGAGCCACCACACACCCTGTAGATAGCAATTCTTTATTCCCAAACTCACACCGGCCTCTGCACACGTTCTGGGGAAATCCCGGTTCTGCCCGCCCACGTCACCTACTCCAGGAGAACTCAGCAGGAACTCAGGCAGCAGGCACGCCCTACTCCCAGCAGGAATAACCTTCAACCTGCAATTTCCCTAAACCCGGATTATCTTAATCCAGGAATGCCCTAAACCCAAATTGTTTTAAACCTGGATACTTCCTAAAACCTGCAGGATACACCCTAATCCTGGATCCACCCTGGTCATTGAGCAGGGTCACCTTTCTCAAACACACATGCAAGGTCACAGCAAATTTCCAAGGCAAGTCCATTTAACATGGGGTTCGCTGGCAAGGATTTCGATGCGTCATTCCTACTTGGCAATGGCCCTCAGCAAATAAGTTTTTAAAAATCATTTTTAATGTGACTTTATATACTACTCTATTTCAGTACCAACTATGCATGGTCTCCTAAATGTACTAAGGAAGCCACATGTTTATAAATGAAATATGTTCACTGAGCTGGTATCTGATTCCTGATTGGTTAATATTCCCAGTCAATGTACTTTGGGACAAAGTGGATGTTAAACTGAACTTCCTCTGATTTGTGGCCTTTTCAAACCTTTTGCTCAACAGTTATTTCAAGTAGCTCCTCAAAGGAAATACTTATAAAAGATTGCTTTCTCCCATTTGTCATGTGTGGGCCTAAGTTCATTCTCCCCCAATATTAAATTAAGTAACCTCTAGAGCTGCTTCTATCCCATTCATCCAAACATCCTTAGCACCACTGGGGATTAGAAGTCCTGGATTTTATCCTCCAAGAGTTTAGGGCTTACACTGGGGGAGAAGGAATAGTGGCATTCAAGACTTGTTGATTGGATGAGTAGTTAATTGTGAAGTGCCAGATCCTAGAAAGTAGGAACCAGCTATATCTGAAAGAAACATGTGAACAATTCCAACAGCATTTTCCCAAATGTAGACTGAGAGCTGATATAGGTGTGTAAATCAATGCACAGGAGAACTGCCTAAATTCTAGACTTGTTTTGCATTGTAATTAGAAATATGAACTTTTCTATTCCTACAAAGCAGGATTGGTGGAAGGGGGAAATCCTATAGGGCACTGTTTTTCAAATTCATCAATACTGCTAGAATTTTTGAAAGGCAAGGTGAAGGAGGAAGTAGAGAGCACCATGCATGGGAAGATTACTTCAGTATTTGATATTCAATGGATACACATTGATATGACTCTGAAAGTTGTTACTCCCCAACAAATAAATTAACATTCAAGTCCCCTTGTTGTCCCCAACATTGTTTTGTCACCCTTTGGAGCTAGAAAAGAAAAAAAGCCCCTAGGATACTACTTGAGTGTTCTGGTAGTATTTGATCTGAGTGGTCAATGCTTAATGTTGTTAAACATTTAGAATAAAAATCCTGATTTCTTCAGTGTGTCTGTATGTGTTGTATACACTGGGTCATGATATAAAATATAAAATATCCTTATTCCTGAGAGGGGAGTCGGTCATAATTTTAAACAGCTTGAAAGCCATTGTTCTAAGGGGCAGTACGAATGTGGGAAGAAAACTTTTCAACCACTTCCTCAGGGAAAAGATCATCCTGGTGGGCTCAAGGCTGAGAACTTTGTGGAATTTATATTTATACTATTAAAAAAGATATTGTTCATGATACTTTTTAAAGACAGTGAAAAAGACTTTAGTCAAGGTGTGTAGGGACTGTGGAATAGGCATAGGGTCTAAACAGAAGAGACCCCAGGCTCAACTATAGAGATCTGTAGCCAAAAGCATGGTTGGGTCAAGGGATAGAAAATTACTAAGGATAAGCCAAGTGCAATGGTATACACCTGTAATCTTAGTGATTCAGCGGGGTAAGGAAGGAGGATCATAAGTTCAAGGCCAGCCTTGGCCACTTAGTGAGACCCTCAGTAACTTAGGGAGATCATGTCTCAAAATAAAAGATAAAAGGGACTGCAGATGTAGCTTGGTGACAAAGGACCCCTGTGTGCAATTCCCAGTACCAAAAAGATAAAAAGAAAAGGAAATTACTAAGAGGAAACATTCAGGGGGATTCTGGCTAAATTGATCTGACAGAATCATTACTGAAGGCAGGTTAGGGTAATATCAAGAGTGGGGGATAAGGAATTTGGTCAGATATTAAGGGTGGTCAGATATCAAAGGTAGGGGATTTTTGCCAAATGGACCCAACATAATTCTTGTTAAAACCAGGTATTAAATGAGCAAAGCCACTAGACTCAAGATAGAGCCTACATTGTAGTTAATTAGAAAGAAAACTCAGAGGAGCCTGATTGGTCAAAGGAAAGAGCCTTGGAAAGAGCCTTTTATCTCCATAGCATTAACTGTTTTTCCATCTACAGTAGTGATATAAACTTCTTAAATTGTTAGAAATAAAAGCAAATTATTTTAAAGAAAGACATTAAGTTCATCATAGTATAGTTAGTATATCCCTTAAATTAGGAAGGTGATGTGGAAATCACTGTGCTCTTGGAACTATCTTAGCTAAACTTTCTATGGATAACAAAATATTGGTAGCTCCTAAGAATTGATTAATTTGTCACTGATCCTAGAGTCTGGCTCAGCCAGTGTTTAATCAGCTCAGACTGCTATTAAAAACAAACAACAAAACAAAACAAAAACTCACACACTGGGAGTTTATGAAAAACAATTTTACCTCTCATCTGGAGTCTGACATTGTGGTACTTGCACTATCCAGTTCTGGTGAGGGCCCAATTGGGGGTTGCAGCCTGACAATTGCTGGTTGTATCTTTACATGGAGGGAAGCAGAGCAAAGGAAAGCAAGCTCTCTTCCAGCTCTTCTAAAATCACTAATCCCATTCATAAGAGGTCACATTCATGACCTCATCTAATCCTAATGATCTCCCAAAGACTACCTCCTAATACCACCACACTGGGAAAAAGGGAACTAGAGCTTCAACATATGAATTTGGGGGGTGAGGAAAGTGAGGACACAAACATTGTTGCCGAAAGCTTGGTCTTTGTCGCAGATGCCAATCCAATAATGAGGACACAGTTTTGAGAAAAAGGAAAAAGGTTTATTGCTTTGCCAGCAAAAGAGAAACACAGAGGATTCCTGTCCCATAGGCTGTGATTCTGCCAATCTGCAGGAACACGGGGTTTTTATAGAAGTGATTCAGAGAAAATTAAATTAGGGAGGAGAGATGAGAAAGGAGAAGATCAGAGAAAAGAAGACAAGGAAGGAGAAGTTTAGGGAAAAGAAGATTAGGAAAAAGAAAAAAAATATGTAAGTTTCAAAGCCACAAGGGATACAGATATAGTTAAAGAATCAAGTGAACGCCTGTTACACATTCAGTCCATAAAAGCTAGAAACTAGCTCTTGGACACCATGAAGAGCAGAGCTTGTAGACACTTTGTAGATACATGTGAATGACCTATTGTTCATGAGTCAGTAACATTACTTCTCCTAAGCAGGTTTTCTAAGGTAAGAAAAAGCACAAAAATAAGCCCCAATTCATAAGACTGCAAAATGTCTTCATTCACCTGATGTGGTTACTTATGCCTGTAATCTCAGCAACTCAGGAGGCTGAGGCTGGAGGATTGCAAGTTTGAGAACAGCCTCAGCAGTCTAGTGAGACAAGCAGCTTAGACTCTGTCTCTAAAAAGGGGGACGAGTGTGAGTGCGTGCTGAGGATGTTGCTTAGTAGTTAAGCATCCCTGGGTTCAATATGCAGTACCAAACAAATTTTTTTAAAAGGTCTTCATTCATTATGAACTGGGATAGGGGACTGAAGATATGTATCTGTAAATCTACTTAGTTCTTCTGAGCTTTCTATATTGCACGTTTCGGGGGGTGTGAAAGCAGGTTATTTAAAGATCTTAAATTCATCTTATAAAATGGAGTAAGCAATACTATGTAATTCTTTACTCGAATTGCTTTGTCTTGCTGAACCGCTTTGTCATCGGTCCATGTAACAATTACTTAAAAAGCAAAGGAAATGACACTCAAGTGCAGCACCTGGGACCTCCTTACCTTTGCAATATGTCAGACCTCAGGCAGAGACAAAAAATAAAGTTTAAATAAATAAATAAGCCCTAGGTGAAGCCCAGGTAAAAAGGAAGTGGGTAGTTTTAAGCCTGGGTGTATAACATGTCCTGTCCCCAAGGCCAATATTTACAGTAGGGATTCACTTTCACCTTTGGTACATTTAATCCCGGACTGGTTATATTCCATGGCATCATCCTGACTTCAGGACTTTGGAGAAAACCTGGAAGCAAGAGAATGCTCAAGTGCATTTGATAACACAATGCTTTGTACCAGAAGCTTATGCTAAAACATAAAGAAGGATGACCCACACGGAGCAGATCTTTTCTTCCGCCTGCACAATCTGGTGAGAGAGACCCTTAACAGTGAGAGAGAAGTCCGCCAACCTTGCGGACTCTTCCGCAACACAGGATGCAACCCTAGAAAGGTAGGTCATTGCTCTGTACCAGCGGCCAGCCAGGGACACAACAAATAAAAATGGAAGATCCTTCTCTGTGGGAAAACAGGCCTCAGACTCATGCGGTGGGCCTGAAGGAGGAAGGTGAGCAAAGAAAGGCTCAGCAAAGGCGCTACTTCAAGAAGCCGGGTTCATTCAAACCCGGAGGACAGTAAACCCCGCCTCCCCACGCCGCCGCCCGCTCAATCGCCGAGCGCTCCGGGTGTGAGCTCGCCCCTCGGGGAGCGGCTTCTATCCGAGGAGGCGGTGGCAGAGGTGATTTGGGCAGCCCCGCGCGGCGGATAGGCCCAGGCAAACAACACCCATTCCCCCTCCCCCTCGCTCAGTTCAACTCCCACTCGGCCCCGGCCACGCCCTGACGCCGCCGCCCCCTCGGGCAGCTTTCCGCTTGGCAGCTCGGCCTTGGTCGGGGGCGGGAGGAAGGCGGTGCCTGGGAGAGGCTGCATAGGCTGCTGGAGACTACAAGGGCCGACAGCCTTTGCGTCAGTGGCCCGCCCCCTTTCTCCCACCACTCAGCGCGCGTCAGCAGGAGCTCAGCCAATGGAGACCGAGCCAGGGAAAAAGGGCGCCCGGGTCCGGATGCGCCTCAGGAAAGCCATGCTCGCTGCGCGGGGGCAGTGGGCAGTTCACCCCTCGCGCCGAGCCGCCGGGGGTCTGCGCGTCCTGACGCTCGCCTCTCGCGCTTCCCTTGAGCGATAGCCCCACTTTTTCCTTTAGTGGCCATTCGGAGGGATGCTGGAACAGGGTTTTGAGTGGAGGGCGCCGGGAAATGAGTAGGGGGCGGGATATCCTGAGACAACAAGTTTGGCTGTAAGGAGGGCCTACCGGCAGCGCGCTTGAGCTAGAACATCGAGAGAAAGAGCGCGAGAGGAGCCAAGGGAGGAAAAGAAAAGCGACTGAAAGAATAACCCCGGGAAAGGGGGTGGAGAGGAGGCGGCCCCAGCGCCCCGGCCCCCGGCAGGTCGGCGGCCAATCCGCTGGGGGAAGGGGTGGAGAGTCGGCGGCTCCGGCGGAGAGAGGCCTAGGGGGGTGGGGAGTCGGCCTGGCTCGCACCGCCCTGGCCCCGCCCCCGGCCCGCGCCACCGCCCGCGCCGCGCGCCGCCGCTGTCAATCAAGGGCGAGTCAGCCGGGCTCGGGCGGAGAGAGGAGCTGCTACGCCACAGCCCAGCGGCGGCCATTCGCGGAAAAAGAGGCAGAGCCTGTGCCAGCTACAGCCTCCTCCGAGCCACCGCGGGCGGGCGGGACCGGCCTCTCCTCCCGCCTCGCCCCCACCCCCACCCACCTCTATCCCAGTGTCTCCGTCTGAGGGTTTGTCCTGTTAATGCGGGATGAGCGGTACGTATTCTCCACCCCCCTCGGTCTCCTTCACCGCCTCCCTCTCCCTCCCTCCCCAGACCCTGCTCGGTTCTCCCCCCTCCCCCGGGGCCGCTGAGATGCTTTAAGGGGAGGAGGAGAGGGAGGGAGGGAATCAGGGGGAGGGAAGGAGGGTTGTGTTTTGTCTTAATGTCTGAGCTAGAACAACCTCCTTCTGGGTGTTGCTCTGGAGCCGATGGGTCGGGTTTCAAACCACGTTTTGTGATATCCCCCTCCTCCCTACCCTCCTTCTCCCCCACCCCCTGCCGGTGTGCAGGGATCGCCGGTTTATGGAGATTAATGTTCGGGGGGAGGGGGGAGAAGTGAAGAGGGGGAAGACAAATAATAATAATCCTAATAACCTGTTGTTGTGTATGTGTGTATGGGGGGGTTTGTTGCAGATCAGAAGAAGGAGGAGGAGGAGGAGGCGGCGGCAGCGGCGATGGCTACAGAAGGAGGGAAAACCTCTGAGCCAGAGAATAACAATAAAAAAACCAAAACCTCAGGCTCCCAGGTAAAAGCCTACATACGGAAAAAAAAAAAAAAATCATCACGGAACATTAGGGGAGAAAGGGAGTTATGCCCTTTAAATGCCCAAAAGTAAAGAGCAAAATAAAAATGTTTGTCCACTCAAAGCATCTTAAAGTGAGGAACTTAAATTGTAAATTCATGAAGATTTCACATATTTGAGGCTATAACGTTGTTTAAAATTACATCAGTAACTTATACTGTAAGAAAAAGGTGTGTATTTTCCCAAGGGCATTTTGAGCTTAGGTGAATAACACTTTAGGAAAGTTTGTTAGAATTTTTTTTTTTTTTTACTTAAACTTTATATTACAGGTTCTGTTTCCTTATCCATATAGTTCTTACCTGGGTTTGTTAATATTTCTTTTTTATTTTTGCCACTTCTTGAGTAAGTTCTGATATGTAGAGCTGTCAAAATAAATAAATGACCCCCTCCCAACTACTGGCTTCCACTAAATCCGCCCACTTTTTCCCCCCCTCTCCTTTACCATTCCATTTTGGTTAGGACTCTCAGCCCTCTCCTCTGGCTTTACTGGCAGCTACTTGCAGCAAAATAGGGACTCCTGGTGAAAATCAAGCAACTGGACAACAACAAATTATTATAGATCCAAGCCAAGGATTGGTGCAACTTCAGAATCAACCACAACAGCTAGAACTGGTAACAACGCAACTTGCTGGAAACGCTTGGCAACTTGTTGCCTCCACTCCTCCTGCTTCAAAAGAAAATAACATTTCTCAACCAGCTTCTAGTTCATCTAGTTCTTCCAGCAGTAATAACGGGAGTGCATCTCCTACAAAAACTAAATCAGGTAATTCTTCCACCCCTGGTCAATTTCAAGTCATACAAGTACAAAATCCAAGTGGTAGTGTACAGTACCAAGTGATTCCACAACTTCAAACAGTGGAAGGTCAGCAAATTCAAATCAATCCAACTAGTAGTTCATCTCTACAGGATTTGCAGGGTCAGATTCAGCTAATTTCTGCAGGTAATAATCAAGCTATACTCACAGCTGCTAATAGGACATCTTCTGGGAATATTCTTGCTCAAAACCTCGCAAATCAGACAGTTCCAGTCCAAATTAGACCTGGTGTTTCAATACCACTGCAATTACAGACCCTTCCTGGTACTCAGGCTCAAGTTGTAACAACCCTACCAATTAACATTGGAGGAGTGACTTTGGCTTTGCCAGTGATAAACAACGTGACTACTGGAGGAGGGACTGGACAAGTTGGCCAGCCTGCTACTACTACTGATAGTGGGACTTCTAATGGGAATCAGTTAGTTTCCACACCCACAACCACCACTGCTTCTGCCAGTACTATGCCGGAATCACCCTCCTCCTCCACCACCTGCACAACCACCGCTTCAACATCTCTAACAAGCAGTGACACATTAGTGAGCTCAGCAGATACAGGCCAGTATGCAAGCACATCAGCCAGTAGTTCTGAACGCACCATTGAAGAATCTCAAACACCTGCTGCTACTGAGTCTGAAGCACAGAGCTCCAGTCAGCTTCAGCCTAATGGAATACAGAATGCACAGGATCAATCAAATTCTCTTCAGCAAGTGCAAATTGTAGGCCAGCCTATCTTACAACAGATCCAGATCCAACAGCCTCAGCAACAGATTATTCAGGCTATTCCACCACAGTCATTTCAACTTCAGTCAGGGCAGACAATTCAGACCATCCAGCAGCAGCCTTTGCAGAATGTTCAACTTCAAGCAGTAAATCCGACTCAGGTGCTTATCAGGGCTCCAACTTTAACACCTTCAGGGCAAATCAGTTGGCAAACTGTACAGGTTCAGAATATTCAGAGTCTTTCAAATTTGCAAGTTCAGAATGCTGGGTTATCCCAACAATTAACCATCACCCCAGTGTCTTCAAGTGGTGGCACAACTCTTGCTCAGATTGCTCCTGTGGCTGTTGCTGGTGCCCCAATAACTCTGAATACTGCCCAGCTTGCATCAGTGCCTAACCTTCAGACAGTGAGCGTTGCCAATCTGGGTGCTGCAGGCGTTCAAGTGCAGGGAGTTCCAGTTACAATCACTAGTGTTGCAGGTAAGTTACAACGTCTTTTCTGTTTAACTACAGTATAAACAGTTTTTAGTAATGATCAACTAGTGCTTCTTTTTGCTAACTCTTAGATTTGATATGATCTTTGAAGTAAACAAATGATCATAAGGAATTAAAACCAAACAAGAATACAATATGAACAGCCATAACTGTAGCAATCAGTGTGACCTGTTCACATCTGTAGATTTTAGTGTTGGGTTTTATGTGTTAAATTTGTTAAGTACACCGTTTTTAAAATTCTTCCATGAAACAGAATTTTCTCGTTAGAATCCTAATTGTCTTCTGTAATTTAGACATCATGTTTGAGTACACTTGAACTCTTTAGAAAGAACTCTAGTTAAAATGATGTTCACCTGTTCTTCAGGAAAAGTAGATTTATATTGAAGTATGTATAGTTGAGAGTCTGTTGAAGTTTGAGTTCTGCTGTGTAATAAGTCTAGCTTTTTTTTTTTTTTAAACTGGAAGTTATTGCTCAAACTTCAGCATCTTGTTGCCAGTGTTTTGTGTTTTATTATACTGTGTTATTATAAACTAGATATTGTTGCACTTAAGGAATAGAATTTGAAGTTGCAAATTGTTTCATTAACTTTTATGCTTACTTTTTGCTCTAATCAGGATTTCCTCTAGACTGTGAATTAATAGTCCTTTCATTAAAAGTTTGATTATTTAAGTTTTGAGGTCATTGTATTATTTGTAGATGTTTAATGTGAGGTTGGTGGAAAGCAATATAAAAAATGTAGACAGTAAAATAGCCCAAATTAGTGATAACTGTAGAAAGGTCATTTTTAAACCAATTATAAAAGCAGTTGTTATTTGTTATGCATATAAATAGATACTGCTAAAGTACTTGGAAAAGTAGTCCCTAGTAAGTAGTTTAATCTTTTTTGAAACAGTCTTATTATTGTACCTAATACTCGTTGACTTCTAGTAATTAAATATTTTTCATTGATTCTGGTTTGGTGAAAACCTAGTTGTGGTTTTAAGTGCTGTTGATACTTTTAAATCTTGTTAATTGAATATTTCTATTTTGGTAATCTGAAATAAACAAGCTTGTCACTTTTGAATGACCTTTCTTAAAACAAGTTACAGAAAAAAATATACTAAAAGTTAATACCTAGAGTAGATGCATACATGTAAAATTGGAAATTGCCTGATAGGACCTATTGATTCAGGAGAACATAGACTACATTTTTTTTTTTTCCTAGATACCCACTACCTCTAGACCAGTGCCATCCAATAGAACTTTCTATGCTCTTGGAAATGTTCTCTCTCTGTCCTATCAAACATGTTAGCCACTAGTGACATGTGGCTATTGAGCACTTTAAAATGTGGCTAGTGCAACTGAAGAACAGGATTTTAAATGTTTATTTGAGTAGCCACATTTAGCTAATGGCTCCTATATTGATAGCACAATAATCTTTTTAGTATTTTGATTTGATACTTTTCCTCCTATCACCATTACAGTACAATTATGTAAGTGATTCTCTGGCTTATAATCCTTAACTTGCTTTGTTCCTACTCATTTTCTAAACATTAACAGTGATTGGAGCATTTCAGAACAGTGTCTGCACTTGGTAGGTTGAGTGACAGTTTGCATTGTCACAGCAAAAGTTATTTCATCTTGACCTTTAAGCGTTAGTTAGTGAATTGTAGTAATTAAGAGAATTGAGTAATTTATAATTTAGATTAGAAGTAGCCACTTCTGCTCTTTAATTAATGTATGTTACAATCCAGAGGTTTCCCCTTCCCTGTTGAGAGTAAGCCAGTGTTCTGACCCCTTAACTCAAACTCACTTGAGTGGTTCATTTTAAATAGGATCCAGCTTCTGGCATTAAGAATCACCTGGAAAATTTGAAAGAATCAAGGGTCTAATCATCAGCAGTAAACCAGAAGACAGACTATGGAAACAGAAGAGTACAGCTTGCCTCAGAAAATAGGTTCACTGGCAAAAAAGGAAAAACTTTAGTTTTTAATTTCACAAATATATTTTGAGGATGACTACTGTATGTCGAGCACTCCTAAGAGATGTGTTTATTTCTTTATTTTAATGGTTTTTTTTTTTTTTTTAACTTAGAGAGTTCATATGCTTTAGGAGCTCCACTTAAATGAGAAAATTGAACTTTACATTTGGATTTTCCCCCCTGAAGCCCAAGGACTTTAAGTTTTGTTGATGTTGCAGAGTTAATGCTCTAGTAGATCAGCTCCATTAATTTTTAAAACAGATCCACACTACAAAGACCAGAAATTAATCCAGGTTTAGTTGTTTGCAGATTTTATCCTAATGCCAATCATGGCAATTGCTTTTTGAAGTATGGTACTCAAGGTGATGGAGAAGGATTGGGGACATAGTTCAGTGGTAGAGCACTCACCTAGCTTGTGTGAGGCCCTGGGTTAAATGCTCAGTACTCAAAAAGAGAGAGAGAGAGAGAGACACACACACATAACAGTTTGGGATTGGGAGTAGTGCCCAGGAATGGTTATAGTGGAGCTAATAAAATTGCTCTGTTTTCTTTGGTTTTGTGTTTTTAAGACTTTAAAGAATAGAAGACCAAATATTTTAATGCTTTGAGAAGGGGAGAACAAATATTTACATATCCCTTTTATAAATGAACCCTGGAATTTCAGATCTAACTTTGTATCCCCATTCCATTTTAAATACCTTCTTGGTTATTTCATGTTTTTCTTCATGAGAATGTTTAATTTGTAGAAGTGTATTTACTCTTAATATTCACAAGTTTTTAAAAATATTTTTAATTTTTAATTGACACATAATAGTTGTACTTATTCATGAGATTTGACATTTCGGTATATCTGTACAATATATCACCCACCTCAGATGTTTATCATTTCTTTGTGTTGGGAACATTCAAAATTCTCTCTATTAGTAATTTTGGAATATTCAATTAATTATCAGCCACAGTTATCCTACTGAGGTTTGGAACATTAGAAATTACTACTCTTATTCAACTAACTGCCTGTGTAGCCACTAACCATCCTCTCTTTGTCACCTCGCCTTTTCCCTGGTTCTGATAACCATTGTTCTGTTCTTCATGTTTTTGAGATAACTCTTTCTCTCTCAACATATAAATGAGAACAGGTTCATGACAAGCACTGTCTATATTTGAAAACATTATTGGTCAGCTTTAGCAGAATGTTATAGGTAGCTCAAGGACAAAGGTTAAAACTTCTGTACCATCCATCCTCATTTTACTCTTCAGGGGGTATGGGGGAGATATGAATGATATGGACAAAGAATGGGAAAAAATCCTACAAAGCAAATCTAATGAAACCAGTTCTTGAATCTGGGGAGTTTTGCACTTTGTATTATGAAATGAGACACTCTCTCTTCTTGCTAATGTACTCAAAATAGTAAGTTTCTGTGCTTTGGTCTAATCTAAAAATTCTGATTTTTAGGCTAAGCATCTAGCATTCAATTAATTAAAATTGTAGTAGGAAGTAAATACATGTGCTTTCTGCATGTTTCTTTCTTTATTGGGATTCTGAAATTAAAGGAAAAGTGGGGAACCTTATTTTAAGTTAAGTACAAAGATAACTAATTGTACTTTGGCTTAAGGACATCTTTTGTTTTAGGTAAGTGAGGAGAGTGCAGATTTTGTTCAAATGAGAACTATCTTCATATTGTCCCTAGTTACCAAGTGAACTTCAGGAGTTAGACCTTAAAGAATTTAGAGTTTTTAGGAACCATTGGTATATATAATTGTAATTAACTTGTGCTGGCCAGAGCCAGTGATTTAGCTTATTTTGGGCTATAATCATCACATATAGTAACACATCATGCTATAGGCCTTTTGCTTGATGACTGGATACTGCTTTGTTAATTTTAGTGGAAATTACATTTGCTATGCTAGTTTTCCCACAAAGGAAGTTCCGACTTGATAAGATATAGCTGACGCTGAGACTCTTACCGAATTCCTTTATTTTTGTGGGGGCATTGAAGTTTAAACCTGGGGATATAGTATGAAGCCAGAAATTGGAAAGCCAGTTCTTCATTACTGGTAAATATGGGGACCAAATAACATAATTGAAATTTATGTTTAATTTATAAAACTAATTTAATCTAGTAGAATTATCCTCTCACATCCAGAGCTACTAAAAGTAGAAACTTGGCTTGAGATTTAACACAAATAAAGTTTTATTTTGCCATATAGGTTATATTAATTTGGATTTTGCTACTAGGCATCTTAAAAGGTGTGTATATATACATAAACTTATACTCAATTTGGTTGTTTTTCAGACAAGTCAGATTTACTTTTGTAACTCTTATTTTCTTCAAATCTTCTAACACTCTCTGTTACAGATTAGAATTTGTTAACAAGGGACTTATATCTTATACCCTAATGAATGATTTGGGTTCTGAACTACCAAATTGGTTTTAGCCATTAGATAGTTTGTTCCTATAAGATGAAAAGGACTCAAGTTAGAGATAACATTAATTTTTTAAAAGAGCATCTTCTGCAAAGGATTTCAGGATTGAGAAAGGAGCAAGGGAAAACACTTTCAATCATTTGCTTTCTAAATTCTAAATCAGGCTGGATTTTATAGCACTTACCTGTAATCCCAGTTAATCAAAAAGCTGAGAGAGGAAGATTGCAAATTCAAGGCCAAACTGGGCAATTTAGCAAAACCCTATTACAAAAAAGAAGGACTGGGGATATAGCTCAGTGGTAGAGCACTCCTGGGTTCAATCCTCAATACTACCAAAAAAAAAAAAAAAAAAAAATATATATATATATATATATATATGAATATACATAAGTAAATCTTTCGAGTTTTGGGGCAGTCTAGAATAGTAGGTTTAAGAGAAAATAGAAAAGGAAGTTTGATTAGGAAGCTAGGGGAAGGGGATATATGTAGACATTGTAGAATTACATAGATTTATAAAATGATAGTTTTTTTTTTTTTTTAAAGAGAGAGTGAGAGAGAGAGAGAATTTTTAACATTTATTTTTCAGTTCTCGGCGGACACATCTTTTTTGTTGGTATGTGGTGCTGAGGATCGAACCCGGGCCGCACGCATGCCAGGCGAGGGCGCTACCGCTTGAGCCACATCCCCAGCCCCTGATAGTATTTTTTAATGGGAAAGGATCCTTGGCTTACTAGCTCTGACCTTTTGCTATTGCTGCTAAAGTCTGATTATAAAGGTGTTTTATTGTTTTTAGTGAAAACAGAAATATGGGTCAGGTGTTGTAGTCTCCATTAAGTGGGACTGACACATTAAGGATTGATTAAAAATGGGGGGGACCTGGCCTTATACCAGACCATACACATATATGTGCTATTCTGTACTTTTCTGAACTGTAATGTACATGATGAGGGTTGTTTTACTACCTAGTGAATGAGCAAAGTGTGTCAAAGAAAATCTGTTTTAAATGCAAATTGCTTATATAAGTAGGTGGTGGTAAGATGAAGGCTTAATGAAGTTGTAGTTACTAAGGAAACTTCAAAATAATCGAGTTGCTCCCATCCTCATTCCTTAGCCCTATTATTAGAAATGAGTAAATTGAAGCCCAGAAAGGTTGAATGACTTTCCTGTATTTTATGGCAAAGTGAGAGCTGGAATCTTGACTTCTGCTCCAGTTGTTTTTCCATTGTCTTTCTGGGTTTGTTATCCAGATCTCTTGTGAGAAAATGTAGCTGAAGTTTAGAAATCAAGGAGGGACAGCTCTCCACTTGAATTTGCCTCTCACAGGCTGTTCCTGTCTTCACTGAATATTCCAGCTCTTGTATATTAAGTATAATATTACTGGTGAAAAATAGAATTCTCTAGGTTTCCTTATTACAGAATTTAATGGTGGTAACTAGGTAATAGTATTTTTCTCTTTCTTGAAAGAGCATTTCAGAAAAAAGATGTTAGTAAATTATTTTTATACCTTTATTTTATTTATTTTTATTTTTATTATTTTTTTTAATGTGGTGCCAGGGATAGAACCCAGTGCCTCATGCATGCTAGGCAAGTGCTCTAGCCATAACTCCTACGTGTAAATTTTACATGTAGGTAAGGAAATCGTTGGGCTATATAGAAGTATCTTTTCCCAAACTGTAGTTAGAAATGGATTTTTCTTTTAAATGAAACTTGTGAAGGAAAGAAGTAGACATTTATTGTTTACCTAATATGTGTTAGGTGCTGGACTAGTATTTATATGGTCTTATTAAACCTTACAATATTCTTATAAGTATTATGTCCATTTTATAGACAGCCTTACTGAGCTTTGATTTCTTTAGGAAACTATGACTGCCAGTAAGTGGGAACAGCATGATTCAAAGTCATCTTTGATTCCATTCCTATTGTTACATAAGAAGCTACAGGATAAGTCCACAGATTTTTGCGTCTGATATCTATGCTGAAATCCTTAAAAGGGCTGATTGGTGACTTTGAAAATTGAAATATTGACTGTGCAATTAAGCTGTCTCCTAACACCAATAATTTGTGGTACTGACATATAATAATGAACACAAGTGGTAAAAGAAGTGGTAAATTCCAACTAGTGTGGCTACATGGAGACCTTGTTAAGCTCAGATTTATTGTATGTGGAGAATAGAAGGAGGAGCATAGGATTAAGAATGAAAACAAAAAATAGCATGTATTTTAAGAATAGTGTCAGGAAAATAGAAACTCATAATAAAAACAGGATTTTAAAAACATTTTAAACAACTTGCCAGGACTTTATTTATTTTTAATTTATTTTTTGGTACCAGGGATTGACCAGGGATGCTACTGAGCCACATCCCCAGCCCTTTTTAATAATATTTTATTTAGAGACAGGGTCTCACTGAGTTGCTTAGGGCCTTGCTAAGTTGCTGAGGCTGGTTTTGAACTCCCCATCCTCCTGCCTCAGCCTCCAGAGCCACTGGGATTACAGGTGTGCGCCATCACACTTTGAATCAGAGCAAGATGGACACTCATTGAGCAAAATTGTGTAATATGAAGAGAGGACATAGCAAAGGCAGAGTTTTTCTATTCTGCTTCTCTTAACAGAAGGAAAATATAGTTCCAGCTGAAATGAGTACCCTGTCACTATGAGGTAATTGTTCAAGGTAAATTTAGTTGTTTTGTGTAGGGAGTGGGGGGTACTAGGATTGAACCCAGGTGCTGTACCACTGAGCTACATCCCCAGCCCTTTTTTAAATTTTTGAAACAGGGTCTTGCTAAATTGCAGAGGCTGACCTCAGACTTTTAGTCTTGCCTCACTCAGCCTTATGAGTCTCTGAGATTACCAACATACAGACTTGTCACTGTGCCTGGCTAGGTTTTTCTGTCAGTACCACAAATTACTGACTATGATGATGGTACAGATTATTCCTATCCTATGGTCAGAAGGAACTTTCAGATTCTGATTCAAACTAGTATCAGTAAAAAATTAGGGTGGAAAAAGTACCAGAAAATTAAGGATGAATAAGCACCTCAATTTTTTAAAATAGTCTAAACTTCAAACAAATCAGTTTGATTACTGTCTTTAACAGGGTCTTTGAATGAATCATGAAGTAGTTGGACCCTGAGCATTTGAACAACAATCCAGGATCATTGGGAGCCACTGTGGGCTGACTAAGAAACTGGGTTCCTAGCCAGGCATGCTGGTGTAGGCATGTAATCCCAGCAACTGGGAGGCTGAGACAGGAATATGTAGGTTTGAGGCCAGCCTCAGCAGTTTAGTGAGGCCCTAACAACTTAGTGAGACCCTGGCAAAAATAAAAAGTAAAAAAAAAGGCCAGGGTTGTAATCAGTGGTAAAACAGCCCTGGGTTCAATCTGCAGTACTGCCCTATCCTCATCTTCTTTGCTTAAGCTTTCTAATGAGTATACCAAGAAAGCAATGGCAGCACAATGACACAATTTCTGAATGGCTCATAACTGGTCACACTATCAGATGAAACCTATTAATTGATTGTCTATATTAATAGTTGTCTTTGGCATTTTGGCATGGGATTCTACCTTTGATACAGCCCTGTAATAACTTTCTTTTTCAAGTACCAGGCTGGAAGATGACCTTATTTTATTTACTGAATTCAAAGATGAGACAAAGCTAGGAGATGGTGCTAATATGATAGGAGATAAAATTGAGATTCAGAGTGATCTTAAGAGGTTCCAATGCTGGGAAGATAAATACAACTGGTAAGATCCTGTACTTAAAAGTGGGGAGTATTATATTTCTATAGGATAAAAAACCTAGCTTGCAGCAGGATTGTGAAAATGATTAGGGTTTTATTGGTTTAGTGTGGACTGAGAGTAGAGTATAGGTTTTTCTGTACTTCGTGCTTGTCATACTGCTTCTGCAATAATGTGCACAGTTCTAGGTGGCATGTTTTAAGTGAGACATTGACAAACTAGCAAGCATATCAAGAAGGTTCCCAGAATGAAGAATGTGAAAAATATTTTATACTAGTAATAATTAAAGAAAGTCACTTTTTATTAAGAACAAGAGAAAATGTGACAGCTGTCTTTGGATATATGAAAGGCTGGGTTTTTTTGTTGTTTTTTTTTAAACCTAAATAGTTCTGTTTTGTTTGGCCCTGGGAAACACAACATGCATGTTTATACACACACACACACACACACACACACACACGCAGTCTAGAACTAAACCGTAATGGAATGATGTTTCATTAGTGATCTTTTGTCATTAAAGATTAGCTGTCCATCTGTCGAGATTACTGTAGACTGTTTTAAAAGACTTTCTTGTATATAAAGTTTGATTAGATGAACTGTGAGTTGACTTCCAATTTTAAAACTTAACATTCTATGGATATTTGAGTTTATGGACATATATACTTCTGTCCAGCCTATGGTCAGAGAGTTCTATAAGTCTTAAACTTACCTGATAGAATAAGTAGGGTTTTGAGGAGGAGGTTTGAAGGTGATGTTTTTATAATACAGATTAATTCTATGATGCAATGAATGTTTAACTCATAAATTAATATAGAATAAGTAGGGTTTTGAGGAGGAGGTTTGAAGGTGATGTTTATATAATACAGATTAATTCTATGATGCAATGAATGTTTAACTCATAAATTAATATATTAATATGTTCTCCATTATTTAGGTTTGTAGATGCTAATGATAGACCCAGCCTGATTCCCTCTTAAAATTGGGATATTTTTCAGTATTATTTGCCCTTAATTTGGTGAATATCAAAGCATTAGTATTTTAAATATACACTTTGGCACCCAGCACTGATTTGGTACTTATTAGCTCTTTAGTTACAGTTCTGTTTCTGATACTGTCACTTTAGTATGAACAATATGATCACTTCTTGAGTGGAATTAGAGAACAGTTGGAAAATCTGGGATCCTGAGATCAAACTCTGAGAAGCACTCACAGCTTTAAATTTGTTAATTTACCCTGTGGAGTATGCAAATCCAGAATGTCTGTCTTTGGGGGTTCAAAAATCTAGCACCAGAAGTGTTTTTATTTATTCATTCATTCATTCATTCATTTATTTATTTATTTGTGTGTGTGTGTGTGTGTGTGTGTGTGTGTGTGTGTGTGTGTTTGGTGGTGGTTGTTTTTGAATTGAGACCAGAGAACCTTTTGAATAGGAAAGAAGTGTGATTCATACATCTGAAGGGTCTTTTCCTCAGAGATGATGATAAATGTAGTCAGGTATGGTTCAAGGAGCAGATTGTTGTTTATTAACTTCAGAGGCAGGTACCAAGAGCATAGCAGAGGACTGAAAATTAAAACTTTTTGTATTTTTGCTTCCATGGTACCAATTAAGTGTTCCACCCTGGGCAAACTTTGTATTTGGAGCTTCATCCTTGTTTTCATTTGTCAAATAGCAATATTAGTTCCTTCTGTCTTTACTTCATAGAGTAGTAAAGATCAGATGTATGTATAAAAAAACCTGTTATAAATAAAACTAAATATGAGAGGTGATGATCTGGTACACTCTTAACCTAGCAACATCCACTAAAACAATGTGAAGTAATAAAGTGGGAGAAAGTTATTTTAGGTATGGATATTAGTATTTACATTGGAAGTAAATGAGTGGTTTACATAAGAGAAGTATCAAAACTTTGGCAAAGTTCAACCAAGGATATGAGGAGAGGTGTATGTACAAATTAAAAAAGCAGTGTTTCCATGTAGTAAGAATTAAATGTTTGCTTTGTGCTCTCAGCTAGCCTTTATTAGATTCTGAGAATACCCACCTGTCATTAAAAGGTGCTTATGTTGGGGAGATAAGGCTTATTATATACATGAAACAATTATCTGGAAATTGCAACTATATGAGAGTTTATACTTAAGTACTGGGATTTGAGGTATGGTAAACAAGCATGAGAACTCAGAGACAAGTGAGATCAGGGTATTGGAGTAAACAGTCAAGTCTTTCTTGAATGGATATAGGACTTGATAATAGGCCTCAAGGATTGGTTTGAAAACTGGACATCTGAGACTTTGAAAGTGGAGAGGTGAAGGAAGATGATGTCTTGAGTCCAGCTGCTGAACATGGAATGAACTTGACAGGGATCAAAGCATAAAGACCTCACTTGGAGCTTAGAGCTAACACAGGGAGTGGTATTCCATAGAGGTACAGGGGTATCCCAGAATAGTAGCTCATCCTGTGCTCAGTAGGTAGTATGACATTCATGTTTCAGCTGGAGAAGTTGTATTTATTGAACCAGTTCCTAACATTTTGAAAAGGAGATTTTGACAAATCAATAATAAAAGTAAGTTCAAATGACATCACTCTAGTGTGTAGAAAGAATTAAATGGGAATATTTGTGATGCAAATGATATAGACTAGAATGTTTCTCTAACTAAAAGTGTGGAAAAGTTAGAAAGGAGCCCAGGAGCCCAGTTAAAAGGATTTTGTTGAGGTAATTAAGTCATAAAGTCACAGTGCCCGCCAAAGACTATGGCAGTGAAGGAAATGGTTACTAGATATGAAAAACAGATTATTGAACTTTTCTTTAGTACCTAGAATGTTGAGAAATGGTAAGGGATTAGATAAAAACATCAGATTTGTTCTTTTCCCTATGTATCAAGTATGGTAATTGGTATTGAAACACTAATGATGAAGTGAGACATTTTCACCTTTACAGGATATATAATATATTGTGGGAGAGACTGTTTTTTATTTTCTTCTAAGACATACTTTGTACATTTTAATATATTTAACATTGAAATACACCTTATAATAAAAATCATTTCATTAATAGACTTTTTTCTTTCTTGAGGTCATTCACATCTTAGACTCAATGGAATATGATATATATATAGTTTATTAGATTACAATGTGATATTTGGTTTATAAGAGCTATGAGTGAAGTGTTATGGAAGCCCATAGGAAAGGAGAACTGTTTCTGGGAATGTGTTCATGGAGAAGTTGATAACTGAGCTGGGATTTAAAAGAAGACTGAAAATTTGCGAAGTCAAAAGAAAGAGGAGTACTATTTCAGGTTGTATTGGATGTCACATGTAGTTTGAAAATTCAATTAGTATTGTGTATACTTTATGGAATTTAGACTTAGATCAAGTAATAATAGTATATATTAACAAATATGTATACATATGTATATATGTACATACACACGTGTATTTTCTTCTCACGCCCTGGTGAACATTTCTCCATACGTATGATTTTGATACTAGGAAAAACATACAGGCAGAGAACTTAGACTTAATAGAAGAATGGAATGAATGGATAGATCCTTGAAATAGATTCAAGATTCATACTTAAAGAATGAGAGTTTATGATTATAAAAGGAAAAGTGATCAGTAAAGTGAAATAAAGAGAATTTGTATCAGATTGCTTTATATATTTTTGGTAGATAATTGCAGGCAAAAACTTTAGAAGAAAGGGGAATTTGAAGAGAACTTGAAAGTGCGTACAGACTCCAGTTTGTTTCTCTCCATCTGAGGTTATATAGATGCTTCGTAAGGTGGCCATCAAGAGGGGTTTAGAACAGTTCTGTAAATAATGAGACAAGTCACCATAGCTTTTTGTTCACAGAAGCGGAGCTGCTTTTGCACAGGAGTATAGGAACCAGATAGTGATCTATGCTGTGGTAAGTGGGTACCTGTGCTTGGTTTGGGGCTGTGGGAGGGCTGGAAAACCCTTGTTTTGGTATAGTTGAGGATGTTGACACCAGGGAGTTGAAGGAGAAAAAGGAAGAGGAAAAGATTAGATGAATGTGATGTCAAATACTAACTGGATATATATAGGAGAAATATCTAAGACGCTTTATAAATCCTGTAGGTTTTCCCAGATAGCTAACTGTACTTATGAAGCAATTTGAGACATTTGACAGATATTGTCATACATACTATAAACTATAATATGCTTGTTGAAACAGACATCTAATTAAGTATTTGTGATTTTAGTTTTATGATGTTAAAGCATGCTGTAATTTTATTTCTAGAATTTCTCTTGTCCTCATTAGTAGGCTACAACTACCTATATTTATTTTTATAATAGAGCAGGTAAATGCTTTTAGTAATTCCTTGATAGACTTTTATCCATTTCACTGACTCCCACTGGTGGACTGTATCCATGAATTCAGTAAGCAAATAGATAATCAGCATCTATATTGTGTGGCTTCATGTGTACTTTATAAGGTTTAATATCATGGGACTGATCTCCTGTCCCATATATTTCTAATGGGGAAAGAAATCATGCTGTTTTATTTCGTGAATAAGACAAGTAGTAAAGGGGTACTTCTTTCATCCTTATATTTTATATTTTGGCTGACATTTACTGCATGGTTGTAGTATACTAGATTATAGATGCAGCATGTGATATAGTAACTCATTTAATCTTCAGAACACACTATAAGGTAAGTGTCATCCCTCCTTTCAGGTGTAAAAAACTGATCTAGAGAGAAATAACTTGCTCAAGAAATAACTTGCTCAATAAATGATGGTTCCAGAACCCTATACTTTAACATCACTTTGTATTCCCTATGTACTATAGTGTTTGTCTCCTGTGATCATTTATGAAATTAGTTCATTGGTTGGTTGTCTTTTGTATGTTATACACTGTTTAAACACTGTGTTTATGTTAACTCATTTTTTTTCCCACAATCCTATAAAGAAGGTCATGGGTGGTGACCTCAATTTATAGAACAAGGAACTGAAGCCATCAGAGGTGAATTTACTTAACAAGGTCATTCAGCCAGTAAGTTAGGGAACTAGGAAGAAAAAATTCTTTATAAGATTGATCTAGGGCTGGGGATGTAGTTCAGTGGTAGAGTACTTACTTAGCATGTGTGAGGCCTGGGTTTGATCCCCAGCACTGGGCAGGGGTGGGGGTGGGGGAGCAGCGAGGGGAGGACTGGTTTAGGTATCTAGATGAACAGGACTATAATTGTAGTACAGTATGTTCAGTAAGGCACAGACATTCCTATATCTTTTTTTTTTAAAAGAAAAACAAAACTTTATTTTATTCATTTTTTATGTGGTGCCAGGGATCGAACCCAGTGCCTCATGCATGCTAGGCAAGCGCTCTATGACTGAGCCACAACCCTGGCCCCCAAACTCCTATATCATCAGCTAAGTGTTCCAGTCCTCATTTCTTTGGGGGCACAGGGCACATTAGTCACAGAGGGAATTAAAATGCAAAAAAAAAAAAAGCTTTTATTACTTTGATATCCCATTTTGATTGGAAATTTGAGGGTAGGAAGAATATTTTATATCTGTAGAATTTGTATTCTTCAGGTAATTCTGCATGTCATTTTATGTGAAATTAACTCAATTGACAGGGATGGTGCTGTGGCTTTATTGTTTTGTAATAGATAAATAATAAGCAAGATCTGCCACTGTATATCCGACATTGTTCTAGATGCTGGGGAAATAAAATGTGCCCATTCTCTATTCATGGGGATTATGCTTTATCTAGGTAAGTTGTGTTTTATCTCAATCTTAGAATGTCATTGGCTTTTTGAGGGGGAAGCAAGCCTGTTTTTTTGTTGTTGTTGTTGTTGTTGTTTGTTTGTTTTTTGTGGTTCTGGAGCTCAAATCCAGAGCCTCATGCATACTCAGCAAGCACTCCCCCTCTGAAGTACATCTCCCACCTGGTATTTTTAATTGTTGAGGAAAAAAATCAAGGCTCAGAAAGTTTAAATACTTTGCCCAATGTTACAAAATTAATACATGAAGATATTGGGGAAGGAACCTGAAGTCACTCTTGCTTTAAATCTCTTCCTGCTGTTTCATCATAATTTGTTAAGGCAAAGGAAATCATAGTTTCCATGAAAGGTTTTAAAGGAATTTTCTCTTTCCTTTTTTTTTTTGGCAATAAACTACCAAAGAGAATTGAAGACCAATTTACATTTTACAGAGGTTGATCAGAGTTCATTCACAATATTAAATTAAATAGATTACATTTAATTTAGCTTTCATTTTCAAAACGTGATTGAGTTCATTTGTTTATCTGTATGTATGTTCATATTATGTGTGCACATATATTCATTTACATATATATTTTCTTGTTAGAAAAATATTGAGGAATTGGGTATGATAGCACACACCATAATTCCAGCTACTATGGAGGCTGAGGCAGGAGGATGTAAGTTCAGTTGGAGCCAATCTGGGCAATTTAGGAAGATTTTGTCTCAAAAAATAAAAAGGGTAAAGCTCAGTGGATTGGATTTGATCCCCAGTACTAGGGAGAAAGAGAAACAGGAAAAGGGGATTATATTCTATGCCTATTCACCTTCCGTGTCCTCCCAGCACTACTTTATAATTAAGGCTGTCACCCCATTTTGGAGTATTTACAAAAATTTGGTACACCTCTTCACATTTTCACCCTTACCCTAAAGGCACAAATAAAACTTGATTGTCAAAACCAAAGTATTCAAACAGCTTTCAGTGCTTTTTAAAGGCTTCTTTGGCAGCTGCCTGTCTTGGTACTGATAATCTTGTATAATTTTCACATTGGAAGGCAAATATGTTTCATTCTGTAAGCAGTTTATGATTAGTAGAGGTTAACTGATACTATTTAAGAAAAACACTCTGTACTGGAGAGCAGGTGTCTTTGTCATGTGTGATCTTTGGGAATAGCATCTGTTTTTTCTTTAGTACAAGGAAATGCTAGTGTGTGTGTGTGTGTGTGTGAGAGAGAGAGAGAGAGAGAGAGAGAGAGAGAGTGTGTGTGTGTATGTGTGTGTTTGGTGGTGGTGAAATAGTTGAGATAACTTTCGTTATAGTGTTAGAATACTGTAATTTTAAGCACAAATGTGTGGAGACTAGATTGGACTTAATTTTATTTCAGTGAATCAAGGGGAGTACTCAGAGAAAGTATCTAATTACTAATTACTAATATTGTGAGTTTTAAAACTAATTACTAATATTGTGAGTACCTTGGACTTTATATTACAGGTTAACACACAATTTAAAACTAATTACTAATAAATTGATTACCTTTTGAAGTTAAACTGTCAGTATTTATTAAAAAAAGTAAAGTTTTGTTTTGGCAACTCTTTGAAGCCACATGTAATATTGAGTCTGTATCTATAGATAAAGATCTTTAAAGATCAGTATCTATAGGTTTAAATTGTTGTTAAGGACTTACAGAATTTGTTTTAAGAAAATGATTTGTTTGCCAGCATCCTTCTAACTAGGCACAAACCCTGCCTTGAACAACAATAAAGGTAGAAACCAGGCCTCTACATCCTTGGGCATTTAGATTGATACAAACATTAAAGATGCCTGCTCAGAGACCAGTTGCCCTTTAAATCTGAGGAGTGTGCTTGCTTACCCCTGAGAACTCTAGCTTAAAAGCACAGTCCTGTGATAGTGCATACTGCCACAGTAACTTTCAGAAAGCTCTCCTGTCCGGCATTACCTTCTGACCTTTCCAAAAACCAATTCCTGATTTTTAGACCAAAGATTTTTATCCCTTGCGCTCTCTCTTTTTAATAACCATCTTAGCTTACCTGTTTATTACTTTAGCACCTCATGATCGGACTTCTAGTCAGCCTGTCCCATGGACAGTAGTTATGAAATCTAGAAATTTAGGAGTGATGTTAGGTACATTTATTTTGAAATCTTCATTTCAAAGGAGAAAATATTTTACTACTTATTCTAGAAAGGGAAGAATGTCACAATTGTTTTGTACTCCTACAGGTCTTATAAGAGGAGTGGTATCTTGTCATCTGCTAGAATTTTTTGCTAGTGATATTGAGGCAGGGAGACCATTTTAGCCTACCAACTACCAACACAAATTTGAGGTTAGGTTTTAGCTGATACTGTGGGAAAAAAGTACTTTGGATGCTAATGTCAAAGAATGCATTTACACAGTGGCTCCTTGTGAAGAAATTTTTTAGTTAATAAAATAGAAACATTCGAAAAGCAGTTTATTTAAATTTTTTATTATTTTTAATAGATAAATTGTATGTGTTTACATGATGAAGTATATGTATATTGTGGTATGGTTAAATCTAGCTAATAAACAAATGTATTACTGCACATAATTATTGTTTTTCTGGTGAGAATACTTAACACCCATTCTCTAAAAGCAATTTTAACTATAATATTTGCTTGGACTTTATATTATAGGTTAACAAATTTATAACCATTTAAAAATATGTAATTACCCATGATTACCAAGAAATAAAAGATTTGTTTTGATAATATGTCTTATAAAGGTTACACTAGCATACTACTATTATTAAGAAGTTAAAAAGAGAAAATTGTGCATTCAAATACCACTTACAAGAACTATCAGTAATAAATTTGTTTCATTAGTTATTAAGAATTCTGCATGTTTTTAAATATGGTATTAGCCCCACACTTGTAGTAGTAAAGGTTATTGAGCAATTAATCTTTAGCGGTTGGGAAAGCTGTTTTTCCACATAATAATCTTGTAGATTTGACTGAAAGTAGAGCTGACTTTATGGTGTTGGTGAAAGTAGCAGTGGTCAGAAACCAAGACGGAGGTTCAGTACCCTGTTCGGTCAGTTGTTGTCTGTCATTTTGTATGTCATTTAACTTTCTTGAGCCTCATTGTAAACACTTCATTGTAAACATTGTAAAATGAAAACAAGCTACCTACCAGACAAGGTTTTTCTGAGAATTAAACGGAATGATATGTGTGAAAATATTCTGTAAAGGCCAAAGCACTAAATAGTTAAGTTTACCTTTACTCTTATAAATTAATAAATGTGTATGCTTACTTAGCATTTTGTACTCATTTCCTAGTGCATGGCCATTTTTGTATCTGTGACATAGTACAATGTTGATACATAGTGTTTAATAAATATTCAGTAAAAATAATTTTTTTAATGTATTCTCATACTTTGATATCTGGGAAGTTGCTGACTCTGGGGGATTTAGCCAGTTCTTAGATAAACAAATAGTCTGCCATTGTGATTTTCAAATACAGACCAGTCAATCCAGAGCCCATATTTCAATCACCTCATAATTATGTCCTAATCACCTGGAACCAGGTACCAGACAATTAGGAAGTATGCCCCAAAGCCCTCTAAAAATCATTTGAAGTAGTTGCCCTGAGCTTATTCTTTCTTGCAGAAAGCAGAAAGTGTGGCTCTGACTCTGGTATTCCCCACCCCTCCAATCCATGGCATGGCCTGTTCCTCTTGGGAACTGTCAACAACAAAACTGTCTCTTAAATAGCAGTAAATTTTTTATTAATACATTATTTTGTGTATTTAATTTTTGCAGTACTGGGGATTGAATCCAGAGGTTATTTCCCGCTACTAAGCTATATCCCCAGCTCACCCGAACCTTTTGGGTTTTTTTGAGATACAGTGTCACTAGGTTGCCCAGGCTGACCCCAAACTTGTGCTCCTCCTGCCTTGGCCTCCTGAGTCACTGTGATTACAGGCATGAGCCACTGCACCTGGCTAATACATTATTTTTAAATACTAGGCTACTAAATTATTGTTTTAAACAGACCTTGTGCCAAAGAATCTTATCTTTAAGAAATAGTGTTAAAGTTTTCTTGGAAATAATTTGCATCAAGATTCAGAATGGTATTGAGATATATATGTTTGTATGTAAAGGTAAATATGTATGTCTGTGTATAAAAATATTTTTTAACCTTACTGGAAGATGACAGGAATTCTGATCTAAGTTACCCTTACAGATCATTTTTGATTGATCTGTAAGGGTAACTTACATGTTACCCTTTTTTTTAAAAAATAAATTTTAAAAGTGAGACCCACATTGGAGATATAGTTTATCCAGATCAAATCTTTAGTTGTTGGCAATGCCAGAAGAACTCAGATCTAACTCCTTGAGGCATAAGTAGATACTCAAGTTCTATAAGGTTTTTATTAGGAAGAATATTATTAGAGGCAAGTTTTTCTTGCATCTCTTCTTCTCAAGGGAATAAGTTCTTAAAGTCAATGTTGTTTTCTCCTATCCCAGGTGACAGTGATTTGGTTGCTAAGTAATTGTTACAATTGGTGTAGCTTCTCCACTAGCAAAACTAAAATTTAAAATCTAATATGGTCATTTAAATTATTTTATATGCAAGTTTTTAGAGTAAACCCGAGATAGTTTATGCCTGAATCTTGCTTTTTCGTGTGTGATTTTTATTTTATCTTGCTTTCAGTATTAGGTTCACAAACCAGGCAGTCTTTAAGCTGCTCTAAATGTTTTATCATAAACATTTTACAGCAAATGTAATTAATGATTAATAGTCATATTGTGAACAGGTAATATGGGGAAAATTATTTACTAAAGAGATCAATGAATTATTGTGAAAAAGTGATTTAGGAAATGGGAATTTTTAAGGGTTTTTGGGTTTTGCTTTTGTAGGAGAGCATTATATGAAGAGGTAAATATATACAAGATTTGAGGTGGGGAAAAAAAATAGCTTATGTCCTGTATTGCTGGACCTTTCTATAATAGTGGATCAAGTTTTGTTTTCCACCTTTTAAGAAATAAACGAAAAATGAAGCCTGAGAGACAACTTCCATGCAGATAGTGTTTTGGTCAGCTTTTTCACTGCTATGACCAAAGGACCCGACAAGAAAATTTTAAGGAGAAGTTTATTTGGGGCTCACAATTTCAGAGGTCTTAGTCCATAGATGGCTGGCTTCATACTTTGGGCTTGAGATGAAGCAGGACATCTTGGTAGAAGATTGTGGTGGAAGAAAGCATCTCAGGACATGCTATCAAGAAGCAGAAAGACTACACTCATCAGGGATAAAATATATACCCTAAATACACAACTTCAGGGATCCGCCTCCTCCCGACACACTATCTACCTACAACTACCACTCAGTTAATCCCTATCATGGGATTAATGCACTGATTAGATTAAGGCTCTCATAACCCAATCATTTCACTTCTAAACTCTCATGCATTATCTCACACATGAGCTTTTGGGGGATACTTTGTATCTAAACCATTCAGATAGGTCTTCGTTACCCTCAGAAAACTAAGCGAATTGTAATTATTTTGGAAGGATAAATTAGTTTAAATTAATGTATTCTTGATGTAATGCTTAAACAAGGGTATAACTATTATTGAATCTCTACCCATGAAAATTTTTTTTATAGTGCATGTTAGTTTATTCTAGGATTGCAAGTCACCTGCTCCCCAGGGAACCTAATATGATTTTTTAAAATCATATTGAATAAAATATTTAGCAATTTCATTTTATAGTCCAATCCTAAATCTTGGTTGAATGATGTAGAATTATCTGGTTTATTCAGGAACTCAGAGTTCTGAAAAATCTTTGATTCCCTGTCAGATTTTTCATATAGCCTTTTTTTTTTTTTTTTTTTTGGAGGCGGGGGCAGCTTTTACACTTGGTTTCTAGGAAGCCCAGAGATGTGCTTATTGCCATAACTTCCAACTTTTGTAATGGAAAATACACAACTATAAATGAGATCTAATTAAGTAATGGTCCATTATACCACCACTAATACTTTAGTGCCCTGATCATCTTGGCTTCCTCCAGACTTCCTCCATAGATTCCTTGTTTATTGTTGATGCTTAATAAATATTTGACTGAGTAGATTCAGCTCTACTGAAAGTTTTTGAATAAAATTGAGTTTCTATAGGCATATGGGCATTTCCCTGAACTTATCAGTTATTTCAGGGACAAGTAGTTACATGGGCTGTAGAAAGCATATAGAAATTTTGGAGTTAGCTGCATGCAGTAGTACCCACCTGCAATCCCATCAATTAGGGAGGCTGAGGCAGAAGGGTTGCAAGTTCAAGGCCAGCTTCAACAACTTAGCAAGACCCTAAGCAATTTAGTAAAACCCTGTCTCAAAAAATAAGAAGGGCTGAGGATATAGCTCAGTGGTAAAGTACCCTTCGGTTAAATCCCCAGTTGCCTCCCAACACCCCCCACCAACAAAAGAAATTTTGAGTGTTTACTTTTTTTGTAAATTAAATAAAAGATCATTTTATTATGTCTCTGGTAACATGAAAATATGAATATTCTGTATTATGACAAAATCTGTTTTTTTTTCTGTGATATATATCTGCTTTACATTTACTTTGTGTTTTGTAACTGCTAATGAAAGTTAAACAAGTTTTTGCTTGTGTTTTATTATTAATAGTTCCTTTTCATACTGAAACATTGGATATTCAGTGGATATCTGTTTTTTCTCCAGATGCTATAACTCTTTATTTTTTAGAATTTAAAATCATATACAATGCTTTGATTACTAATTAAAACTAAAATTTTTATATGACACAAATTTAGTAGCATCACAAATTTAGAAGCACTTAGTAACTTTTCAGGTTTCTTATGATGAAATATTACTAAGTACAGTGTAGTGGTGGTATAGGCCTATAATCTCAGATACTCTGGAGGCTGCGGAAGGAGGATCCCAAGTTTGACGTCAGCTTGGGTAACTTAGCTAGATCCTGTCCTAAAATTAAAAAATAAATAAATAAATAAATTTAAAATAGGATAGCTAGGGATGTAGCTCAGTGGTAGAGTACCCTGGGGCCTAGTCTAGTCCTCCGAACTGTTAAAAAAAAAAAAAAACTTTAAAAAAATATATAAAAGCAAAGTTTCAAAAAATTATTTTTTAATTGTTATACTTGACAGTAGAATGCATTTCAAATCATAGTATACATATGGAGCACAATTTTTTGTTACTCTGGTTGTACACAAAGTAGAGTCACACTATTCGTGTCTTCAAAAATGTACCTAGGGTAATGATGTCCATCTCATTCCACCATCTTTGCTACCCTCAGGCCCCCTCTCTTTTCTTCCCTCCCCCTTGCCCTTTCCAAAGTTCCTCCATTCCTCCCATGCTCCCCCACCCCTACCCACATTATGGATCAGCATCCATTTCTCAGAGAAAACATTTGGCCTTTGGTTTTTTGGTATTGGCTTACTTCACTTAGCATGATATTCTTCAGCTTTAGCTGCACCCATTCACCTGCAAATGCCATGATTTTATTCTCTTTTAATGCTGAGTAATATTTCATTGTGTATATATAGTTTCTTTATCCATTCATCTATTGAAGGGCATCTAGGTTGGTTCCACAATTCAGCTATTGTGAATTGTGTTGTTGATGTGACTGCTTCATTGTAGAACACTGTTTTTAAATTCTTTGGGTATAAACCAAAGAGTGGGATAGCTGAGTCAAATAGTGATTCCATTCCAAGTTTTCTAAGGAATCTCCATATTGCTTTCTAGATTGGTTGCACTAATTTGCAGTAATGTAAGAGTGTGCCTTTTTTCCCACACCCTTGCCAACACTTATTGTTGCTTGTATTCTTAATAACTGTCATTCTGACTGGAGTGAGGTAAAAATCTCAGAGTAGTTTTGATTTGCATTTCTCTAATTGCTAGAGATGTTGAACATTTTTTCATGTATCTATTTATCAATTGTGTATCTTCTTCTGAGAAGTGTCTATTCAGTTCCCTGGCCCATTTATTGATTGGGTTATTTGGTTTTTTTTGGTGTTAATATTTTTGAGTTCTTTATATATCCTGGAGATTAGTGCTCTATCTGGTGTGCATGTGGTAAAAACTTGCTCCTGTTCTGTAGGCTCTCTCTTCACCTCCCTGATTGTTTCTTTTGCTAAGAAGAAGCTTTATAGTTTGAATCCATCCCTTTTTTTGATTCCTGATTTTATTTCTTGCACTCTATAGGAGTCTTGTTAAGGAAATCAGAGCCTAATCCAACATGATGAAGATTTGAGCCTACTTTTTCTTCTATTAGGCATAGGATTTCTGGTCTAATTCCTAGATCCTTGATCCACTTTGAGTTGAGTTTTGTGCATGGTGAGAGTTAGGGGCGTAATTTCATTTTGCTGCATGTAGATTTCCAGTTTTTCCAGCACCATTTGTTGAAGAGGCTGTTTTTCTCCCAATGTATGTTTTTGGCACCTTTGTCTAATATGAGATAACTGTATTTATGTGGCTTTGTCTCTGTGTCCTCTATTATGTACCATTGGTCTACAAGTCTGTTTTGGTGCCAGAACCATGCTGTTTTATTGCTCTGTAGTATAGTTTAAGGTCTGGTATAGTGATGCCACCTGCTTCACTTTTCTTGCTAAGGATTGCTTTGGTTTTTCTGGGTCTCTTATTTTTCCAGATGAATTTCATGATTGCTTTTTCTGCTTCTATGAGGAATGTCATTGGGTTTTGATTAGAATTGCATTAAATCTGTATAATGCTTTTGGTAGTATGGTCATTTTGATAATATTCTGCCTATCCAAGAACAAGGGAGATTTTTCCATCTTCTGAGGTCTTCTTTAATTTCTTTCTTTAGCATTCTGTAGTTTTCATTGTAGAGGTCTTTCACCTCTTTTGTTAAGTTGATTCTTAAGTATTTTTTTTTAAATAAAAGCAATTTTGAGTATTAAAAAAAAAAGTTAAACCATTCTCTGAATTTAAGCGCAGGTTGAACATACCTCACCTGAAATCCATAATGCTCTGAAATCGGAAGCTGTTCTCTTTTCTTTTTAATGGCAGTCTTCAGATTGAACCCAGATAAATTGGAAATGTTTTGAGCATTGACTTGATGGCAAGAGTGGGAAATTCAACAACTGACTTTGTGTGATAGGTTACTATCAAAATGCCAGCACACTGAAAATATACAAAATTATTTTCAGGCTGTGTGTATAAGATGTGTATGAAACATAAATGAATTTCATGTTGGACCTAGGTCACATCCCCAAGATATCTCATTATGTTTATGAAAATATTCCCAAACCTGAAAAAGAAAATTGAAATCCAAAATAGCTGTGGTCTCAATCATTTCGGATAAGGGATTGTCAACCTGTATTTACTACATCTAGAAATAAGAACAGTTTCATGTTCGTTTCCTTTTTTCAGAATCATCAAAGGTAAACAGACCAGAAGTATTCTTTGATCACAAATAGATAATTTTTCTGTCCAAGTTGATGAAAGCACATGACTTTTTCCCCCAAGGGATAACAAAATACAAATCTAAAATAGTAATTAAGCCTCCAGTGTGATTAAGGGGAAAAGTATATGATTGTAATCAATCGTTGGTTCTTTTCATTAGTTGTTCTTTTATTTATATCATTCATTTCTCATCTGTTGCCATACATAATGGTTAAGTGCACATATGTGGAAAGATTCTTGAACTATCTTAGTATGAGCAATTAATTACATGAATCTAATTTTAAAAAACAGCAATATACAAATACATGGTCTTTTGGAGATAATTATTGTGTTGAAGACACTAGAAGAATAAAATACTCTTGATTTTATGAGTTTTTAACTATTAGAAGTTTTGATTATACTTTTATAGTGAAGTTCATTCCTTTCCTTGTCTGAATTATCCTATAAAGTATTTAAATTAGTCTATAAAGTGCAGAAATGGTTGTCCTATCAAAGCTCATATATATAAATGAGATTTTGTTTTTTCGGTCATAGTGTGAATTAATCAGGTAAATGATAAAACCTTTTCTTTGCTTATGTTCTGATCTCCCCTCCTCAATATGCCAACTGTTATTTGTGTCTACGAAAAAAATCATATTTAAATCTAATTTTTCCCACTCAAATATATGTACCTACTCTTCTCATCTTAATTGTGAGTAAAAGAAATAACTAGAGCTGAATTCCTCACAATTGAACATAGGTCTGGATTACATAGTAGAATATGGAGGATGGTTCCATGGTTAGAATGATTCCCATTAAATTTTTATAGGAAAATTGTGGCTAGTTCATCTACACTTGAAAGTAGAAAGCTAGTATTTCCTCCTTGCTCAATATGCTGTTTGGAGATGCAGCTTAAAATAGCCATCTGTGGGGTTAGGTTAGACTGCTCTATGGCAGTGTAACAGTCTTGGACTAGCCTGCCTTGGCCCTACTGAGCAACTATTTTAAGCTGTGACCCTAAGAACTGACAGGGCATACTCTACCCTCTTACCTCTGAGTGCCAATTCTGTATTTCCAGGGCTGGACAGATCAGCTATAAACTTCTTTGGAATTAAGGCTATCATTGTAATTTTGGAAATTCTTTTACCCACCTACCCTGGCTGCCAGATTGCCTTGATATATCAGGTTTCATTAAAATAAATATCATTGTAGGGGATAAAAGGTGATTAGGAAACCGTAAACCCTATGTTTTACTCATTTAAGCAGTGCTCATTTGGGTGAACTTTCTGTGCAAGAGAAAGATCCCAAGAGTCATTGATGATCACTATGATAAGATTATGCTATTTTTAGATGGCTAATATACTAAGGTCTGATTCAGTGGTTGCTTTTGCCCATATTCTCTGCTCATGTCAGATTGCTTTTCCTTGTTGTTTTTTTTTTCATTTTACCCATTTAATGTTTAGTATCCAGATTGCTTTCTCTTTTTCTCTGTGTGTTCCCACTTGAACAGCATATCTCTTTGTGATTATTTATGAACATTCCGACTTACAAAGTATAAACACAGTTAAGGGTAAGTGCTAGAACATAAAGGTGGAAATCTTTGCCTTCTAAAAGCTTAGGTTCTTGTTGAGGGGACACACTATTCATTCATATAAATGGTAGAACATAGGAATAATAAATGATGACATGTATTAAAAGTGAAATGAATGAAAAAAGGGTAGTGGTACTGAAATTAAGAGTGGAATGAAGTCACTGAGAGCCATAGCAGAAATCCAAGATTTCATGAAACCCAGGAGACTTGAACTGATTGCTAAAGAAAAATGAGCCTTCACAAACATGAATAAAGAAGCAAAGCATATAGACTAGGAGACAGCAGGTGCAAAGAAAGGAATCTGGAATATGGCTCACATATTTTAGATAGAATGGGTAGACCATCTAAACTATTGTGGAGCTTTTGAGAGAAATGCTAGAAGATGAAGTTGTCCAGATTGATAGAAGTCTGGTTGTAGAATGGTGGTGTCAGAGCAAGGACAGGTGATAAGTCATTGAAGAGATGTGTGAAGGTGTATACTTTTTGAGGGGAGTTTCACTTGTAGTGCTGGATAATAAAACTAAAACACTATAAGAGAAATAGGGAAATCAATTTTTATACCACAGATTTAGTCCAGATATCAATGATAAAAGTCTGAACTTGATGTCAAGGTGTGATTTTTCAGGAGTCCTTAAGAAAAATTACAGTATTTGATTCATGCTTATAGAGAGGAAAACTAAAGGAATTTTAGTAAGTTTAAGTGTGGATGACCATGGGTATAATTGTACCACTGAAAGAAATAACATTGAGAAAAAGAATGGGGTGAACTCGAACTTTGATATTTGTTATGTTAGATTTACTATTTAGCTAATAGTAAATCATTTTATTGGAAATGTTTAGTTTGTATTTGGAGACTAGATCTGAGAAGGGATCAGAATTGGCATTCTAGATTTGGAATTCTGCAGAGAGCTGGTGATTGAAATTGTGTTAATAAATGGAATTGATGAGATAACAGCTTTTGTTTGAAGTTCTGACACTGACCTTTGGGGACCAAAAGGAGACAGTTGAGCTAAGAATAAGAGTGAGAAAGAATGAGTGAGTGAGAGAGAGCGAGAGAGAGAGAACACAGGATGATCTGTCAACAACGAAGAGGAATCTCAGTGTCGATGACTTGAACAGTGAGAAAGTTTAATGGGTTTTGTATTGAATTATTTGATGAGATCTAAGACCTATATTGTTCAATGTGATAGCCAACATGTGGTTTTTTAAGGTAAAAGTAATTAAAAATTTACAACCTCAGTTGCATTAACCACATTTCATGTGCTATTAGCCATATGTGTCTAGAGGAGACCATATTGGAAAGCACTAATATAGAACATTTTTATTGCCCCAGAAAGTCTGTAGGAGAATGCAACTTTATAAAACTAAGGGATTTCTAAATAAAAAAATTGGGATGAGGGTTTAAATGAGGGCATAGTGGCAATATTAAGTGTATAATATACTTCAGAAAAGTTTGAAAACAGAGGAAGAACAACAGTATGTTGGAGGTTGATAGAGAAAGGCTTTGTAAGGCCATGATTTTGTTTTTTCATGTAGTACCTATTTGTTGAGGGCCTTTTGTGTGCCAAGTGCTGTTAGGTATAGATGATATAACACAAAAGAAGGCATGACAGAGTGTGTAAGTATATAATTGTAAGTATATAAGGGGTTGGAAATCAGATTAGTTATGATATAGTGTGGTATTTTTTTTTAATGGAAGGACTATCTTCTATGAGAACATTTAAATTTGGCTTTATAATAAAATGAGGGACTCTGTGAGGAAGGGTCCCTGAAGGAGGTAATGCAGGATAGTTCAGGTAGGATGACATCAGCCATACTGGCAAAGAAACACCTAATGCTGAAGGTCAGGCTCATGTAATGGCATGGTATAATCTGGGATTTGTGGATAACTTCAGGTGCTGTGACCACGAGTTCATGTACTCAAGTCAAGGTGGTAAAGACCAGGTCAGAAATATTCTTTTCTTGATAAGGAATTTAAACTGCATCCTGAAAGTTGCAGGCAGCCTTCAAGGGACCTTAAGTGTAATATCATGGGCAAATTTGCATCTTGGATTGCTTAGTGTGTGCAATGGAGAAAGGAGGACAACCTGATTTCACAGAAATTGAGAGTATAGGAAGATGAATCTTCAGATAGGGAAGGACTTGAGTGTGTATGTGGAGAATAAAGGAATAACAGAAAATGCTTTTTGAGATAGTAGGTTGTAGGAAATGAAATCAAAGGCACAAATGGAAGTGCTTTCAAGATGAGATATTTTAAAAGATGAGTCAAACTGGATGCAGTGGCACACCTGTCCAATCTCAGCTACCCAGAGACTAAGGCAAGAGGATTTCAAGTTGGAGCCTAGTCTAAACGAGAGGATACTAAGCAACAGTGATGGCCTAGGTATTATTCAATTAGAATAAAATTTCAGGGCTTTACTAGTTCCCTTTCCCTTGATATTACAATCTAAGAACATGAGAAAGTGGATAGTGACAATTACTACCAGTATGGCAGAAGTTCAGATAGGCAAAGGTTCAGCAAGGATGTCAAATGAAACCAGAGGAGATTGGGGGTGTGTGTAGACAAATTCCTAAGAACAAGGTGAGGATTAAGATGGAGTTGGGAACTGGTGAGAATTAGAGTGGCGCAAAGTTGATGAAGTGGTCAGAAAAGAGAGTGCTGAGCTAGCTCCTTGAAGGTGGAACAGAATTGATGACAGAGTTGGAGCTGGGGTTCTATTAGTAGGATTTATCTTGAGCATAAAAACTGATTTGCCTTTCCAAACATGCTTCCTTTCCCAGGTTCATCATTCTCTTTGTCACCTAGACCAGAATCTTTTAACACTGATTTGGTCCTTTATTTAATTATTATTTTTTATTTTTTATAATTTAATGATTTTACCAAATCTTGTAGTTTTACACCAGAACTAGAGAGATTTTGATTCAAGTTTTGTTTTTGATAAAGTGTCTCTTTAGTATGTCCTGTGTAAAATACCAATAATCATGTTACTTTAGTGGGATAGTACATGTAAAGCACTTTGCACAATGCTGAGAACGCAGAAAAGTTTTCACTAATTGCTAGCAACTGTTTATTATTATGATAATTGTTATTCGTATATCTGGTTCATTTTCCTATTGTTAGGGTTTTCTTTTAGGATCTTGCCATCTGGAAGGTAAAATAACATCTTTCCTAACTGGTGTCTCTGCCTGTAGCTTTTCACATATCTGGTCTGTAGTCAACATTTCATAGTTTTCCTAAAACCAGATCTATGATGCACTCTGTTCCCCCACAGTCTTAATAGATAAACAGTTACAGACTTTCCAAGCTATTAGAACTTTTAAGAAGTGATAGATCCCAGTATAAGATAAAAGTTTCTTATAGAGGCTCTATCAGTTCAGTAATACCTATGAAGGGTTACTCATTTTATTTCTAAAGGATCAGAGGTACCTTAAAAGTTTATGTACTATTTAAAATTCCACATAGAAATGTCAGATTTTCCAAATTTCTTTTTTTTCTCTTCTACATCTTAAATGCATATGGTTTAATATAGAATGAAAGGAAGGAAGGGAAATTAGATGGTTTTTTTTAAATTGCAAATTCTGTTTTAGGGAAATATTCAGATATTTCTGCGGTGGTTTGTCTACTAGAGCAAACTATTGTTGATAGTAAGAGAATAAGTAAAAATAACTAGGAGTCAAAAAGGAGTGTATGTCTTTGTTTTGACAGAGCTTTTCTTTCCAACTCTTGCCTTATTTCCTCATCTACAATGACTAGTCAATGGGAGATGTACAATAAAATGCTTGTTGTAGCAAATTGATTTGGATGCATAAACTGGAGCCACTTTATGTGTTGTATAATTTATACATCAGTCTCCTAAATTTTGAGGGAAAAAATACATACCAATTGAATAATCCTATCTGTGACTTTTATCTATACTCACCTGTTGTTTGACCAGGTGATTTTGGAGAAAAATGTGAACTTTGGAGGTTTTCATCATTAAAAAATCTTTATTACAGTGATGAATTATGTGAACAATGCTGTTGTAAGTTAATTATAAGAAAGTAGACAAGAGTTTCTATGGAGCTTGGGCTCTAGAAAATAAGTGAGGGGAATACATTTAAATAGTTAAACTTCTTTAAGAGCCAGTGGCTTATTTTTTTTTTTAACTAGGCGTTTATAGAGGTCTGTTAATTCTCTCATAATAATAGGTATTGTCAATCTCTAGGATATTAATTTTGGGCTCTTTACCACTGTTATCTCAAAGTTCTTACTCAGGCACATTTAATCTTTATGACTCAGTGTATTTCTTAATGTTTTTGCATAATTTGGAAGCTGTTTGTATTTGTGTATGTATTTCCTAAAAATTATTATTATTTTTTTAAGAGAGAGAGAGAGAATTTTTTTAATATTTATTTTTTAGTTTTTGGCGGACACAACATCGTTGTTTGTATGTGTGCTGAGGATCAAACTCGGGCCGCACACATGCCAGGCGAGCGTACTACCACTTGATCCACATCCTCAGCCCCCTAAAAATTATTGACCAGCTTATAAATTAAACGTATTGCTATCACCTTATCAAAATTTGTGGATACATATGATTATTTGTATTTAAAATGATTAGGTAATTTTTCCTTTTAAAGTGGGACTTCCTAAAGTGATTCTTTGATAAAGTCAAAATAGATTTGTGATTTAGTCTGTAGTTTTGGAATTATAGGAACTGATTTTCAGTGTTCATGTTCTGTAGAAATTGGTTTATAAAATCAGGATTCACAAGAGACTGATAGTTATTTTTCTTTTAAGATCTGATACAGATCTTTTCAGTTACTGAAATGCTCTTAATCTTGTATTTGTTGTGCCAGAGAATCTAGAAACCAAATAATAATCAAAATTAATTGATGAGGGTTGACTCAGAGGATAGGGAAGTAGGTAATCTTTTGGACTAATAACCTATCCCAGCAGGTTATGTGTGAAGTATGAGAAAGGGTAAGGTTGTCATTAGGATTTTCCTCAGAACTGAAATTTCGTCCACTTCTATTGTGGTTATCTTTCTGATATTTGGAATATTGTCTTCCAGTTACAGTTGTTTTTCAAGATGGTAGTTCTCAATGAATGTTGATAAATTCTTACTATTCAGTACTTTTTTTCCACGTAGGTAGATTAGGGAGATCTCTAGTTCTGCTGATGAATATAATCATTTCAAACCACACCAATATATTAACTTCTGAGCAAAATTAACTGTGAGCTTTTAACTCCCTAAACACAAATTTTAATACTTTAGTCTGTTTGCTTTTCAAAATAAAAATCAGGAAGAAAGGTTGGAAGTATAGTGTAAGAATTCTTGCCTAGCATACAAAAGGCCTGGCATCAATTTCTAGTACAGCAAAACAGAATTGCATACAATTTCATTGAAAACAAAAAATTGAATTACAGGGGCTGGGGCTGGAGCTGGAGCTGGAGCTCAGTGGTAGAGAGTTTGCCTAGAGTGTGTGAGGCCCTGGGTTCAATCCTCAGCACCACATAAAAATAAATAAAATACAGATATTGTGTTCATCTGTAACTAAAAAAAAATATTTTAAAAAATTGAATTACATACAATTTCATTGTGGCTAGTGAGGCTTGACTAGCCCAGCCCTAAGTTCATTAAAAAGAAAGGAAAGAAGGAAATATTAAAAATTTGTTTCCAGTCAAATTACACATCCACTTGTGTATATTTTGTACTTACAAATTATGTATTTTATAATTATTTGTATAAATTAAGTTGTAATTATAATTATATGTACACATAAAACACATATATATTCTAATGTCAAGGAATTTCTAGTGATAGATAAAAAAGTTTGAATACCACTTTTATCTGTTTTTTTACAAACAGCATTCTCTTTGCTTGTTTTTTGTTTTTTGGGGTTTTATTTCCCCTTCCAATTCTGGGGATTGAATCCAGGATCTAGCACATACTAGGCAAGTGTTCTACCACTAAACTATATCCCCAGTCCTTTCAAAATTTATTTTTGAGGCAGAGCCTCATCAAGTTGCTCATGCTGCTCTCAAACTTGGGATCCTCTTACCTCTACTTTTGTGTTTGCTTGATTTTTTTTCTTTTCTTGCTTTCTTTCTGTTTATTTATTTATTGGTACTGAGGATTGAACCCAGGCCTTGTGCTTTTTAGGCAAGTGTTCCACTACTGAGCTACATCCATCTTTTTTTATTTTGAGACAGGATCTCACTAATCTGTCACCTGGGCTAGCCTTGAACCTGTGATCCTCCTGCCTCAGCTTCCTAAGTAGCTGGGATTGCAGGCATATGCCACCATACCTCGCTGTACTGGCTTCTTCTGCTTAGATACCCCTCTTCAGAATATTCTTTGACACTTTCTTGAATTTGGTAGGATCAGACCATTTAGTGAAGTTTTAGCATACATTTAAAAAAAAAAAAGTTCATGTCTGCTCCTTATAATAAGGAATTCTGCCTAGGAGTTTAAATGGGTAGGGGAAAATCTAAGTAATACCTACCATGCCTTATAAATAGCAAATACAAAGTGACTAAAGTTGTCTTTCCTACTTAGTTCAGGGATGTTCAAAAGTGCAGCATCATAAGACAGGTGGTACTGTGTATATCTCTAAATCTTTATTGTCTCCAAAGCCTAAATCATATCCTTAATTCCCAAGGAGAGAATGTAGCCAACTGGAAAAGAGTTCAGGGCTCTGGTTGGAGGTTGACCTAGGTTTACATCTTGGTTTTGCTACTTAATAGTTGCCAGATAACCTTGAGAAATTTATCCCTGAGTCTTTGAAGAGAATAGTAGATGGCAAAGTATAAATTAGTTGAGTTCATTCCAGCCACTTAGTAAATTCAGTAAATGCAAATGGCAACCATTCTCTGGATTGAGGCTGGGAAAGGCAACAGGATAAGAATACCACTTCTCTATCCTAGAAAGTAATTTCTTTAAGTGTTTGATTAAGCCTTTCCTGGTCTCTCTCTCCAACACTTGAGGAACTTTTTATTATTGCTTAGCTCATTATTCACTTAGTGTTCATATATGCTGTCTCAGGGCTATGTCCTTGTATTTGTTATTGCAGTACTGGGGATTGTACCCAGTAGCATTCTACCACCAAGATACATCCCTTATTTTAAACAGTGTCTTGCTAAATGCCCAGACTGGCCTTAAACTTCTAATCCTCCTGCCTCAGCCTCCCAAGTAGCTGGGATTATGGATGTGCACCACCATGGTGCCTCCCAGTTTTGTCTTTAGTATTCCTTTCCCATTGTCTTCCCATTTGCTTCTGTTCTTTCTACCTGTCCATGGTTTTTTCTCTTCCATAAAACCTTCATTGTTTCTCCTTGACAGTAAATCTATCTGAGTTTGTTCCCACTTCAGTTAAGAGTTTCATTTTATTTATTTTCATTTTGCCAGCAGTATTAAACGTGTAGCTAGTACTCAAGAAATGTTTGCTTAATAAACAAAGCTCACTTGAATACTAGATTCTTGTATTAGTCAGTTTTCCATTGCTATAACAAGTATCTGAGATTATCAAATTATAAAGAGAGGAAGAGATTTGGGGTCCTACAGGGAACATCCCCAATGACCTAACCATCCCAGTAAGCCCCACTTATTAAAGTTTTAACCATCTCCCAATAGTGCCAAGATGGGGACCCATTCTTCAATATTCTAGGTCCAAACCATAACAGTTCTTATTCAGAGATCTAGAATTTGTGGAAATCTGAATAGCTGTTATTACTTATTTGGACTTAATATTAACTTTATAATGTCATGTTCATTGGAATATTTCTCTTGAATGTTTATGTTCTTAGGTTATTCTTCATCTGTAGGGAAACACATAGTTGTAGCCTTGCATAAAACAAAGAAGTGTTTTGTATAATTTCCAAACCTCTGGGATATTATTGTTTTCACTTTCTGCTGTGGAATCTTTCTAGTTGGGTCTATCAAATCTGTCAAAGCCTATTCCTAAATTTATATTGTCGTCTTTTCAAAAGATTTAATCCCAGAGTCATGTAGTTCATAGTTGTTATAGGTAACATACAAGGTACCATATTTTAATTTTCCTATGTTCAATTTTAGTTTGTGATAGTAATGATATGAATGAAAACCATAAACATTAATTGAGTTTTGATACTGTTTGATAGTTATTAAATAGGTCGTTTTCATTGAAATGATAGTTGGGTTAATTTATTTATAAGTAGGTAGTAGACAGTTGAGGTTACTTAGTTTTTCCATTTTCTGGGTTATATTACCTACCCAGTCCTGATATTCACTATAACAAACAAAAAGCTTGGAAATCATTATGTTTTCCATAGGAAGAAATAGGCCCAGCTGGCTACAGTGGCATACTCTTATAATCCCAGTGGCTGGGAAAGCTGAGACAGGAGGATCATGAATTCAAAGCCAGCCTCAACAACTTAGCCAAGCCTAGGTGACTCAGTGAGGTCCTGTCTCTCTAAATAAAATATGAAAAAGGGCTAAGGATGTTGCTCAGTGGCTAAGCATCCCTGGGTTCAATCCTTGGTACAAAAAATTTTAAAAGAAAATTTTAAAAAGGCCCAGTTGGATTATCTTGGGTCTGTTTTATTATCTGTAAAATGAAGGTGTTAATGACTGACTGATTTACCTCAGTGGGTTGGTGTAAAGAGCATGAATCATGTTAATAATAGGTGAAGGAAATTCACAAGTTGTATCTTTATCTTTTTACTTCTATTTTCCTCTATGTTCCTTTTTGTTTAAATGTTACTAAGGTGTCCAAAGTTTGGTTAAAATATGTACACCATAAACAATATTTTCAACACATTAGACTAGGGGTCCTTAATAAGTAGAGCTACATAAAAGACCTTATACATAAATGGCAAAAGATATAAACACAGTTCAAGAAATATTCAAATGACCAGTAAACATTTAAAAAACATGTTCAACTCTATTAGAAATCTAATAAATACAGATAAAATTAGTAATAGATTATTAAAATTTTCCTTTTAAAATTAGTCATATTAGCAATACATGAAAATGGTTTTTTCCTCAAAAATAAAAATTGCAACTATTATAAGTGAGACTGAAGTTTCCTTTGCCTATGCTCTAGTCTCAACCCCCTTTTAAAGGAAATATTTTCAAATATTATATGTTTATATTATATATAAAATATAATATTTAAATATTATATATTGTTATATATCCTTTCAGATTTTTTCCCACATTCTTCTCTTTTACTACATGTGAATGTCATTGTAGGAGCCTTATAGTACTATAATATAAACATTTACTAGGAACTCTGTTTTCATATAACCATATGCTTTAAAACAGACAGTACTTAAGTATTTCTGTTGTTCTTTTTGACTGCTACATTACATTCCATCTTTCAACTCTCTCACAGCATTTATCTTTCCCCCCAATTCTTAGTTATTTGTTTCTGAATTTTCACTGTTAGAAACAGTTGCAATAAATATCCTTTGGTATGTGGAAAAAGAAAAGTTAAACAGAATGTAAGGGAAATGGAATTGCTGGAGAGGATTGAGTTTTAAATAGAACAGTTGGTGTAAGGCAGACAACATTGAGGAGGTGACATTAAACCAAAGATTTGAAGGAAGTAAGGAATTTTTATATACATAGTTTGGGGAAAGACTATTCTAGGCAAAGATAGAGAGCAGAAACATCAATTTGGAACTATGCTTATTATATTCAAGGAACAGAAAAGGAATCGGCATGACTGAGGTAGAATACACCTGGAGATGCTTTTAGGGGGGTAAATGTGACCAGTTTATGTAGGACTTTATAGGCAGTCATTAACCAGAGTAATGACTTGATTTGACTTTACATTTTAGAGTGGTCCATCTGGCACCCTGGAACTTATTAATAGATAGGGCAGTGGTAGCAGAAAGACCAGTTTGGAAGCTGTTGTGTTGTATTGCGATCAAGCAAGTCTCTTGGACAAAGTGTCTGGGATGTGGCTCAAGCGGTAGCGCGCTCACCTGGCATGCGTGCAGCCCGGTTTGATCCTCAGCACCACATACAAAGATGTTGTGCCTGCCGAAAACTAAAAAATAAATATTAAAAAATTCTCTCTCTCTCTCTCTCTCTCTCTCTCTCTCTCTCTCTCTCTCTCTCTCTCTCTCTCTCTCTCTCTCTCTCTCTCTCAAAAAAAAAAAGTTGCAAGCTGTGGGAATGATGGAGAAGTCCTTGAATGTTGGATGATTCTTGAAGGATGAGTCAGCAGGTTTGGTAATCAAATATAACACAGGCAAGAATCAAGAGTCATGATGATTTCAGAGACTTTGGTCTAAGAGTTGATCAGATGGAGTTGTATACTTCAGAAATTTAAATTCTGATAAGGCCAAATTTATCAGTATTTTCCTTCATCTTTTGTATTGGAGTCTTGTTGAAAAGACTGGTTCTTCTGTATTTTCTTATAATATTTGTTATTTTGTTTTTATATTTAACTCTGTATGTATGTATGTATTTGTAGCATTAGGGGTTTAGTCCAGAGTCTCTCACATGCTAGGCAAATGCTCTACCTTTGAGCTACATCTCCAGCTCTATCTTTTTTTTTTGTCTGTCAGATATTTTTAAATTCTTACTGAATTTCTCTTGTGCATGAGATGCAGTAGTGTCCTCATACTTCTAGTGGAAATGTAAAGGAATGCAGCTCTTTTCATACACTCCTGAAATTCCATAATCTGTATGAAATCTTACAAATGTTTCATACCCTTTGACCTAGTAATCTCACTTCTGGACTATCCTTTGAAAATAATGAGTAAAAGTATTTTTGTTCAAGTAACTCATTATTTATGTTACTTATCATAAGTGGAAATAATCTAAATGTCTGATCGTAGAGCAGTAGTTTTATAAATTACCTTGTATGTATTTGATAAAATAATGTACACTTATTACATTATCTTAAATGTAATAGCTTAGAAGTACTTATTAAGAAGAATACAGAATCATTTTGTAGTAGAATTGCATCAGTATCAAAATGCGCTGAACAAGATTAGAAACAAATACATCAAAACGGTAATAAGTGGCAATCTGAGTAATGGCTATATGCATGATTTTATTTCTTCCCTCTTAGTTTTCAATGGTGAGCATGCAGTATTCTTAAAACTCTTAATTAATTAATTTTTAATGGATGTGAGATTTTTCAAAATTTTGGTATTTGTTTGACATCTCAAACTTTATTATTGGCAAGCAATACTGTTAGCTGCCTTGCCTGTAAGGTATATTTTTAATACTCTTTTTAAGAGAGATCTTGCTGAATTTGTTGAAAGTATGTTATAGGATAAATTCAATACCTGAGGGAGAAGAAATACAGTGACTTTGGTAGCAGGTTGTGACTTAAACCCCAGCTCAGCTCTTAAGTTGCCTGAATTCTGTGTTAGTAAAGCTGGAGGGAATTAAGGTAAACGTCCACTTGCTCTTCTTTTCATCTTGCCACCAACGTTACATGTATATGGCAGACTAGCTAGCATCTAGGAACATTCTGATATATTACTGGCCTTGTTTCAGAAGAAAGCTTCTGCGTTTGTTTGAATTTTAAATTCCCATTCACTTTATTTAAGAAATAGTTACTGAATATTTCCAGTGTGCCAGGAACTTTGATAGCTAAAGTAAAAATGACACAAAACCACACAGATGTTCTCTGTCCTGAGCAGCCTTTGTTGGAAATAATTCTGTGACTAATACTATGATAGAATATCTGATTAGTGAAACTGGGAATTCTTAAATTCTAACGCAATCTTTATCATCTCTTGGGAAGCTAGGTATATGAGAAATCAAGTTAGAACGATACTTTGTTGCCTTAGGCAAGTTCCCCTTCCTCAAAACCCAGAAAACTAGGCTTGTGTACATAGAATATGTATTTTCCTTTATTAGTTAAACCTGCTTTCCCTTCTTTTTCTAAACTTATAAGCCTCAGAATTTAATACTCTAGTGAAGTAAAAGACCACTCAATTGCTCACAAAGGTAAATGTGCAAGAAGTGAGTTTTTCGTTTTTGTTTTTCCTCTCCAACTACCCATTCTAAATGTTGTTGAGTATCTCAAAGTCTATTGTCTTGCTGCCTTGGCCAAATTTCCATATTTGAGAAAAAAGAAAAGACTAAAACAGTGGAATAAGAAAGATTGCTTGACTGCTCCAAGCAGCCTTGGAGTGCTTTTTTCCTCTGTTAGCATGGGAGAAAGAAAAAAGAAGGCTATACTCAGCCTGTTCTACCATAGTGTGTAACCACAATACCAAGAAATTTTGAGTTACTTAAAAATTTATTTCATAAAACTGTTTCAGAAGTATCAGGTGTCTGCATCTGTGCTGAGTATATACAGACTTTGCCCCTTGTCTGTATTCCCCAAACAATACAGCACACTACTTATATAGCATTTACATTGTATTAGGTATTTATTATAAGTAATCTTTTAAAAAAATAATCTATGCATTCTCCACCCACTTTAAATTATGTACAAATATTTTGCCATTCTGTATAAGGGACTTAAGCATCTGTAGATTTTGGTATCTGTATGTTGGGCAGGGCATGAAGGTGGGAATCCTGCTGGAACCAGACCCTTATCAATATTCAAGATGGCTGTGTTTATATTTAGAGATGAGTATTCCCACAGAGTTCAGAGTGCTGTGGATACAGAGAAGGTTGAGATTACTTTGGCTGGGAGAGTCAGGGGTTTAAATTTGTTTAGTTAAATGCATGCAGTTTTCTTACTTGGTAATTTTTATTGTCTTTTCTTGGTTATTCCATATGTTTAACGTACTGTAAGTGCAGTTTTAAAAAACATTCCTTTATTTTTATAGCCAGGACCCACATGTTTGTTTCTGCTAATATGTTTTATCCTTATATTGCCACCCACTCAGTGGAGACTTGTAATAATAGCTAACATGTAATGAAAATTTCATACCATAAGGGATTTGTAAGTATTAAGGTAATTAATCTTTACATCAACTCTCTGAGATGGGAGCATTCTTTCATAAACGGATGATTTTTTTTTTTTTTCAGTCTATTCATCTACTTGATATTGCTACCTCTGATGGTCAGAGTGTAGAACTATGTTGAAAAAAGGGTGATTATAAGATTTACTCAGTTTTACTTCAGGATAATGTTAAACCATGCAAATAGATACTTTTTGCTCATATTATGCATAGTTTTTTTCCTAAGTGAAGAAGCTGAGTTAGTGTATATACTAATCTGAGAAGTGAAGCCTACGTTATAAAACATGAATGAATAACAGTATCCTGTCTTTTTATTGCTATAGTGATGGTAAGTAATAGTCATTAGTGGTTTACATTTAGAAAACCAGTTAACTGTGCATAATACAAAAATGACTTTTCAATAAAGGGATTAATTTTGCTTAAATGATTGAGAAATAAGAAATGTCCATAAAAGTTAATCCTTTGTTATTTTTTTTCTTCTATATTTTCTTGGCGTGATTAATACATGTTGTTTACTGTAGAAATAGTAATAATGCTTTGTATTTATGTAGCATTTTTCATCTGAGGATCTCAGAATGTTTTTCAAATATCTCATGAATCCCCACAGTACTTCACTGAGATAGGTAGGTGGCAAGTATTATTATCTTCCTTTTACAGTTGGAGGGAGAAATTTAGCCACAAGGAAGGTTAACCGATTTTTGTATGACCCCGTGAACTAGAGAAAGAGATACTCTGAGCTACTAAAATCAAAATTAATATTAAATTTTAGGAGAGTTGGCATATATGAGTCATTAACTCTTTTGTACATGACACAGATTATTAGATCAAATATATTAGTTTTAAAATACCTACATGGGGACTGGGGATATAGCTCAAAATTAGAGTGCTTGCCTAGCATATGTAAGGCCCTAATTTTAATCCCTGTACTGCAAAAGTAAATAAATAAATTAAATGGAATTATTTCCTTTCTTTAGAAATAGAGACTATCATTTACTCTCTTTTTTCCCCCGTTCCTTTTTAGGTCAGCAGCAAGGACAAGATGGAGTGAAAGTCCAGCAAGCTACCATAGCTCCTGTAACGGTAGCAGTTGGAGGAATTGCTAATGCCACAATAGGTGCTGTTAGTCCTGATCAACTCACTCAAGTGCATTTGCAGCAAAGCCAGCAGACTTCTGACCAAGAGGTGCAACCTGGCAAGAGGCTTCGAAGAGTTGCCTGTTCCTGTCCTAATTGTAGGGAAGGAGAAGGAAGGTAAATGCTCTGTTTTCAACTCTTTTAACTCTCAAAGTTATAAAATCAGTACTCCCAATGAAGTCATTGGCTACCTACATTGATTCCTAGAACCTCACTGACTTTGTAGCCTAGAATCTGAAATATGTTATGAAGGGAATTAGACTATTCTAGGAGTGAGACTTGAGTGATCCTCTGCCTTGTACCTCATATTTTTTAAAAAGTGGATTTCTTTTATTTTGTAAAAATTTTAAACACCCTTGTTAATATAAAAATAACTCACACACCATGACATTTTCCCATTTAGAGTATAGTTTGGTGGTTTTTATGTATTCACAGAATTGTACAAACATCACCATAATCAATTTTAGAATTTTTTTATCCTCAAAAGAAGTCCTATTTTTTTTTTAAGTCCTGTGTTCTTTAGCTCTCAATCTCCCAGCCCTCTCAGCCCATGCAACTGTGAGACTAATTTCTGCCTTTATAGATTTGTCTGTTCTAGACATTTCATATAAGTAGAATCATGGAATTTATGGTCTTTTGTGGATGGCTTCTTTTATTTAGCATTAATGTTCTCAAGTTCTTTCCATATGATGACATGATTAATACTTCATTCCTTTTTTATGGATGAATAATTCCATATTGTGGACTATATTTTGTTTTTCTCATCACTTGGTAGATATTTGGGATTTTTTTCCCTGTTGAGAATCATGAATAATGTGCTGTAAACATTTGAGTAGAAGTGTTTGTGTGGATACAGATTTTTCGTTTCTCTTGTGTATGTGCCTTGGAATGGAATTGCTGGGTCATGTAGTTTAACCATTTGAGGAACTGCCAGGCTGTTTTCCAAAGTGACTGCACCATATTACATTTCTATCAATGGTATGTAAGAGTTCCAATTTCTTCATATTATTGCCACACTTGTCATTATCTGACTTGTTATATCCAATTGTAGGATTAAAGAGGGATCTCACTGTGGTTTTGACTGGAATTTTTCTGATGATTGTTGATGTTGAGCATCTTTTCATGCATTTCTTGGTCATTTGTATATCTTTGGAGAATAGTATCTTTTGTATAAAGCACCAATGGTTTTGAATTCAAATTTTTTTCTGTTTTTTTTTTTCCCCCCTTGGTTATTTCTGTTTTTGGTGTGATATTGAATTCATTGTCAAATCTAAGACCATGAAGAATACTAATTTTCTTTTGAGAGTTTTATAGTTTTTACTCTTCAGATCTTTAGTCAACTTAGGGTTAATTTTTTTATGTGGTGTGAGGTAAGGGTTTTGTCCAACACCATTCATTTATTGACAAGACTATCCTTTCTCCCATTGACTAATCTTGGTACCCTTGTCAAAAATAATTTACCATAGACATATGGGCTTATTTCTGGACTTTTAATTCTATTTTATTGAACTTTATATTTATCTTTATGCCAGTATCACACTGTCATGATTACTGTGACTTTGTTATAACTTTTGAAATCAGGAAATATGGTGTCTTTCAACTTTGTTATTTTTCAAAATTTCACCTACTTAGCAAGACTTTCACTTTTATGTGACTTTTAGCATCAACTTGTCTGTTTTTATGAAGATGCTAGAAGAGATTCTGATGAGAATTACATTGAATCTGCAAATCAATTTGGGGAATATTGCCAAGTTAACAATATTAAATCTTTTGACCAATGCAAATGAGAGGTTTGTCTAGTGATTTAGATTCTTGCTGATTTTTTGTCAGTGTTTTATAGTTTTTAGAATATAATTTTAGCATGTTTGTTAAATTTATTCTGACTTTATTCTTTTTGCATATTATAAATGAAATGGTTTTCTTGATTATTCATTCTAGTTGTAAAAAATAAACTTTTAATATATTGATCTGTTGGCCTAAAACTTTTGCTAAATTTTTCATTAGTTCTAGTAGTTCTTTTTTTTTTTCAGTAGATCCCTTAGGATTTCTATATGTACGTTTATGGTATCTGTGAATAAAGATTTTACAATTTTCCACTCTAGAGAGAGAGTTCAGTTTCTCTCTCCCCCGCTCTCTCCTTCCCCTCACGTTAATTGCCTTGTCTAGAACTTTGAGTACAATGTTGAATAGAAGTGGCAAAAGTATACATCCTTGCTTTGTTTCTGATCTTAGCTCTGAGTCCCTTTATCAAGTTAAGGAAGCATCTTTCTATTCCTATTTTGTTGAGTATTTTTATTATGAAAGGATATTTGATTGTGTCATGTGCTTTCCTGCATTTGTTGTGGTGATCATGTGCTTATATTTTTATTTTACCAATATGTTACATTAGTTGATTGTCAGATATTAAAGCATTTTGCATTTCTGGAATGTATCCAACTTGATCATGGTATATAATTCTTTTTATATGTTGTTGGATTCACTTTGATAGTATACTGTCAAGAATTTTTACATCTATACCCAAAAGAGATACTGGTCTTTGGTTTTCTTTTCTTATAATGTCCTTATCTGGTTTTGGGAATAGTAATACTGGCCCCATAGAATGACTGAAGATATGTTCTCTCCAGTTTTATTTTTGAAAACATTCTTGAAGAATTGATATTCTTTAAATGCTTTCTGGAATTGACCAGTGAAGCTCTTTATCTTGGACTTTACTTTTGGATAGTTTTGATTACTAAATCAGTCTCCTTTCTCATTATGGATTTATTCTGATCGACTGTTCCTGAGTCAGTTTTACATTTTGTCTCTAGAATTTGTCTATCTAGTAATTCCTTTATAATTCTTTTTATTTTTGTAAGATTGATAGCGATGTCCCCTTTTTCATTTATGATTGAACTAATTTTGAGGTGAGCCTATATATCTAATGAAGCTGTTGAATCTCCCGATCCTCTTTTGTAATAATATTTACTTGTTGAGACACCCTTAGACTTGAACTTATTCAGCTTCATTGTAAATTGTCACTTCCTGTAGGAAGAGATTTGGAACTCTCTGATGGTGTGCTTATCTCTTTCTGGGCAAAATTTGAGTCATGGCTTTCTAGCTGGTGGTTGAAAGATGGCACATTTCTCTCTGAGTGATACCCTGTTTTAGGAGCTGAGTGCATGGTGGCAGGGGTAGCAATAGCCTCAGGTCTTCTCATCTTGCCTCTTCCAGCTTAGAAGCTCCAATTTATGAATTTTGAATGAAATAGCTTACTGTCCATTTAGGTCATAGATTTTTCATCTTGTCACATCCAAGGTAGTGCCTATGTTCCAGGGTTGGGGCTGATGGAAAAAGGGAGTCTCAAGATTTCTCAGCCACACACTGACTAGAACTTAGTCACAACAGTGGGTAGCTGGAGGTAGGATGAGAAATGCTGTATCCTGCTCCTTCTGGGGATATAGCCCTTCAGCTAAGAGGTGGGAGGAAAAGGAACCCTGTTCTTGGCTGCATCTGTTTCCTGTGTCATTAAGATGGGAGCAAGAGGGGAAGGATTGAGTCTTGGTTCAAAAACCATAGACTTGTGGTTGCTCTTACCAGTTCTGTTAGATTTTCTTGAATAAACGTGTGTTTACTGTTATTTGTTCCTAGAAGGACCATTTCCAGAAACAAAAATGGTATTTTGTTTTATAATTTTTACCAGTTTTGCTGGCAAGCAGATCCAAGGAACTCCTCCTCACACTGTCCTGCTGGAAATAAAATTCTGCACCTTATACTTTGAACAGGAGTTAGCCATCCTTTTGATATTTCAGAGGAGAATTTTAAAATGTCTTAAAAAGCTTAAAGAGATTATTCCCCCAAGGTGAGAGCCTGTGAGGGAAGGAACCTGAGGTCCATAGTAGCCGTAAGCACTGAGGAAGTTTACAAGTTTTTATAGCAATTTTGTGTTCAATACACAAACCCGATTTATTTATTTTATTTGGTACTAGGAATTGGATTCCAGGGTGTTTAAGCACAGAGCTACCCCATCCTTTTCATTATTTTATATTTCAAGACAGGGTCTTGCTAAATTGCTAAAGCTGTCAGTTGCTAAGGCTGGCCTTAAACTTGAGATCCTCCTGCCTCAGCCTCCCAAGCCTCTTTGGGATTTCAGGTATATACCACCACACTTGGCTATTTTTTCTTTAATTGAAATCTTTCTGACTTTAACTGCTGTTGTGAGATTATGATTAAACAAACCTATTCAGAAAAGCATCATGTAATTATCTTGATTCCCTTTTAGTTTTTCATAGTTATAAACTTAGTTTTGAAAATGTCACTATTATTTGGTTTTGTTTTTTGGCAGGAGCAGTAATGAACCTGGAAAAAAGAAACAGCATATCTGTCATATTGAAGGATGTGGAAAAGTTTATGGCAAAACATCTCACCTCCGAGCACATCTTCGCTGGCATACTGGAGAAAGACCTTTTATATGCAACTGGATGTTTTGTGGTAAAAGATTCACAAGGAGTGATGAGCTTCAGAGACATAGAAGAACCCATACAGGTTAGTTGGTTTATTTTAGTAGGACTTGTATGTTTTACTTGTTTTTTTTTTTGTTTGTTTGTTTAATACTTAGCTAACCTGTTGCTAAAATGTCCATCTGTCAGATTAGAAATATGCAAATGAAGAAGAAAGAATTCACTTTAGCAATTATATAAAAACAGACATTTGGATTTTGATCTTAGAAGTGACCTTCATTAGTTTTGTTTTACCTTTACAAATTCAGAAAATTCATCAAGAATAATATAACACTACCCAGTTCTCACTCAGAACTGACAGTTGTTGATATTTTATTTTCTGAGGGGCTAGGAAAGTGAGACGCTGAGTTCAATCCCCAGCACCACAAAAAATAAAAAATTATATTTAGTAAAACAAATCTCTTTCAAAGTCAATATTGAAGACAACAGCTCCAGTGAATTTATTAATGTGTTAAAGTTTTTAGTGCATCTCTAATACCTCTACACAAATTATTCATGATTCTCTATATAAAATAATGTTTTGTGTAAATTAAAAAATGTTCCATAAATATGTTTCAGTCATAATTTTACTGTTTAAAAAATTATTCAAGCACATATATGTATATATTTTCAAGTATGTGTGCCTTAACAGCTATGTAGTATTCTGTCACATGACTGTACCATCTATATTAATTTATTTCCCAGTCTGTTGAGGTTATTGTTAGTTTTTTTTTTTGTCACAAACTTTGCTGCTGTGAATATTCAGTGAACATGTGGAGAATTGTATTACTGGATACTAAAGAATGTGTATATGTGGTTATGCTAAATAATAGCTAAAAGATCTTCACAGTGGCCATTACAATCTCTACTCACTAGTAGGCGACTTGCATTAGTTTCCACTTTGCTGTGTGCTCAGTTGTTAGCAGCATCAGGGCTCAGAAGTTTTTATCTACAATGGTTTCTATTTTTTTTTAATTTGTATTTTTCCTAATTATCAGTGAGATCAATCATCTTTTCATATGTGTGTGGGTCATTTATATATATTTTTTCTGTTCATTTTTCTTTTTCTCGTTTGTCTTTTGAATTGTTTTCTATTATTCATATTATATGTTGCAGATTCTGTATTTCAAACCTTTTTTTATTGTGCTATACTTTGTCATGCAGAAGTTCTATAGTTTTATTTAGTCAGATATAGGTCTTTTGTGTTTTGCTTTTTGTTTATGAAATTTTCTTCTTTCCTAGGATTTTTTAAAGTTTATTCAAACATTTTCTTTTAATGGCTTTAGTTTTCTTTTTATTAATTTGGCCTTTTAACAGTCAAGGTTTTTTGGTTTATTCAATCAGTTCTTTTTTTTTTTTTTTTTTTTTGTATGATCAAATGAATCAGGGCTGCAATTTTATTCCTCTTCCGTATGGAAAGTAATTCCTTTTTTGGGGGGGGTGGGCATACTGGGACTGAACCTAGGGGCCCTGAAGTATATCCCTAGCCCTTTTATTTTTTCATTTTGAGATAGAGTTGCTAAGTTGCTGGAGGCTAACCTCAGACTCTTGCTTCTCCTGCCTCACAACCTTCTAAGTCACTAGAATTACAGGATGTGCCACCATGCCCAACTAGGAAGTCATTTATTGTCTACTCATTCTTTCTCTATTGATCTGTAATAATTATCATAGGTTTATATTAGGTCTTAACATCTGGGAAAGCAGTCCCCCCACGTCTGTCTCTCTGTCTCTCTCTCTGTCTCTCTCTCTGTCTCTCTCTCTCTCTCTCTCTCTCTCTCTCTCTCTCTCTGTCTCTGTCTCTGTCTCTGTCTCTCAGAACATTCACTCACTCTATTTAGAACATGCCTGTCATATATCAGTATTTAACTGCTGAACAAATTAGTTTAAGTAGATTATTGAATTAACCTTAACTTATACCAAGTATATGTGGAACAAAAGGAGGACAACTGACTCTTTTTCTTTTGATGGCAGGGAACTGGGGATTGAACCCAGGAGCACTCTACCACTGAGCTACATCAGTCCTTTTTTATTTTAAGACAAGTTGCTGAGGCTGGCCTCTAACTTGTGATCCTTCTCCCTCAGCCTCCTGAGTCAACTGAGATTAGAGGCATGTCCCATGTCTGGCTTAGAGCTAACATTTTTTTTAATCAATTACCATTTATTAGATATTTTGAATATGTTGATTATAGCAGCAACTCTATGAGATAGAAATTAGCTCCATTGTACAGTCTCAGAAAAGAAAAAATATTAAATGCCAAATTATCTGATTTGACATGCACACATAGTAGTAACAACAGTGAGTATTAGTTTATTGGCCCAATCCCTGGAGGACTTAGTACTAAAGCAGTGAATTATAAGTTTTTTATAAAAGTTTTTATACCTTCCTGTATTTTATGAACTTTTAATGCCAACTCACCCTTGACATTGTCAACTATGATGTGATTAAAATTAATTCCTTAATAATGTTGTATCTTTTGTGGGAAAATTATCTGCTATTTATGTCTACAGAAGAGGAATGTTGTATTTCCACCCTGGAATAGCAGTAAGAAAGATTAAGGAAGTTGAGAAAAATTACAACTTTGATGTGGAATCTCACACTGTGATTGCATCATTTTGTCCAAAAAGATGATGTGTTTATAAAATCCTGATGTGCTACGCATCTACATTCACACGGATATACAAGACAGGTTTACTAAAGGATTTACATGTACATATGCTTTCAAGTTAAATATTAACAATTGTTAATTATTTAGGCCATCTCTTTTTAAAAAATATGATTCATGCCATCATCATCATCTACTATCTTGATAATTGAGAATCAAATATACATTATGCATGTTTATTGATACAAATGTCTTAAATACACCCTATCCAAAATTGCTTTTTTTAAAAATTTTTGTAGTTGCAGATGAACACAATGCCTTTGTTTTATTTATTTATTATTTTATGTGGTGCTGAGGATCGAACCCAGTGCTTCACACATGCTAGGCAAGTGCTCTGCCACTGAGCCACAGCCACAGCCCCCCAAAATTGTTTAATTAAAATTTGTTAGGGACTAGGAATATAGCTTGATGGTAGAGCATTTACCTGTCATGTACAAGGCCCTATCCCAGCACCATGAAAAAAACAAAACTTAGTAACTCAAATAGTAAACTCAATATCAGCATACTTACAAATGTTACTTTTTAAAAAGATTTTAACATAGTAACTTCTACATGTTTACTGAGTTTGTTGAAAACAAAATGAAGAAGTTGTAGATGTGGCTCAGTGGTACATCCTTTTGCCTAGCATGTGTGAGGCCCTGGGTTTGAGCCCAACACCACCAAAAAACAAACCAACAACAAAAAAAAGTGTATGTGTGTGTGTGTGTGTGTGTGTGAGAGAGAGAGAGAGAGAGAGAGAGAGAGAGAGAGAGAGAGAGAGAGAGAATACCTTTTGGAATAACTGTTGAGTGTTAAGTTGAAAGCCTTTGACCATCCAGGGCAAGAACCATTTTATTCAGTGTTTAACCACTACTATCAGTAGAAACACATTGAATTACTATGAATGAATAAATGAGGTATTTTTAGTCACTGCTGAATATAGTGAATGATGTATTTGTTTGGAGGAAAAAATGTAAAGGTCTTCAAAATGATACATGCATGTAGTGTTTAAAAATCAAATCCTATAAAGGAGCTTATAATTGCCTGGATTTCAATCTCTAGCACTGCAAATATTTTTAAAAGATTGTTTTTTAAAATTACATTCTTCTTCATTTCATTAATTATTCTCTTTTTCCTCCTCCTCCTTGTTGTTGTACTAGAGATTGAACCCAGGGGTGCTTTACCACTGAGCTACGTCCCACTTTTTATTTTGATACAGGGACTTGCTAAATTGCTACAGCTAGCTCCAGGCTTGTGATCCTCTTGCTTCAACCTGCCAAGTAGCTGGGATTATGGTTATTCACCACCACACCCAGCTAGAAGATTATCTTTTCAAACTTTATATAGGCCACACATTATCTCTTGATTTACCCCTCTACAATATAGATATTACATTTCTGTTCTTCATTTTTTTATCCTCTTAATTTCATTCACCTAAAAGGTTACCCTCTCTTTCTCTTGAGGTTAAAATGCTTATATTTTCATCAATAAATGCTAGTCTGTTTTTAATAGCTTAATTTTTTAAAGTTGAAAATTATTTAATAATTACATTATGATCATATATGTACTGTTATTGTTTTCTTCATATTGTCTTTAGTTTCTCTAGAGTTTCTACCTTTTTTTTGTATTACCTAACTTTATCACTTTTGCAATTATTTCAAGTTTTCAAGAATAGAATCAACTTCATTCATTTTCTCCATATTCTGGAGATTCCATGTTTCTGATTGGACATGGACTGATTGTGTCGGAGTGCAGCACAGCTGTAATCATGAGATCTTTCTTGCCTGCTATATGGTTTAGATCTCATATTGGTTCCAAAGATCTCATCATTTTTCTTGGTTTACTCCTTTCATTGCTGGAAAAATATTCTGAAATGCTTCCTAATCAAGAAAAGAAAGGGATAGTGATTTTGTCTGAAAACTTCTTTATTTTGCTTTTCCACTTAATTTGATTAATATAGTGTTCTAGATTCAAAATCATATTCCCTTAAAACATTAATTGCATTACTCTGTTGTCTTTTTGCTTCTGTTTTACCAATTAAAAATCCATTGTCATTCTCTCTTGGTTTTTTTTTTTTTTAAAGGTGATGTGATTTTTTTTTCCCCTACAACTTTGTTACTTTTTATTGGAATAATTTTATGCTTAATAAAGTTGAAAAGATAATGTGAAATTTTTATGTATTCTTTATGAAAGTTCCCTTGATGCTAACTTCTTATTAACCACAGTGACTTATGAAAACTAAGAAATTATCACCATACTGTTAGTTAAACTACAGACTTTGCCACAAATACACTTCTTGTGTTTAAATCTAGAATAACACATTGTATTTATTTGTCATGGTGCCTTAGTCTCTTGCAATCTTTGGGATTTCCAAGTTCTTTTCTTATCTTTTATTGTCATTATACTTTGACAAACAGTAGGTTAGGTATTTTGTAAGATGTTCCCTAATTTGGGTTTATCTAATGTTTTCTCATGATGAGACTAAATTATTAGACTGAATTAGATTATGAATTGTTGGAAAGAATATCAGAGGTTAATGCCTTTCTCATGTCATTGTATGAGGTGGATACCCAATGTAATTATGTCTTACCAATTTTTTTTTTTAGTTGTAGATATATACAATGCCTTTGCTTTATTTTTATTTATTTTATGTCTCTTTGTTCTTTTATTTTCTGTGACATTCTTTAGTCTGTCATATATTTCTATTGAATTGTTTTTTCATTTCCAACAATGTCTTTTATTGTTCATGTTTTTTATTTTTTATTTTTATTTTTTTTTACTGCTTGCTGTTTTCATAAGATGGATGCAGGTGCTTGCTGTAAATATAGTTTTTCATATGTCATTCAATATAGTTTTTTGTCTCTGTCCAGCTTTTTCTGAATTGTACAGTGAAACTTCTTTTTTATTCAAGTTAATCATGATGATTAAAGAATATGTTTAAGTGAAAGATTATGAAAACTTTATTATAGGCTGGTCACTTTCATTGTAAGCCTCTTGCATGGGGCACTGTATCAACACTGGAAGATGTCTAATTAGCAAAGTTCAATAATATAACCCAAACCCAAGTAATGTTTCTTTAGATACATACAGATCCTCAAATATTTTGCTCCAATTTTTATTTATCCAAAAATTGATAATAAGACTTATATTCCATGTATAGACTTTTTCTGTTTTATACTCTTTGTTTCCTTCTCACCATTTTGAGTCCCAGACTCTTACAGGTTTCCTCAGAAGATAGATTGCCTCTCTTCTACAACATCTCTTCTTTGATAATCTCTGTTTTCATTTGCAAAAGTGTGACACCATCATTTTGTTGATAACTTCGTTTTCTATTTTTGTCGTAGTAAATATTTAACCTGTTTTTTCTTAACCTTCAAGATTTACCGTTACTTTTCCTGTTAATTGGGAAATAGTACAACAATGTGACCAAGTCACATTGTCTATAATACATATGTTGTATAGATGTATATATTTAATGTGTTCATGTGTTAATGTAGTTTACCTTTATGAATATTTTATTGTAGTTATCTTGCACACTTACTATACTATTAGAAAACTTTCACTTTTTAAGAAACATCTTTGATTTTATGAATTTAATTTTAAGTTCTGTGATTTGAAAAAAATGGTTATTTCACACTGATGTGTTTGGCACATGCATGCCTAATGTTTATTTTAAAACTTAAAAAAAAAAAAGAAAATTGGATCAAAAATAAGAACTCCATCACTTGCACTGAAATTTCCCCCAGTATTGTTTATATAGATGCTTCAGAAGTTAGTGAAATGGTCCAAACTGTTGTCTTTTAGTTCACTGTCAGCCACAATGGATCAAGCTGTCTGCAGCCTGTCAGTGCCATTTGATTACACTAAAAACTCTGGGGTATTAGTCTGTTTTCTTAAGCATCTGAATGACAATAGTGAAAATTAAACAATAACTGGCAACTGAGGAGTGAAATCAAACTTGTAAAATAGTGCATAATATGGGTGAGTTTCAAAGGTGTTTTTCACCAGTGTTTCTGATCCTGTGGGTGCTGCATAGGTATAGGCAAAAAACATTACTGCACAACTGGCCTTTTTTTTTTTTTTTTTTTTGGTACCAGGAATCAAATCTATAGAGGCTGTACAACTCCAGCCTGTTTGTTTGTTTAAGACAGGGTCTTGCTTAATTGCTTAGGAACCCATTAAGTTGCTGAAACTGGCTTTGAACTTGTGATCCTTCTTGCCTTATCATCCCTAGTTACTGAAATTTTAGGTGTGTACTGCCACATCCAACAGAAGACACTACTGGAGAAACTCCTGTATCTTGAGAGAGAAGTAAGAAAAGAAAATTAAAGAAAAAAATCTTAAAAGGAGCCAAAGGAAAATAACACACTTTACATATGGGGGAACAAAAATTTGAATGATGGCAGATTTCTCCTCAGAAACTTTGGAGGCCTGATAAAGAAAAGATCTGTCAATTCAATATTTTATATCCAATGGAAATATCCTGAGTAACAAAAGCCAAGTAAAGTTATTTTCAGATGAAGGAAGACTTAAAAAGTTTTTGGCATCAAATTTGCTGCAAAAGAAATGCTAAGGAAGTTCTTCATGGCAAAAATAAATATTGCTAGAGAGAAACTAGAAGGAAGAATAAATAATAAAAATTAAATGTAACTCCTATAAAATATCTGATACATTATAGAATTAGATAATTCTATAAATTAAATTAGAATACTAACTATTAAAATAATACAAAATATGGGGCTGGAGTTGTGGCTTAGCAGTAGAGCATTTGCCTTACACGTGTGAAGTACTGGGTTCAATTCTCAACACCACATATAAAGAAGTAAATAAAATAAAGGTACATCAACAACTAAAATGTTTTTAAAAATCCAAAATTAAAAGGAAAGGGGAAAGGAAAATGAAAAACGAACAAAAAACAGATAATAAGGTGATAGACTTAATTCTAGTCAAATCAATAATTATATGGTTTAAACATACTAATTAAAATTGTCAGATGACGTTTTTTTGTTTTGTTTTAGAGGAAGGCCCCACTGGTGATTGAATCCAGGGATGCTTTACCACAGAACCACATCACCAGTCCTTGTTATTTTTATTTTAAGACAGGGTCTCACTAAATGACTGAGACTGGCCTCAACTTTTCCTGCCTCAGTCTGTCAAGTAACTGGAATTACAGTCATGCACCACTGCACCTAACTATCAGATGGCCTTTTTTTTTTTTTTAATGAACCAACTAATTATACTCAAAAACTCACTTTTAAATCTTATTCCAGCAAAGTTCATATTTTATTCAAGTGTAGATGAAGCCCAACATGGAGCCACATACTTGTAATCCCAGATACTCGGAAGGTTGAGGCAGTTCACAAGTTTAATCCTAGTCACCAATTTAGCCAGAACCTGCCTCAAAATAAATAAAAAGGGCTATGGATGTAGCTCAGTGGAAGAGCAAGCACTAAGGTGCATGTAACACAAAGAGAGATCATGTTCTGTGCTATGAACACACCTTAACAAGTTAAAAAGAACAAATATCATTCAAAATATATTCTCTTCATCAGTGAATGAAACTACAAATCAAATAAAAATATCTGGAAAATCCCCAATGTTTGGAAATTAAATCACATATTTCTGATTAACTGATGGATCAAGAGGAAGTCTAGAGGGAAATTAGTAATTTTGTTTTCAACTGAATGAAAATACAAATACTAAGACTTATAGGCTGGGTGCAGTGCCACATACCTATAATCCCAGTGGTTCGGGAAGCTGAGGCAGGAGGATTGAAAGGTCAAAGCCAGCCTCAGTAGCTTAGTGAGGCCCTAAGCAACCCAGTGAGACCCTGTCTCTAAAATAAAATTTAAAATTGGCTGGGGATGTGACTCAGTGGTTATGTGTCCCTGAATTCAGTCACTGGTACCAAAAACAAAAACAAACAAAAAAAAAATGTGTAGGATTCAGGTGAAGTGATGCTTAGAGTGGATTTATACCATTAAATCCTCCTATTAAAAAAAAAAAAGGAATGCCTTCAGTCAGTAAACTGATATGCTTTCATTGTAGGAAACTAGAACATGAGCAAATTAAATCCAAAATAAGAAGTTAAGAAATAATAAAAAGCAGAAGTAAATTGAAAATAGAAAAAAATAGAGAAATTTAATCAAACCAAAGGTGGAATGGATAGACATCATTATCCAAAGTACATGTATGAAGACACAAATTGGTATAACATACTTTATATACGACCAGAGATATGAAAAATTATACTGTGTATATGTGTAATAAGAATTGTAATGCATTCCGCTGTCATTTTTTTAAATCAGCTTTTTAAAAAGAGATAAAACTAGTAAGTCTTTTTAGGTAGACTGTCAAGAAAATTTACCAACATTACTAAAGACCCAGTAAACATTAAATGAGTAATAAAGGAGTGCTGAGCATAACTCTGCTTTCTAAATTTGAGAATCAACTCCTTAAAAGACACAAACTACAAATACTTGTTCAACAAGAAATAGATAAACATGAATAGTTCAATATTTGTTAAAGAAATTGGATATGTACTTTAAAACTTTGACCAAAGAAAACCCAGGTCCCAGATGATTTGATTGTCCAATTATACCACTTAAGAAAGAAATATCAGTTCTACACAGTCTCTGAAAATTTATGAGGAAATACTGTACAACTCACTGTGCAAGGCCCACAATGACCTAGCAAAACCAAAGTCTTCACAAGGTATAAAGGAGAACACTGCAGACCAATATCAAAAGTTTAGGTATCAAAGTTCTCAACAAAATGTTGACAAACTAAATTCAGCAATATGTAAAAAAGATAGGCTATCATAACTAAGCAAAGTTTAATACAGGAATTAAAAAATGTTTGAACATTTGAAAATCAGGTAGTATAATTACTAATGAAAGAAAAAAATCATTATTACTTAAATACAAGTAAATATTTGGCAAAATTCTGCATTTGTTCTTATAAAGAAGAGTTGAAGAAAACATAACACATATACCAGCTTAAAATAGCATGCTTTATTATCTCAGTTTCTTTAGGTCAGAAGTCTGAGTGGGCTCAGTTGATGGCCCTTCTCAGCATCTCACAGAACCAGAATCCAGGTGTCAGCAGGGCCACATTCTTTCATGAAGACTCTGGGAAAGTATCTGCTCCAAACTCATTCCTCTTGGCAGTTAAATTCTGCTGAGGGCCATTACCAAGTAGGAATGACGCATCGAAATTTCCTTGCCAAGCGTACCCCATGCTGCTTAGAGGACATTCGATGGGACATTGCATGCATGCTTTAATAAGGTGACCTTGCTCAAGGACCAAGGCAGATCGGGGTTTAGAGCTGATCAGGTTTGAGGAAGTAACCCGCTCCTTGAGTTTAAGGCGTTGCCAGTTTAAGATAATGAGTTTTAGGGAAGTTAGAGGTTGAAGATTATTGCTGGGATTAGGGTGTTCCTGCTGCTTGTTCCCATTGAGTTCTCGTGAGATAAAAATGGGATTTGGAGAGAGCCTCGTGGAGTAGGTGAATTGTGCAGGAGACGGCAGAATGCGATTGTCCCTGGACCTGTGTGGAGGCGGTGTGAGAGCTGGAATAAAGAATTGCTGTTTGAACCTACAAAGCTGTGTGGTGGCTCGTGATTCTGGTGCCAAGCCGAGTCATTGGCAAAATTCAGCTTTTTGCAGTGGTAGGACTAAGATCCCTTTTTCCTTGCTGCTTGTCAACTGAGCTCCCAGTGTTTGCTTTTAGAGGCAGACTACCCATATTTTTTTTTTTTTTTGCAGTCTTGCCATGTGACCCCATCCAGTTACTCAGGTCAGGTCCCTCTCACACTTCTAATCCTCTGACTCCAGGTAAAGTAAGTCCTCTACTTTGACCAGCTCATGTGACCAGCCAACTTAGATAATTCAGAACACTCCCCCTATATTAGCTCTATAAGCTTAGTTACATCGGCAAAGTCTCTTTTACCGTGTAACACATTTATAGGTTTCAGGGATTGGATGTCTTTATAGGATCATTCTCTCTACCATAGTAACCAGTACCAATAGTTTTGATAATTAGATGCATTAATTATAAAAAGTAATCATATTGTTAATAATTATAAAAGTAATTGCCAAGGCCAATGTCTCGGCTTGGCACCAGAATCACGAGGCACTCACAGCTTTGTAGGTTCAAACAGCAATTCTTTATTCCCGCTCTCACACCGCCTCCACACAGGTCCAGGGGCCAACACGTTCTGCCATCTCCCGCACAATTCACCTACTCCACGAGGCTATCTCCAAATCCCATTTTAGTCTCACGAGAACTCAACGGGAACAAGCAACAGGAACACCCTAATCCCAGCAATAATCTTCAACTTCCAACTTCCCTAAAACCCATTATCTTAAACTGGCAACGCCTTAAACTCAAGGAGCCGGTTACTTCCTCAAACCTGATCAGCTCTAAACCCGGATCTGCCTAGGTCCTTGAGCAAGGTCACCTCATTAAAGCATGCATGCAATGTCCCATCAAATGTACTCTAAGCAGCATGGGGTACGCTTGGCAAGGAAATTTCGATGCGTCATTCCTACTTGGTAATGGCCCTCAGCAAGTAATTATTAAAAAGATATCATATATACTTAGTATAAGCACTATAGTATGTCCTTGAGTTAAAGTATACTGATAATGTTTGCTGAGGGTGGGAAATTTAGAAATTGACAAAATAACTTACTTCTCTGTGGAAAAGGTTAATGAACTGAAATGAGTCATTCTCTTAATGAAAAGAATTATACAACATAATTTGTACATATGAGATTCTAGGAAACTTTTCTTGCTTAAGATTAACTGGATGCCCACACCACTGAGTAGATGGGAAATCCTAACACAAACCACATCACCATTATTTCCCTTTTATCTTACCATTTGCCACTGAGTATCTGAGCGCTAGAATTTCTTTGGGACTGATAGCTCTACATGGTTACAAGTAACTCTCAAGAAAAAGGAAGCTTCTTAAAGTGAGAGGCTCACTTGTTTATTTTTCATATCAGCAGTGCCTGGCATGTTGTAGATAATCTACAGACTGTTATTGAAAAATTACTGAGTTTATGAATATCACAATTAATACATATTTGTTAAATGGCCATTATGTACAGGTTGATCTCCAGCTATGTACTTATGAATGATTCCATGTCTTTAGGCTATCACCATCTGATTTTGATAATTCACAGCCTTTGTTGCTATAAAGTAACATCAGTCTTTAGTTGCACTCTGGTAGAATAGTATAAAGAATTCAGACTGTAAATCTAATACATGGCATGACTCTCAAGCAAATTAATTTCTGAAACTCAGCTTTTTCATATATAAAATAAAATATAAAATCAGATGCTGAAAATTTTTCCAGTTTTAAAATTGGTTAACAGATTTTTTTTTCTTTTAAATTTTTCTACTTCTTTCCCTCTCTGTCCCTCTCTCATGGTGGTGGTACCCTGTGGCACACTACCACTGAGTTATACCCCCTCAGCCCTTTTTATCTTTTAATGTTGAGACAAGGTTTCACTAAGTTGCCTAGGCTGGCCTCAAATTGTAGTCCTTCTGCCTCAACCTTCCAAGTAGCTAGATTGATTACAGGCTGTACCAGTGTGCCCAGAACAGTTTTTTCTTTTAAAGAAAAATAAAAACATTGAATAGGTAAAGGAGTTCAAGATTGAGCCTGAACTGCATTTAATATTTTCACCCTTACCTAAATGTCATCTGTATTTGTAATATTCATATCCCTTTACTGCCTTTTAGTTTGAATATCTTTTAAGAATTCATCTAATTGTTTACTATTTCAAAAAAGTAAATGCAAACATACAACGGGAAAATATCTGATTGGACAAACTTGAGCTTATAGATTTTGTCTTGGTATGTCAAAGGTACATCCATAAAATGAAATCAGCTAAACTGAACTTTCTTATTATCCAAGTTCTGACAGACTGGAAAAACATCACTTTGTTTTATTAACTAACAATTTTAGAAGCTAATAGTCACCCATTTTAGATATGAGAATATACTAGTTAACCATATTTTTAATATTCCTTGTCCATTTTACACAAAAATAAGATGACCTTTTTTTCTTTTATAGTTAACTGTTTTTATTCCAGAGAACTGAAGTAGTTCTACTAGGACTGTCTTACATTTTGAAGAGTGCATGTTTGTATAAGTGCATGAAGATCCCTTTGTATAATAGAAAGTAATAATATTTTTCTGTGAAACCTAAAAGCTTTATTTAATTTGAAATTCAGCATGTTCTTGCTTCCCATTTTTACCTTGTGAAAAACTCAATACAATATTAAATTCCTGGCTTACTTTATTTAAAATAGTTCTAAAATATTTCATGCCTTGGGATTAAAACTAAAACTCAAGTAACAGTTTTAAAGATGAGTAGACATGATCATCTATTAGAAGCATTCTTTTGATTGGGGAAACTGAGACCCAAAGTAGTTTTTTCACTTGTTCAGCTTTTATTTCTAGTTCATAGTAGAACCAAGACTTTAACTTAAGTATTGTATTCTCACTCACTGATTTTTCTCCTGTAGGACTTGTTTGATGGCATTTTAAAATAAAAACAGAAAACATTGTGCTTCTAGGTAAACTATACAAAAAAAAAAAAAATCATACCATAGAAAAAGTATGGTATGACCAGAAGAGAAATTATTGAAAATTACAGTTTTATTTAAGTAAAATGTATATAACTTCATTTACTGTTTTTCCTTATAGGTGAAAAAAGATTTGAATGCCCAGAATGTTCTAAAAGGTTTATGAGGAGCGATCATCTCTCCAAACATGTCAAAACGCACCAGAATAAGAAAGGAGGCGGGACAGCTCTTGCCATTGTTACCTCGGGAGAACTGGACTCATCTGTTACAGAGGTGCTTGGCTCCCCAAGAATTGTCACAGTTGCAGCCATTTCTCAAGATTCGAATCCAGCAACACCCAATGTTTCAACCAACATGGAAGAATTCTGAAAAGTTATTTATAACAGAGACCTCTAGTGCTGCACTTAAGTTTACACACCTTTGAAAATCTGGAAATGGGCTGGTCAAGTGGATTACAGAGTAGGAAATCATGTTTTTATTCTTGGCTTCTTTAAGTATTCCAGGGTTTTGGTTCAACACATAAAGTGTTGAATTTTTTAAAATACAAAAACAAACTAATATACTGGAAACAGGTAGAAAAGTATTTCCTCCATACTATAAGTTGTAGTTATTTGGAAATATGTATCACATAACCTTTAAACAGAATCCTCCCCTTTCAAAGATCATGTATTAATATGTTTAAAAAGACCTCAGTAGTTTGCAGGCTGGACCTTAATTGGACTTATTTTCTTTGAAAGTACTTTGTTATAAATTCAGGCAGTAATAATTTACGTGAATTTTTTTCCTCTTTCTCTATAGCACAGAAAACAGATAGTTAATTGATGATAGAGATAATATTATATTTCCTTAGCTTGATTTTTGGAAAATCAACTCAAAATAGTTTTGGCCGTCTTTTCTAAATGTTAGAAATCCTTCAAAAGTTGAATTAGATAAGTTCCAAAACAATAATCTGAGATGTATCTCAGATCTTTATTACCACTACATTATAGTAGTGTGTATGCAGACAATCAGTGAAATCCAATTACTTTCTCCATTTTGGAGACACAGGAACTTAGAGCTAAATCTTAGGTTAAATTTTAGGTTGAAACCTTAGGAAAATGCTGGGAAGAAAATGGTTAAACAACTCATAATAGCTTCAGAAAAATAAAATGAAGCAACTTAATGTGCATTGTTTTAAAGTTAGGATTGATTACATTCCTAACCCTAGGTTGAACCACAAAATTTCATTTTAAATGTTTATATTGGACATATTTGCATAGATTATAAATCATTTTGTAGTTTCATATTCTGTAAATATGATTTATGTTGACAATGTGCAGAATTCTTTATGCTTTGACTTGGTAGCCAAAGAAAGAATTATCACACTTTTTTCAAAGTCAGCAGAAAATTATTTTTTAACTACACTATAATTTTTTGTTTTCCTTTACTAAAAATTGGCCATTCCCATTTTGAGTACCGTGCTAGAAGGTTAATTAGGAATTTATATCACAGTAATGTCTTCATATTATGTCAATAACTGAATTTTTCCTAAAGTCTACACAGACTAATAAATATATAAGAGATATATTATGAAGCAGAAATTATTTTTGAAGAATCAGAATACATTACAGTCAAATAGTGACTAAAGAAAAACGTATTTCATCGTTTATGCAAGTATCTTATAGAAAGGGGTCTTATTAGGAAAGATGGCCAAAAGTTTCATATGAAAAAAATTGGATTATTCTGGTAGCTTAAGCATTAGTAAGATGCTTACCGTTTTTAAAAGTATTTACACAGAATCAAAAATAACATTGACCATTTAAAAACTAAAGTTTTTACCTGCTTGGTTTATTAACATCATTGGTTTGGGGACTGTTTGAATATAGGTACATGTTTTCTTGTGCATTCTCTTATTATTTCAGGAAAAGTACTACTCATGTGAATTCTCTTCCAAAATTGTGATGTTTCTTGTATTTTTGATGAAGGAGAAATACTGTAATGATCACTGTTTACACTATGTACACTTTAGGCCAGCCCTTTGTAGCGTTATATAAAACTGAAGGTCTTTTGTGCTTTCAGTTTGTATAAAAAAGCTTTGAGATTAAAGGAAAAAAAATTTTTACACTGTGGTTATAAATTTCAAGTTTCTTAAAGCTTTTGTAGACTTGTAACAAAGTCTTTAAATTTTAGTTGGATTTTGTAAATTGTTTTGTATATTTTATTTAATGTACTCTTAACAGCTGATGTATCTGGCTTTAAGACATCAGAATCAGTTTGTTGTTTTGTTTGGTACAGAGGAGCATTTGGTAGTGTTCATTTTAATTTTATTATATAGGAGCTGAAACATCAAATATATATTTTATCTATCATTATGCTACACAATCAGTGCTATAAATTTTTTTATGCAAGAAACTTTCTTAATGTTTTAATCATGTTTCCTCCGAGTGACACTTTTTGTTGTTGTTAATACCAAGTATGAGTACTCTGAATCATTATTCCATGAACCAGTTTTAATGCAAACCCATGTATGTTCATCAGAGATGGAAGTTATTTTTAATCAACAATAAGACCTATTATAAATTTATCAAACTGAATCTGGATAGCTTTATAGCATATAAAATATATTAATTTGTGTTAGCAGGTGCACATTTCACCACTGAAATTAGAAATATTTTGACAGTCTGTTCTGCATAACATTCTGAGTCCACTTTTCTGTCTATAAGAATCGTAAATTTCAATGTCCTTTATTTGACTCAGTGGGATATAGCTGTTATAAGTAATAAGGCACAGATGTGCAGTAGAGTCTTGTTTAATGGCATTTCACTGTTCATTCCCTTTGCCACCATTATAAAACTTTTCTTTATTGTAATTATCAGTGCAAAGCTATGTATTTATCATGGTAGAACTCCAGTGTTAGAATAGTTTTTTCTTACAGTATACTTTCTTTGGTTAGGTTTGTGTATGTGTTGCTGATTACATTAGAACTTGATGTTAAGTCATTATTTATCACACTCTCATGAGAGCAGTAATAAAAGTGTGTAATCTAGGAGAAAAAGTTAATTTGTCAAACTTAGATAAGCATGATGTTTAGGTCCTATTTTTCAATTTTATAACTGTTTTATTGCAACAATATTTGTATTTAAGTCTCCATTTTAATGCCTTGTGGTGTTTTTTTATGCATGTCACTAAGTTGTCATCCCACATAAATTGATGTGCAGCATAGGGTATTAAATCTACATAATGATTTTAAAACAGAAATAGTTGATGGTAAAATGTAAATGTTTTGCAAAAATTCCTTATAAAAAGTTTCGTAGTAACATTTCACTTGTAAATTTTTTTGTAAAAAAAAAAAAAAAGCAGAAGAAGAAGAAAATGGAAAAAAAAGAAAAAGATGAATCCAGGAAAAAACCTTGTTTCCCATATCCTAGAATTTAGACAATTACTCTGCCAGCAAAGCCTCTGGGGCTGTAATTGACATTTTTACAGTGCTGATTTGTATAAAATTTGTTTTTTGTGGATTTGGAAATAAAAATCATGTACAAGTTGTTGCCTGCAATAACAATTGCAAGTAACCTATTAAAAATTCCCTTGAGTTTAACATGTTTCATTTAATTATGTATACTATAAAGAAGCAATAAATTGTTTGAACTATCAACCTTTTTATCACAGTGAACACTGGAAAGTAAAATGCTTCTCACTAGAAAATGCATTGGCAATCCCTCATAATTCCTGGTATTCAGATGTGGTCACCATTTCTCTGAACATACCGCCAAAGAATACCATTTCAAATTGCATGTTTATTTGTAACTATTGCTTTGAACATGTATGGAAATTAAATTTTGATTTAGAGATACTTTTTATTAAATATTTTCAGCAATAAATGTTAGGGAATTATAGGAAGATCTAAAGCGAAAAAATCATTAAAATATTATTTAAGCTCACAGAAGCACTAAGAAGTAGATCATGTGTATATATGCTACAGAGTCTGTAAGCAAAAACTCTCTTCCTCTTGGGAGAGCCTTGCAGATCTCATGGAGAACCTAACTGACATAATGAAGACTGGTGACTTCAGTGAACAACATCTCCAAGTGCTCAGATAAACAGCAAAGGGGGGCAGGGAACAGCTGAGGGATATCTGGCCAAAAGGAAGTAAACTGGTCCACTGGCCAAGAACTAGAGTCTTTAAATCTCTAGGAATCAGGGTCCATTATAGTGTATTGGGTAAAGAGCTTATATGGCAAAGCCCTAAAAGCATGGTTATATTACTACTTAATGTATGTTCATAACAATGTCTAAATCAAGGAGCAGTTGAATTTATGTCACTCTGCCAAATAAGACCACAAAAAATACATTTTGTTAATAGATTTTCTGTCAAAAACAAAAGTATATATTTCTGTTACCTGAAAAATTTACATTTGGAGGCAACAGGAAGATAGTGTATAAAAGAGTATAATGTGGGCTGGGGTTGTAGCTCAGTGGTAGAGTACTTCCTAGCACGTGCAAGGTACTGAGTTTGATTTTTAGTACTGCATATGAATTAATTAAGTGTCCATCGACAACTAAAATATTCTTTTAAAAAAGGATAGTGTGGGGCTCAGGTTGTGGCTCAGCAGTAGAGCACTCGCCTAGCACATGTGGGGCACTGGGTTCAATCCTCAGCGCCACATAAAAATTAAAGGTATGTGTCCAACTACAACTAAAATATTTTTTAAAAAGGATAATGCAACTAGAAAATTAAGAAAATGTTTAATTTTTTTTAATATAGTAGCAATCTGGCTTTTTAACTTCTAGGAATTTTAACCACACAAGACAATTACAAAAGATGGGATAGCTTTTTGACATAGAACTTTGCTCTAATAAATAGGGAAATTGAAGCAATGCTAAAGAACATTACTTTGTATGTGTGCATGTACGCCTGTATGCAGGGGAGTATAGGATCTGGGCAAAGCAAATCCTCTACCAATGAATTATGATGCCCAGCCCAACACTTCTGTATCCTTGGTGTGGTTTACAATGCCATCATTAAAGATGACTTCAATATCATGGGGGTTGGGGAAGCTTATTCAGTATAGCTTATTATTTACAAGTTCAAATCTTAATCATAGGGGTGCAGAGGCTTCAGATGTGAAATATTTTGTTCCTCAATGAATTTGAATAATGTATTGCAGTATTTACTGCTCGAGGAATAATGTCTGCTTAATATACACACAACCAACTTGTAATTGTGTAGCAGAATGTCTGTGGCTTGTTTTTCCATTCTTTTTTAAAAAGTTTTGCAGATTAGCATAAGCCTTGGGCTCTGCTAATGAAATCATTCATATTTGGATACCTGAGAGTAATCTCAAGTGGAAATAGTGGAAGAAACCAAGGAACAAAGAGAAAGGGGAGAAAAAGGAAGGAACCTACAGACCTGTTTAGAATGCCGAGTTGCTTTCCATGGTGATAGCAAAGCACTGTGACAGAGATCATTAACTCCCCCATGGGGAGTACCCCATGGGGAGTCTGAGAATTAGGCTGGCTGGGTTCCTGATTTAGGTGCTTACTAACCATTCATCCTTGGCCAAGTTATTTTATTTTTCTGCATCTTTTGCAAATCGGTACCTCATGATACCTCATATCTATTAAGAAGTTAACAAAACCATATCAAGCACCTAATAGTAATGTTTAATATGAGGATTTATTACTATTAACTATAAGTGAATCCAAAAGTCAGAGGTTATCTTAGTTCAGCCTACTATGGCAAAATAGCATAAACAATAGAAATTTATTTCTCACAGTTCCTAGAGGCTGGAAGTCCAAGATCAGAAGTGCCAGCAGATTCAGTGCCTGCTGAGAGCCTGGTCCATGCATTCTGGACACACTTCTAGCTGTGCCCTTGAAAGTAGAAAGGGCAAAACATCTTTCTGGGGCCTCTTGTAAGGACACTAATCCTGTTCAAGAGGGTTCCACTTTCACAATCTAGTCACTTCTTAAAGGCCCATCTCCTGAGAGAGTGGTAATCAGGTTTCAACATAGAAATTTTGGAGGACACAAACATCCAGACTATCAGAGAGGGCATGGAATAGTTTCCAAACAGACCAATGCTGAAATTTTTTGCAAAGAAGCAAAAGTGAATTCTCAAAATCTCAAAGGAAAAAAAAACTTCAGTGGAAATTCCTCATTTCAACCATGTATTTTTCTCAAACTACCAGTAACGATAGCTAGACCTAAACTACATCTGGAGGTATTTGCTTTGTTCTTAAAAATCTACAACCATCAGTCAAAATTTAAACATTAAATGAAGAGCTGCCCTATTCCTAGTTCAGTTCATTTCCCTTAAATGAACATAAAAGCAGTCAGGCATAGTGGCACATACCTGTAATACCAGCAACTTAGAAGGCTGGATAGTAAGCTAGTGTGGGGTACTCTAACCTCAAAATTATATGATGATCATCTTCCTGGAGCATCCCAATCTATGTGCCACACTAGAAACAGACTGCAGAGATATTGGAACACAGGAAGACCATGTCTACAGGAGGGATCCTAGGCTGAGGTAATGGGAGGCCAAATTGAAATGAACAGGATTCAAGACAGCTAAGAAATCAGATCTGGGAGCAAAGTTCAGACAAAAGCAGCATACAGGGAAAAAGAGCAATTGTTTCAATTCATCACTGAATCATGCCTTTCTAGGTGGTTAGTTTGGTTTAGATTGTGTTATTTATAATCTTGCTATGAAATGCCATCTAATAAATATTTTATTTGTAGTAGTAGTAGTATTTTTTGAGATGTGGAAGCCATAATGAAGTTATATTTTCTGCTGGTAAAATTGTTCCTAGCTTGTATAATTTTATGCTAGAACTAAATACATCAGTAATTCATGGTGCTCTGTAAAGGGCATCAAGGCTTCCAAGAATTTGGTCAATTTAAGTTTGAACACACTACTGTTGAGGAAAACACTGTAAAGACACACAATAAGCTAACTGGAAAAACATTCCAATTCAATTCAGTGCTATTGTAAAGAGTTAACTTTACCATAGCTACGTTATGTCTTCCCAGTTTTTTACGTTAGGGTATTCTTTGTCAAGTTCACATGTGTGTATGTGATGTGGAGCATCATGTGTATTTCTAATTATGGTTGATAACTCAGGATTAAATTTGAAAGTTTTTTGTATTGCAGTTGTTGCTTTTTTCTTGAATTATGTGGACAGAAATATAACATTGTGAGAAAATTAAGCCCTATTATGATGACCTATATATTAGCTTACTTAAATTTTCACACTTAAGGAGCAAATCATGACTAGTACAGGATCTGGGGTCCTACAGAAAGAATTTCTCTTTGTTTTGTTTGCTTGTTTGGCTTTGCTTTTCAAAATATTGTGAATGCCAATTTGTACTATCAGTGTATATAAGTACATCTATTAGTTCCATAAATAGCTGGAAGTACTTTTATTGTGTCCAATTGTAAATGTAAACTCTGACTTTAAAAAACAAATAAGCAAACCTCAAAATTTTGTTTAAGTTACCATTTGTAGACATACATAGTGGTCTATACTTTTAGGAAAAATGTTATCTCATTTTATAATATTAATTTTTAAATATTTAATGTTTAAATTTGTTTTGTAAATATTAATTTTCATTTAAACTTTATGCATATTTGAACCCCTGATCCTTGATGTTTCTCTAAAGAATCAGTGATGTGAGAAAAAACCCACCAGAGAATATATTCAAATAAAATTATCTTCAGCTTATGCATTTTATTCTAAGTGAAAATAACGATCAGGTTTATGATTCATTTGTTTGGGTCTCTTGTAAGAGAAACATAAAATGTCATTTAACTCTGGCATTATTCAGAATATTCCCAAAATAATTATGATCTTTAAAAAATCGAATAACTTCATTGCTTTAATTTTTTTGTACCTGAACGATAGCTAAGCCTAAACTGTATCTGAAGGACATTGCTTTGTTCATAAAAATTTACAACCATCAGTCAAAATTTAGACATATATTAAATGAAGAGCTGCCCTATTCCTAGTTCAGTTCATTTCCCTTAAATGAACATAAAAGCAGTCAGGCATAGTAGCACACACCTGTAATACCAGCTACTTAGAAGGCTGGGTAGGAGGATTCCAAGATCAAGGTGAACCTAGGCAATTTAGTGAGACACTATCTCAATATAAAATTTTGAAAAGGGCTAGGTATTGCAGTTGAAAGGCAGAACACTCTTGGGTTCAATGACTAGTACACAGAAAGAAAGGAGGGAAAGCATTATTGGTTCTCATCAGATACAAAGGAGCTATGGTCTGGATGTTTGCGTAATTCAGAAATTTGTATGTTGAAACCTAATCTTCAAGGCGATGATATTAAGAGGTGGGCCTTTGGAGGTGAACAGGTGATGGGGGTGCCCTCATAAAAGAGGCCCCAGAGAGCTAGCTAACCCTCTTCACCACGTGAAAGCGCAGAGAGAAGTTGCCATGTATGAACCAGAGTCCATCCCCAGATGCCAAATCTACCAGAACTTTCATCTTGGAATTCTTAATCTTGAGAACTGTGAGAAATAAATTTTTATTGTTTATAAGCCACCTAGTTTATAGTATTTTTGTTGCAGCAGCCCAAACAAACTTGGACAGTGGGTGACAGTAAAAATACTAAGAAGCCACAGCACAGGTTCGTCCATCAGAAGGTCTCAGGGCAACTCTCCCTCCTCCCTCCCCTTGCCTTTATTGTTGATCTAGAGAAGATCTCGGGGTGGTAGTAAACTAATTAAATTTTACATAGGTAAAAATATAAATGAGATGGATGTCTTGGTGCATATTGAGGAATTAGAGGTGCTAGCACCTCTTGGTATGGAATTAGTTCAATGTTTTAAGAACCACTGTGGTAATACAGATGTCCCTCTGTAAAGTGGACCCTGGGTGGGTGGGTTTATGTTCTGCCTATGCCCCAGACTTTAGTATGTGGATAGAAAACCCAGACTCAAAAACATCCAATTAACTGCTAATATAGTTTGTGAAAAAGCCCATGCAAGTTACATAGCATTTTCATAAGGCTTATGAAAATCAAGAGAAAGGGAAAGTGGAGAAGTCATTTCACGTCAAGACAGTTGGGGTTGATTCAAAAATACCTGTAAAACATGGGTAAGAAAACATTTCATATTAAATTATGCTGGGCAAGGTGGCCCATGCCTACAATCTCATTGACTCAGGAGGCTGAGGCAGGAGGATCACAAGTTGGAGGTCAACCTCATCAATTTAGGGAGACCCTCAACAATTTATTGAGACACTGTCTCAAAAAATAACAATGTGTGGGGGTGTAGTTCATTTCTGGTTTTGAGGGTTTTGTTTTTTGGTACCAGGGATTGAACAGAGACTCTAAACCACTGAGCTACATACCTAACCCCTTGTAAATTTTTTTATATTTATTTTTTATTTTGAGATGGGGTCTAGTTAAGTTACTGAGGCTGGCTTTGAACTTGAGAATCTCCTACTCTGGCTTCCTGAGCCACTGGGATTACAAGTGTGCACCACTGCACCCGGCTGTAGTTCAGTTCCCAAGCACCCTTGTGTTCAATCCCTACTATCAAAAACCAAACACACAAAAAAATTATACCTTATAAAGGATTATTATACCTTAACAATTTTAAAATGCAAATCAGAGAAATGGGTTAAGTTTTGCAATTGGGGTATTATATGAATAAATGTGATTGCTCCTTAAACTTTCTTTTCAGAGATTTTAAAAAGTATCTTCACTGTATTTATTAAATCTAAGACGTGGTTTTTAATTTTAATTTTTATTGTTGGTTGTTCAAAACATTACATAGTTCTTGATATATCATATTTCACATTTTGATTCAAGTGGGTTATGAACTCCCATTTTTACCCCGTATACAGATTGCAGACTCACATCGGTTACACATACACTGATTTACATATTGCCATACTAGTGTCTGTTGTATTCTGATGCCTTTCCTATCCTCTACTATCCCCCCTCCCCTCCCTTCCCCTCCCCTCTTCTCTCTCTACTCCATCTACTGTAATTCATTTCTCCCCCTTGTTTTTTTTTCCCCTTTCCCCTCACTTCCTCTTGTATGTAATTTTGTGTAACCCTGAGGGTCTCCTTCCATTTCCATGCAATTTCCCTTCTCTCTCCCTTTCCCTCCCACCTCTCATTCCTGTTTAATGTTAATCTTCTTCTCATGCTCTTTCTCCCTACTCTGTTCTTAGTTACTCTCCTTATATCAAAGAAGATATTTGGCATTTGTTTTTTAGGGATTGGCTAGCTTCACTTAGCATAATCTGCTCTAATGCCATCCATTTCCCTGCAAATTCTATGATTTTGTCATTTTTTAATGCAGAGTAATACTCCATTGTGTATAAATGCCACATTTATACACAATGGAGTATTATTGAAGGGCATCTAGGCTGGTTCCACAGTCTTGCTATGGTGAATTGTGCTGCTATGAACATCGATGTAGCAGTGTCCCTGTAGTATGCTCTTTTTAGGTCTTTAGGGAATAGACTGAGAAGGGGAATAGCTGGGTCAAATGGTGGTTCCATTCCCAGCTTTCCAAGAAATCTCCATACTGCTTTCCAAATTGGCCGCACCAATTTGCAGTCCCACCAGCAATGTACAAGCGTACCCTTTTCCCCACATCCTCACCAGCACTTGTTGTTTGACTTCATAATGGCTGCCAATCTTACTGGAGTGAGATGGTATCTTAGGGTAGTTTTGATTTGCATTTCTCTGACTGCTAGAGATGGTGAGCATTTTTTCATGTACTTGTTGATTGATTGTATGTCCTCCTCTGAGAAGTGTCTGTTCAGGTCCTTGGCCCATTTGTTGATTGGGTGATTTGTTTTCTTATTGTTTAATTTTTTGAGTTCTTTGTATACTCTGGATATTAGGGCTCTATCTGAAGTGTGAGGAATAAAGATTTGTTCCCAGGATGTAGGCTCCCTATTTACCTCTCTTATTGTTTCTTTTGCTGAGAAAAAACTTTTTAGTTTGAGTAAGTTCCATTTGTTGATTCTAGTTATTAACTCTTGTGCTATGGGTGTCCTATTGAGGAATTTGGATCAGGAATTTGTCCTATTGAGGAATTTGTAGATCGTAGCCAACTTTTTCTTCTATCAGACACAGTGTCTCTGATTTGATATCAAGCTCCTTGATCCATTTTGAGTTAACTTTTGTGCATGGCGAGAGAAAGGGATTCAGTTTCATTTTGTTGCATATGGATTTCCAGTTTTCCCAGCACCATTTGTTGAAGATGCTATCTTTCCTCCATTGCACGCTTTTAGCCCCTTTATCAAATATAAGATAGTTGTAATATTGTGGATTGGTTTCTGTGTCCTCTATTCTGTACCATTGGTCCATCCGCCTGTTTTGGTACCAGTACCATGCTGTTTTTGTTACTATTGCTCTGTAGTATAGTTTGAAGTCTGGTATCACTATACCACCTGATTCACACTTCCTCTTCAGAGTTATTTTTGCTATTCTGGGTCTTTTATTTTTCCATATGAATTTCATGATTGCTTTATCTATTTTTACAAGAAATGCCATTGGGATTTTGATTGGCATTGCATTAAACCTATAGAGAACTTTTGGTAATATTGCCATTTTGATGATGTTAGTTCTGCCTATCCATGAACAGGGTATATTTTTTCATCTTCTAAGATCTTATTCTATTTCTCTCTTTAGGATTCTGTAGTTTTCATTGTATAAGTCTTTCACCTCTTTTGTTAGGTTGATTCCCAAGTATTTTATTTTTTTTGAGGATATTGTGAATGGAGTGGTTGTCCTCATTTCCATTTTAGAGGACTTGTCGCTGATATACAGGAATGCCTTTGATTTATGCATGTTGATTTTATATCCTGTCACTTTGCTGAATTCATTTATTAGCTCTAATAGTTTCTTTGTAGACCTTTTGGGTCTGCTAGGTATAGAATCATGTCATCTGCAAATACTAATAATTTAATTCTTCTTTTCCTATTTTTATGCCTTTAATTTCTTTCATCTGTCTAATTGCTCTGGCCAGTGTTTTGAGAACTATGTTGAACAGAAGTGGTGAGAGAGGGCATCCCTGTCTTGTTCCAGATTTTAGAAGGAATGCCTTCAATTTTTCTTCATTCAGAATGATGCTAGCCTAAGGCTTAGCATAAATTGCTTTTACAATGTTGAGGTATGTAACTGTTATCCCTAATTTTTCTAGAGTTTTGAACATAAAGGGATGCTGTACTTTGTCTCATGCTTTTTCTGCATCTATCGAGATGATCATATGGTTCTTATTTTTAAGTCTATTGATGTGGTGAATAACATTTATTGATTTTTGTATATTGAACCATCCTTGCATCCCAGGGATGAATCCTACTTGATCATGGTGCACAATTTTTTTGATATGTTTTTGAATCTGATTCGCCAGAATTTTATTGAGGATTTTTGCATCTAGGTTCATTAGAGATATTGGTCTGTAGTTTTCTTTCTTTGAAGTATCTTTGTCTGGTTTAGGAATCAGGGTGATGTTGGCCTCATAGAATGAATTTGGAAGTTCTCCCTCTTTTTCTATTTCCTGAAATAGCTTGAAAAGTATTGGTATTAGTTCCTCTTTAAAGGTTTTGTAGAACTCTGCTGTATACCCATCCGGTCCTGGGCTTTTCTTAGTTGGTAATCTTTTGATGGTTTCTTCTATTTCCTCAATTGAAATTGGTCTGTTTGGGTTGTCTATATCCTCCTGACTCAATCTGGGCAGATCATATGACTTAAGAAATTTATCGATGCCTTCACTATCTTCTATTTTATTGGAGTATAAGGATTCAAAATAATTTCTGATTATCTTCTGTATTTCTGAAGTGTCTGTTGTGATGTTGCCTTTTTCATGCCGTATGCTAGTAATTTGAGTTCTCTCTCTTCTTCTCTTCGTTAGCATGGCTAAGGGTCTGTCGATTTTATTTATTTTTTCAAAGAACCAACTTTTAGTTTTGTCAATTTTTTCAATTGTTTCTTTTGTTTTTATTTCATTAATTTCAGCTCTGATTTTAATTATTTCTTGCCTTCTACTTCTTTTGCTATTGTTTTGCTCTTCTTTTTCTAGGATTTTGAGATGAAGTATGAGATCATTTATTTGTTGGTTTTCTCTTTTTTTAAGGAATGAACTTCAAGCAATGAATTTTCCTCTTAGAACTGCTTTCAATGTGTCCCATAGATTCCGATATGTCGTGTCTGTGTTTTCATTTATCTCTAAGAATTTTTTAATTTCCTCCTTGATGTCTTCTATAACCCATTGATCATTCAGTAACCTATTGTTCATTCTCCAAGTGATGCATGATTTTTTCTTCCTTCTTTTATCATTGATTTTCAGTTTCATTCTATTATGATTAGATAAGATGCATGATATTATCTCTACTCCTTTATATTGTCTAAGAGTTGCCCTGTGACATAATTTATGATCTATTTTTGAGAAGGATCCATGTGCTGCTGAGAAAAAGGTGTAACTACTTGATGTTGGGTGGTATATTCTATATATGTCAATTAAGTCTAGGTTATTAATTGTGTTATTGAGTTCTATAGTTTCCTTATTCAACTTTTGTTTGGAAGATCTCTCCAGTGGTGAGAGAGGTGTGTTGAAGTCTCCCATGATTATTGTACGGTGGTCTATTAGACTCTTGAGCTTGAGAAGAGTTTGCTTGATGAACATAGCTGCACCATTGTTTGGGGCATATATATTTATGATTGTTATGTCTTGTTGGTGTATGGTTCCCTTGAGCAGTATGTAGTGTCCCTCTTTATCTCTTTTGATTAACTTTGGCTTGAAATCTATTTTATTTGATATGAGTATGGACACTCCTGCTTGTTTCCGAAGTCCATATGAGTGATATGATTTTTCCCAACCTTCACCTTCAGTCTATGTATGTGTTTTCCTATCAAATGCATCTCCTATAGGCAGCATATTGTTGGATCTTTTTTTTTTTTTTGATCCACTCTACTAGCCTGTGTCTCTTAAGCCATTAACATTTAGATTTATTATTGAGATATGGATTGTTCTTCCAGCCATATTTGTTTATTTATGTTACTTAACATGTTTTTTTTTCCTCTTTGATTATTTTTTCCCTTTACTGTACTACCTCCCACTGTTGGTTTTCATTGTTATTTTCAATTTCCTCTTCTGTAATGTTTTGCCGAGGATGTTTTGAAGCTGCAAATGTTTTCTAGCTGCAAATTCTTTTAGTTTTTGTTTATCGTGGAAGGTTTTAATTTCATCTTCCATCCTGAAGCTTAATTTTGCTGGATACACAATTCTTGGGTTGGAACCCATTTTCTTTCAGCATTTGAAATATGTTGTTCTAGGATCTTCTAGCTTTCAGAGTCTGTGTTGAAAGATCAGCTGTTATCCTGATTGGTTTACCCCAAAATGTAATCTGCTTCCTTTCTCTTGAAGCTTTTAAAATTCTCTCCTTATTCTGTATGTTGGACATCTTCATTATAATGTGTCTAGGTGTGGATCTCTTATGATTTTGCATGTTTGGCATCCTGTAGGCTTCTAGGATTTGGGATTCTGTCTCATTCTTCAAGTCTGGGAAGTTTTCTCATATTATTTCATTGAACAGATTGCTCATTCCTTTGGTTTGGATCTCTATACCTTCCTGTATCCCAATGACTCTTAAGTTTGGTCTCTTTATGTTATCTCATATTTCTTGGATGTTCTGCTCATGGTTACTTAAGAGTCTCGCTGAGCTGTCTATGTTCTTTTCAAGTTGAAATACTTTGTCTTCATTGTCTGATGTTCTATCTTCTAAGTGTTCTACTCTGCTGGTAGTATTCTCATTTGAGTTTTTAAGTTGGTTTATTGCTTCCTGCATTTCTAAGAATTCTGTTTGTTTGTTTTTTATAACCTCTATCTCCCTGTATAGTTGATCTTTTGCTTCTTGGATTTGTTTATGTAATTCATTGTTGAAGTGATCTTTCATTATCTGATTTTGCTGTCTAATGTCTTCCTTGAGACTCCATATCATCTGAAGCATGTAAATCCTGAATTCTTTATCTGACATTCCATCTGCTGCAGCTATTACCTCTTCTAAGGTTGAGTTGACCTGCATTGCTTGTGGTCCTTTCTTTCCTTGTCTTTTCATACTGCTCGAGTTTCTTTCTGCTTGGTGAAACTGTTGTGTTATTGAATTTTCCCCCTATATATTTATATTGCTTTTGTATAGTTTCAAAGTCTCCCTTGCAGGGGTGGGCAGCGGCTGTGCTCCTCCTCCAATTGGGGTGATCTGTCTATCATGCCAGCGGGCCGCTGGACCCCTTCTCCAGGTCACATGGTCTGCCTACCTTGCAGGCGTGGGCCGCGGCTGTGCCCCTCCTGCAATTGGGGTGATCTTTCAACTAGGCTGGAGGGTCGCTGGGCCCCTTCTCCAGGACGTGCGCTCTGCCTTCCTTGTGGACGGCAGCTGGGCCCTTCCTCCAATTGGGGTGATGTGTCTACCATGCCAGTGGGCCGCTGGGCCTGTTCTGCCGGTCGGTCACAGGTCTGCCTACCTTACAGTGCAGGTGGCGGCTCTGCTCTGCCCCTCCTGCAATTTGGGTGATGTGTCTACTACGCGGGCAGGCCGCTGGGCTGTTCTGCGGGTCAATTGCAGGTCTGCCTACCTTGCAGGCGTGGGCAGCAGGGCAGCAGCTCTGCTCTGCCCCGTGGTTGATTATATACCACTGAAAATACTCTGGCAATCATACAGCAACACAGTGCTTTAATATAACTTACAAATTTTCTTTTGCACTTATGAAGGGTCTTTCCAAGATTAACTTAGATATTTTATCATGTATTGCTCTTTTACATAATTAAAATATAAATGAGCTGGATGTAGTGGTACATGCCTGTAATCTCAGCAGCTCCAGAGGCTGAGGCAAGAGGTGCATAGTTCAAAGTCAGCCTCAATTATTTAGCAAGATCCTAAGCAACTTAGTGTGAAATTTAGTGAGACCCTGTCTCAAAATAAAAAATAAAAAGGAATGGTAATGTGGCTCAGTGGTTAAGTGCTCTTGGGTTCAATCCCAGTATCCAAAAAAATACATACATACACACACACACACACACACACACACATACACACACACACACACAAATATGAAATTGTGTCTTCTTATCACTTTCTAATCATATTTTGCCTGAGAGAGGTAGTATTAAAACTACAACATTAAAGCTACTCAGGAGGCTGAGGCAGGAGGATCATAACTTTGAGGTCAGTGTAGACAATTTAGCAAGACCTTGTCTCAAAAAATAAAAAGGATAGTGATGTGACCAGAGATAGAGAGCCCCTGAGTTCAATCCAGGGGTCTGGGTGGTGGGGAAGCCCTTCTAATTCTTTTTGATACTCCTCCTCTCAGTAGGTGGAGACTAATTAATTCCCTTCCCATTGAGTGTTGGACTGCACTGAATGACTTTCTTCCAATCAATAGAATAAAGTGGATGTGACAGTATGCAATTTCAGGGACTCGTTTATTTGAAGTCACTGTAGCTTCTCTTTTAGTTGTTCTCCTGATTGGACACTTTGCGGTAGACCATCTGCCATGTCATAGCCAACTGTATCCAGAGGTGGCGAGGAGCTGGCACGTCTGTGGGCCTGGAGGAAGTAGGGCACTCTGTTCGGAGGCTGCAGCCTCAGCCCACATTTTGACTACAACCTCAAAGGGAGCCTTGACCTAGAATACCCTACTAAACCCCTTACAGATTTGTGATCAACAGAAACCACATGAGCCGATAAATGTTGTTTCAGGTTGTATTTTGGAGGTAATTTCTTATATAACAGTAGATAATGAATATAGCATGAGTCATCAATTCTCAACCAATACCATCTTCTGCATCATGATGAGCATTGATGATACAGCTTTTTTTATTTTCATGGTTGTTTTGGTTTTTAAAATTTTTAAAAATTTTTCCCCTTTTTATTGGCACATTGTAATGATACATAACAGTGGGATTTGTTATAATATAGATGAGGCTTTTCTTGAAAGGGTGCTCCACTTTCATCTCCAGGAGTTTCCTCTCTACTGACTCTATCCATTCTGCAAGTTCTGCTGTGCTGAGGGCCATTGTCAAGTAGGAATGACGCATCGAAATTTCCTTGCCAAGTGTACCCCATGCTGCTTAGAGGACATTTGATGGGACATTGCATGCATGCTTTAATAAGGTGACCTTGCTCAAGGACCAAGGCAGATCGGGGTTTAGAGCTGATCAGGTTTGAGGAAGTAACCGGCTCCTTGAGTTTAAGGCATTGCTAGTTTAAGATAATGGGTTTTTAGGGAAGTTGGAGGTTGAAGATTATTGCTGGGATTAGGGTGTTCCTGCTGCTTGTTCCCGTTGAGTTCTCGAGAGATTAAAATGGAATTTGGAGATAGCCTCGTGGAGTAGGTGAATTGTGCGGGAGACGGTAGAACGTGATTGCCCCTGGACCTGTGTGGAGGCGGTGTGAGAGCGGGAATAAAGAATTGCTGTTTGAACCTACGAAGGTGTGTGAGTCTCTCCTGATCTTGTGCCCAGCTGAGACCTTGGCACTGCTGCAGGTGTATGGGCAATAATAACTACAAAGGACTTGTCTCCTGGTGGATCGAAAATGTAAGAGAGACCCTAATTAGAAAGATACTATAATGTGGGGTGAAAGGTGCATCATGGAATCAGTTAAGTTCATTTAAAGTCATACTTATTATTTCCTTTTTGTTCTACCTTTCTCCTGTTAGACTTTGATCTTCTGCGTCTCAGGACAAACCAAATGTTCACAAAGGCTTACTTTGTCTGCATCCTCCACTTTACACGAGGAATGAAAGGCTAGGGAGGTGTTGGGGAAAGAATGATCAGTGCAACTACAGAAATGCTTTACCCAGCATCTCCCAGCCCAGGCAACCCTGACTGTGATTGTCACAGAGGGGAGCAACCCTCTTGATACCCACCTGAAATTACTGGTGGTAGTTGGGGGAGGGGATCGTTGGTGCTGGTAGAATTGGAGGCATAAACGAAGACACATTAAACCTTGGAGAGTTGAGAATGAGCCAGTTCCATGTGATATTCTATATCCTGGAATAGTTCATTACCAGCATAATATACATTTAAGAAGAAAGGCAAGAATGCAAACAATACTTACTGGTTTATTAAGAAGACTTGGCTGTGTCCCAATGGGTACACACCAAAGAAAATATAAAGGAAAGAAGCAGATCTATCTGACCTAACCACTGCAATCTCCTCTTTCAATCCTTCTCCATGAAATAAGATGCCACCCAGGAAAGGATTTTGTAAAGTGGTGAGCCCTGGCAAACGTAAGGGCTTAATTACATTCGTTTTCCATCCTGCCTCCATGCTGGGAGAGATCACAGAGCCTCATTTAATTCCCACCTGTGCCTGATTTATAGCCCTTTCTCTGGGCTTTCTCTTCATTTCTAATCTCAAGGAAAGGTGTAAGGAACAGAAATAGAAATAATAACGCTTAATACGATTTAGGAGATAATTCAGAAGTAATTGTGCTTAAGACCTTTATAATTTTACTCTCTTTCTTATTGTTGGGAAAAATTTATTTAATCTGTCAATCTTTTTCCCTCTCTGGAACTAGGATTCCTAAAATAAATCTGCTTTTCCATCCTGATCCCCTATAATTTAATTTATCTTTTTTTACAGGTTTCCTCTAGTCCTTCTCCCTTCAGAGTTCTAAGTTTTATCAAACTTTAATTTCTTGGTTCTAGAAGTCCTTTCTTCCTAGCATTTCTGTAGAGTTCCCTTCAATTTAACAAATATTTGAACAATGGTATTGTTAGAGGGTTCTATCCATGCTAGATGCTGCAGGAGGTAAAAAAAATTAATCACACAGTCCCACACAAAGGGCGTGGTTACTACCCATGAAAAATAAGAAAGCAACAAATAAGTATAATGCCAGGCAGAGCATGTTACACTGGAACAGGTGATTACTCCAGGTGTCACGTGAGGATTTTCTCTCCTGAGAGTCTTGGCTTGGTTGCTTTTTCTGTCAGTCTTGGTCCTCAACAGTTTTTTTCTGTCTAGATATTACATCATCAGTCTTTGAAAAATCTATCCGTTTTATATGATACTTTGTCCCTTAACTCTTAAATTCATGCTTAAATACCACAATGATGATGCAGGTTTTTTTCGTTTTTTTTAATTACTTTGTCCAAACCAGCAATAGTAAGATACAATAGAACAATAGAACTTTCGTTTTATTTCTGCTCTGTGTGGTCTTGACCTTACTAGGCTACATTTCTGCCTGTGACCTGCAAGTCCTCAGCCCCTCTTTGCCTCCATCCTCATGTGCACCAAACAGCTGGTGACCTTAACAACAGCCACCTGATAGATTTGCCTTCGCCCACTCGTTTCTATGTCTCCATATCTCTGGACCAGATATTAAAATTCCTCAAGTCACATGGTTTTCTTAGTTTCACTCTGATTTTCCTTTTCTCCTTCCAAATTCCTAAGTTGAGAACAGTCAAGGGCTTCTCCAGAAATAGTCTGTTTAATGTTTAGCCACACACTTAAAAAAAGTCATGAAGTCTCTATCAGGCATGAGAAATCACATTAGTATAAAGTGCTATTTCCAGCACTGTTGTATATATTGGGGCATCTGAAACAAAAGCATTTTCATATGTTGCTTGGTTGACTACCAGATACTCCCCTCACCCGCTTTTCCTCACTAAGAGAACCTAGATTTTGCTCAGACACCTCCTAGTGGCCACATCCTTAAGAAGAGATTGAAGATAAATCTTTGGTAAACTAACCAAGAAGATCTCATTTCTCATGACAAATGCCAAGATTTAGACATGGGCATGAGATGTCATTCTGGCCAAGCATATGTAGAAGGAAGTTTTCATAAGGCTTTGGGAGGTTGTTCGTGGGTTTTGTTGTTGTTGTTTTGCTAAAAATGAAGATGTTCTTTGTTATGTTTTAATTGCCACCTTTAAAAACTCATGTTAGAATATAATTGCCATTGTAACAGTACTAAGAGGGGGGTCTTATGGGATGTGACTAGATCACAAAGGCTTCATCCAAATGAATGCATTCATGCTGTTATGGAGGTTATAAGGGAGTGGGTTCCTGATAGAACAATGAGTTGGTCCCCCTTCTTGTGGGTATATGGCATGCTCCCCTGCCCTTCCTCCCTTATTATGATGTAACATTAGCCTTAAACAGATGCTAGCATCATACTCTTGGACTTCCCCGTCTCTAGAATCTTTAGCCAAACTAATTTCTATTCTTAACAAATTAGCAGGTTTGTAGTATTTTGTTATAGCAGCAACAAGCAAACTAAGACGTTTCCTTTTCTTGTGGGACCTAGTCACCTGCGTGAAATGCTAAAAAGCATAGCTGCCACTTGGCAATCATGATAGAAGAATCACTGACTCACTGGGACCACAGTCTCATCCCTGCCTCATTGAATCAAACTGCCCACAAACTCTGTACATTCAGAGTTCTTGCGTGAGATTATCAATGTCCTTCCCATATATCATTTTTCAGTTAGATATTTTTGTTTACAGCAGTAGAGAGCAAAGCATTCTGTCTGACATGGCTTGTGGTAGAATTAGACACAATACTGAATCACTTTCAAGTCTACTTTTGTTGTCCTTTCCTCCTCCCCTCCAGGCACTCTGCTCCCCTTCAGTTGTGTGGAACCCTCCTACTCTTCTTGAGTACTTTATCAAACTTGAAAAGAATTGTAAAACTGGATCATTTATCCTCACAGAATATTGTGTGATTGGAACAATGAGGTTGAGGGAATTTTTAGGCATTTGCAAACTGTAGAAGTAACTTTTTTTTAGGATTCTGGAATTCATCATCTACTATTATTTATGAGGCTGGTACTGAAGAGGAGGAATTCATCCTTGTTGTGTTCAGCAGGAATCTACTTTCCCAAAGAAGAGACAGTATTTATCTCACATTAGGCAAGTTATTTGACTTCTCTCAGTGTCAGCTTCTTCATTTCTTACATAGAGATGATAGTTGTAGTATCTCAAGAGTCACTGTGAGGATTATATGAGATACCTTGTTGTCCTCTTCAGATCCCTGAGCCAATCCTTCTTAGAGCTCTTGCCATACTGTCACTCTTTCCAACACAATTTTTGTAAGTATTTTTAATGCTTTCAGCAGCAACAGAGATGATCTTTCCAAACCTTTATTTCTGGCGACCTCTTGTCTTACAGTGATCCTGAAGTTCATACAACTCAGCTACTAACCTACATGCTCCTACCTAGACCTCTTCATTTCCAATAACTATACTTAATTGTTTCACTTCCAACATCACATTCTCACTACCATATTTTATCCTTCTAGCAATCTTCTCAGCTACTCAGACTTCAAGTGTCTTTAACTTCATCTGGTTGAGCAATCCATTGATTCTGGGGTTTTTTTCTTTTCTTTTTATTAAATTGATTTTATTTTTTAAAATACACAACAGTGAAATGCATTGCAATTCTTATTACACATATAGAGCACAATTTTTCATATCTTTCTATATAAAGTATGTTCACGCCAGTTCATGTCTTTACACATGTACTTTGATTATTTTGTGTTTTTTTGTATTACAATTCTTATTAAGCATATATTCCACAATTTTTCATATCTCTGTTTGTATATAAAGTATGTTGACACCCAATTCATGTCTTCATACATGTACTTTGGATAATGATGTCCATCACATTCCACCATCCTTGCTAATCCCCTGCCTCCTCCCTTTTCCTCCCTCCCCTCTTCCTTATCTAGAATTCATCTATTCTTCTCATGTTCCTCCTCCCTACCCCACTATGAGTCAGCCTTATATCAGAGAAAACATTCAGCATTTGTTTTTTGGGGGATTGGCTAACTTCACTTAGCATTGTCTTCTCCAATGCCATCCATTTACCTGCCATAATTTTATTCTCTTTTGTTGCTGAGTAAAACTCCATTGTGTATATATGCCACATTTTTTTTATCCATTCATCCACTGAAGGGCATCTAGGTTGGCTCCACAGTTTAGCTATTGTGAATTGTGCTGCTATAAACATTGATGTGGCTGAGTCCCTGTAATAAGCTGTGTCTTCTTTGTACTGCCCCTAATCTCTTCCTATTGTCACTTCCCTCCTTACCCAATTTAAATACATAGTAAAATATTAATGACTGGGACTGAGGTTGTGACTCAGTGATAGAGCACTTGCCTAGTGTGTGTGAAGCCCTGGGTTCGATTCTCAGCACCACATATAAATAAATAAAATAAAGGTCCACAGACAACTAAAAATATATTTAAAAAAATATGAATTGCTAACTTCCATGTGCCCTCAACTCCACTGCCCCAATCTCCCTCCATCAAACTATTTTGGCAAAACCAACCTGTTAAGGGCCACAGCCGAGTTGGGATGATTCTTGGCATTTTTGCTAGAACGGAGTGGTTGAGAAGTGACGCCAGCAAGCCATTGAGATGATGATGGTCATGTTAAGCTATGTATTCAATTGTATATTAGACCCCTGCTACCCACCTGAGCCTGCTACTTTGGAGTTCTTACGGGGATTCTTGGGGAGTTCGAGTTGGTTGGGGAAGTGCTGGAGGAGGGATTTCCGGAGGAGGGATTTTCCAGTTGGTGTGTGGTGTGTCCCGGGAGAAGGCTGCGTGGATGGCGTTCGTGGGAGTTCGGAAATAAAATTTGTTCCTGCTTGAGTGGCTCGTGATTTGTGCCCAGCCAGACTGCGGCACCAACCAATTATGGTTATATCCAGCCAACTCAGTTCCTACAACCATGCAGTTGAATAGAGCTAGAGAAAAACATCCAAATCCATGATAATCAAACTCAAATGGAACCTTAGTAGTGCTTTGCAAACTGTTCATTTTGATAGCTCATTCACCTTCCAAGTCTCTTGAACCATTCTTTCATACCTTCTCTGTTATCAAGCTTTGAACATCTCTTCTCTATTCTGCAGTCTCAGTTGATGACCCTGCTTCTATTTCATTAGAAAATAGATAATCAGAAGAGAATTAATGTCCATCCCCACATTTACCTTCACTAATGTCCATCCCCACATTTACCAAACTGCCTGAATCTTCCTCTGCCTTTCCTTCTGCTTCTATGAATGCATTTCTACTATTTAAGTCTTGATTTCATCCCTTTCTTACCTGCTCAGATAACAATTCCTTTTTTTTCTCACTAGCACCAGCAATTTTCTCTTCCCTACTGAATCAATCTCATCAGAAAAATAAAATGCAAGAAGATATGTTTTTAAACAGGAAAAGATCTTTCAAAAAGAAAACTCCTGTGCCCTTGCCCCCTTCCTGCTTTATTTCTCCACTCTTTCTAAAGTTTCCCATTCTCACTATCTTCAAACTTTCTTTTTCTATTCTCTCTTAAATTCTGCACCTCCCCCTCTTGGGTCCTGGGGGTTAGACCAGACTTTTGACCTCACCATTCCATTGACATAGTTCTTTGCTTGGTCATAAAGGACCTCTCCATGTGACTAAGTCCAGGGGTTGATTCTCAATCTTCATCTATTGGCCTTCTCAGAAACATAAAGCACAGTTTCCTGAAATTCTTTTTTTAAATTTTCCCCTGGAATTTCTTTTCCTCTCTTGGCTTTTTTTTTTCTTTTTAGTTGTTCAAAACATTACAATATCATATCTTGACATATCATATTTCATACATTTGATTTAAGTGGATTATGAACTCCCATTTTTACCCCGTATACAGATTGCAGAATCACATCGGTTACACATCCACACTTTCTTGGCTTTTAGAACTTCACTTTCCCTTGGTTTTCTTATAGCAGCATTGTCTTCATCGCCTCAGTCTTCTTAACCTGTTTCTCTCCTGCCCCAGGGTTTGGTCTTCATATGATCTCTTCCAGTCTTTTGACTTCAAATATCATCGCTGTGCTGATGACTCCCAAATTTATTTATCTAAATTGCACCTAGCCCCAAAATCTATACATTCTATCCAACTGGTATTTCAATATCTCCACTTGCACATTGAATGGACATCTCACCTTTAACATGTCCACAAACAAACTCCTGGTTTTCTTCTTCAAGCCTGTGTTTTTAAGTTCCCTTATCTCAACACATTTCAAATCCAACCCTCACTTTGTCAAAAGAAAGATTGGATTAATCCATAATTATTGCTTCTTATAGATCCTGTATCTAAACCTTTAACATGCTGTTAGCTTTACTTTCAAAACACATTCAGAATCTAACCACTTCTTATAACTTCTCATCATCCCCAGTACTAAAACTGGTCTAAGCTGTCATCATCTCTCACCTGTTATTACTATAGCCCTTGACTCTTTATTTTCTAGACACAGCAAGCAGCTAGAATCAACCTTTTAAAATCCAAGGGAGATCTCAAACAATGGATCTTCCTCTGTATTAATTAGAAAACAGGTTAAGGTGCTTCAACACAGAGATCCAAAATACCATAAAAAAGAAAACATTGATTTCTCTTCTATGTAACCGTTCAAAGGTACATGGGAAGTCCTGCTCCAGGCGTCCATCCTGTGAACCAAGATTTCTCTGTCTTGTTCTTCCTCCTAAAGTACAGGTTTGCGGATGATGAATTCTCTCAGTTTCTGTTTCAATGAGAAAGTTTTTATTTCTTGTTTGTTTTATTCTTCCAGCATTTTAAAGATGTCACTCTATTGTCTTCTGGCATGAAAGAAATCTGTTGTAATTCTTTTTTTATAACACTGGTCCTCTCTCTCTGGTTGCCTCTAATATGTTCTCTGTCTTTTGTTTTAAACAGCTTGACAGGATACATCTAGGTGTGTGTTGGGGGGTGTTTGCTTGGTATGTTTCTTGCTTGATGTCCTCTAAGTTTCTTAGATTTGTAGTTGGACATTGTTCATTGATTTCAGAAATATATATCAGCCATTTTTTAAAAAAGATTCCTTCTGCTTCATGATTTTTCTCTCTCTAATCTCTTTCTAGGATTCCAAGTCTGAGTCTGACACTGTTTGATATTGTTCCACAGCTTTTTAAAATTCTGTTTGTTCTAGTTTGGGTAATTTCTGTGGATCTATCTTCACGTTCACTGATTCCTTATAAGATGATCCTGTCATAGGCATTCTTCATGTCTGTTTCTGTGTGTGTGTTTTTGTTTTGTTTTAGCATTTCCATTAGCTTTTTAAAAAATAGTTTTATCATTTTGGTGAATATCTTTATCCAATCTTTTCCATTAGTAACTTTAATAATTACTCATAATTATTTAAATCCCTGTCCATGAATTCCAACATCTGTTGGGTGTGCTAGTGCATGCCTGTGCTCCCAGCAACTAGGGGAACTAAGCCCAGTTTTAACGAAATCAGAGTCACCCAAACTAGAAATTTCATTTCTTAAACTAAGGCCAGTTCAAGGCTCATCTTAGCAACTGAGTGAGACCCTTAGCAACTGAGTGATAATCTTTTCTCAAAATAAGAAGAGGACTGGGGATATAGCTTAGTGATAAAGCACCCACCGGTTCAAAACTTTGTACCCTCCCCCCCAAAAAAATTCCAACATCTATACCATATTGGAGTCTGTTTCTGTTGGTTATTTTTCCTCTTGATAGTGATTTATTTGTTTTGTTTTTGTTTGTGTATGCCTCTCTCTCTCTCTCTCTCTCTCTCTCTCTCTCTCACACACACACACACACACACACACACACACACACACACACACCACATATATTTTTTTTAAACTAAACACCAATAAGAAAAAATAGAATTGTACTCTAGTTTGGATTTGCATTTTTCCTTTGTGAGGGAGGTTGAACATCTTTCCATGTGTTTAGGGGTTATTTGCATGTCTGAATATGGTTCAACCTTCCATATTCATATTTTTGTCATCAAGTTGGAAAGATAAGAAATGGAGATAGGCAAATAATTTTCCTCCCCCCCACATCTCTTCTTCTCTCTCCTTTTTCTTTCAGTATTGGAGATTGAACCCAGGGAGCTTTACCACTGAGTTATATTCCTAGCCCTATTTTTAAAAATTTTGAGGGTCTCACTAGGTCATTTAGGACCTCACTGTGTTGCTGAGGTCGGCCTTCAACTTGCAATCCTCCCTCATCAGCCTTCAGAATCAATGGGACTACAGGCCTGTTCCAACATATCCAGCCAGGCAAATTTTAAGAACACAACATAGGTTGCATACCTCATTTACTCTCACTTTCCTTTAGATACAAGGGAAATTAGGAAATGAAATTTCTAGTTTGGGTCACTCTGATTCTATTAAAACTTGGAATGGGAGTCAGAGTTTTATTACCAGGAGCAATAAAGGATGAGTGGAATCTGGAGACAGCAGTTTCTGCCACATTTTTAAAGAAAATTCCAGCCATGCCAGGTGTGGTGGTGCACACCTATAATTCCAGAAACTCAGAAGGTTGAGGCAGGAGGATTGCAAGTTCAAAGCCAGCCTCCGTAACTTAACAAGGCCCTAAGCACCTTAGCCTTCAGAACCTGTCTTAAAATTTAAAAGGCTGGGGATGTAGCACAATGGTAGAGTGCCCATGGGTTCAATCTCAGTACCAAAAAAAGGAAAAAGAAAAATTTCAGAAGGTGCCACAACCATACATGATTTTGCTTCTTGTTTCTTATTTGTCTTCATCTCCTACTCTTCTCTCTCATTGACCTTGCTGTTTCTCCAAACACCAAACAGCCTCTCTTGTCAGTCTGCTTTCTCTTCCTTGCACCTGGAAGAGTCTTCTTCCGGAATCTGTGGCTCACTCACTCTCTCTCCCTGAAGTTCCTGCTCAAAATTGAGGATTCACTTGAAAACTAATGCTAACTAGCACCTTCCCCACCCCCAGACCTTCACTCTCCTTTGCTTTTCTTCTTAGAGTGTATCATTGTCTGGCCAGGTGCAGTGGTGTTTGCCTATAATCCCAGCAACCTGAGGCTGAGGCAGGAGGATCACAAGTTCGAGGTCAGCCTGGGCAACTTGGCAAGATCCTGTCTCAAAAAAACAAGATAACCAAAACAACAACAACAACAAGAACAACAACAAGAGAGAGAGGAGAGAGAGAGAGAGAGAGAGAAACAGAAAAAACAACTTATCATGGGGCTGGGGTTGTGACTCTGGTAGAGTGCTTGCCTAGCATGTGTGAGGCACTGGGTTCAAGTCTCAGCACCACATATAAGCAAATAAATAAATAAAGATCCATCAATAACTAATATTTTTTAAAAACCAACTTAACATAATCTGACAGAAAAAACATGCTGTCTTTGTTTAGTTTCTCATATTTTTTCCTTTCTACCTATTAATAAATCCTTATAATGCTTATAACTTGCCAGATATTTGGTATAAATTATTATTCTTTTTATGTATCCAAACTAAATGACTTCTCTCAACAACCCTATGGTGTGATATTCTACCTACTGGTGCCACACTATTGCTGCAAAACACATCTGGCCACAAACATGTTGCTAAAATGAGAATCATCTATTCTTGTTCATACACTGGTGGGCTGGTTGAGCATAGGCTGATCAAGGCAGGACGTAACTGAACTTTCCCCTAAGCCATGAGTTGAGCCCAGGTGGCTCTTTCTACCAGCAGGCTATCTGGATATGTTCTTCCACAACTGGCAGAGGCTCAACAAAGCAAGCCTCCATGGCAGGACCGAGGAGGCAGGACATGAGGAAACTGAGGCACCTACAAGGTAAGCAGCTGGCCAAGGTCACACATCTAGTACATGGTAGAAGTTGACTGCGATTGGCCTAGTCCAGCCAGGACACCATATTTTTCGGTATAATTGTTGCCGCAGCATAATAGTCACACCGTGTTTTTCTCAGTACAAAAATTGGTTTGTAACCTTTCATATTGTAATTGTCATGTGGTATGATTCCGTTCATTATGCTGCTTAAAAAGTAAAAAGCAGCAATGCATTCAGCCGTGACATATGGATACACAATTATCTTCTCACACTGTCTTCTCACACTGTGAGAGGGGAGGCTAGACTTCTCAGTGCACTTGCATTGTCAGTGTATTTCCAAAAGCTGACTTATGGGGGTTGTTCAGAGTGCTGCAGCACTAACTGCAAACACATCTTGTATGTGTGGTGCTGAGGTTAGTACGCCAGATGACAAAATCTATGAGAGCAATGCAGAATCTTTGAACACAGATATAATTGCATACATCTCTACTTTGCAATACTGTAGTAACTTTTTTCAAGTGTAATATTATTCCAACTACAATGCAGAAATCGTTCATGTATTAACTTTTTATTTTCAGACTGAAAAAGTGTTCACTAAACTGTCATGAAGAAATGCTGTGCATTGGTTTGGACTACTCAGTTTTAATGTATATTCATGAATATTCCATGCATTATAATCTTGCACCAAACACAGTTTAGTAACAAATGATTTTAAAGTAATAACAACACAATTTAAAAAAAAAAAAACTTCACAGCTGGGTTTGGTGGTGCATACTTCTTATTCCAGCAACTTGAGAGACTGAAACAGGAAGATTGAACGTTCAAGGCAAGCCTAAGCAACTTAGCAAGGCTTTCAACAACTAAATGAGATCCTGTCTTAAAATAAAAAATAAAATGGACTGGGGATATAGCTTAGTGGTAAAGTAGTCCTGGGTTAAATCCTCAGTACAAAAAACAAAACAAAATAAAACAAAAAAAATCTTTACAAAATGGTTGTATCCCACTGTTTTGCAAAAAACAACTCCCTCGCCCCCCCCCCAAAAAATCCACCCCAAAATGGGAAAAAATCTTCAATAATTATTCAGTGAAATACAGTAAGTATACCTTATAATCACAATATTAGGGCAAGATTTTTGTTGAGTTTGTTGTTGCAGTCTCAACACAAATGAACTCAGTACAACACAAGGCACATAGCTGGTTCTTGAGAAATGGCAGGTGTAATTGAGAAAAAATATTCAAAAATTGGGAATAAGATAAAGGAAAGATAGCATGGTCTTTCAAAACCATACTGGAATGTTGTTTAACTGGTACGTTATTTAATTATCTAGAGAAATATATGATTTTTTTTTTTTTTTTTTTGCGAGGGGTGCTCATTTTCTACTATGGATTAAAGACCTAAAGTCTATGAAGCTATATATATGTATTTTTTTATTCAGTACATATGTAAATTATTTCTGAAAAACAAATTATTCTGGAAACCTCCCCAAATCCTCCCCCTAAAACTTAACATTACATTGCCCTGCAGGACATAAATGAATATTGCATTTAACCTATCAGTCTTATTTCAAGTCTCTGCAATGGAACCAACTTCAGTGTTTTGTTGCTTTCCTCATTATTGAGTTGAATAAGTCTTTGTCATGTTTTTCTGTAATTTGAGCTACATATTTAACTTTTTGGAAAGTGTACTTTAATATCAGCTGTATTATTTAAAAAATTTCCTCCTGAGGGCTGGGAATGTAGCTTAGTGGTAGAGCACTTGCCTAGCTTGTATGAGGCCCTGGATTCTATTCCCCGCAACATGTGCACATGCTTGTGGCTTCCGCACCTCACACATCCTACTGAATCTGAAAGTGGTTATTCATTTCCAGTTTAATTCAACTATTATATACATATTTGCTATTTCTTTGGAGTAGGGGAATGCAAACTAGGAATACAGGGGTGAGAGGAGGGTCTGAGAACTATTGCTAGGCTTTCATTCCAGCAACTTGGAGCCCCAAAGATATCATGGACTAGACAAAGCAGGCTTGAAGTAATTTTAAAGGGTTTGCACCAGCATATATACATTCAAAATTCTGATCATATAACTAGAAAGCATATAGATGGATATGAGAAACAATTATTATTTTGAAGAGAAAAATATCTGAGGCTCAAAATCTTCCTATAAACATAATCAACAATCTAGTATTATATAAACTATTGAGGGCAACACTATCAGTAGCATCTATGGAAGAGAAGGGGTTCAAATCTTTATTTTATAATTAATAATTAACAAAGGGGAACTGCTAAGAAGTTTTAGTTCAAAGACTCCCTTCTCAAAACTCTGGCTACTTACAAATGGGAACTTTCTTAATAGTCTTTACAAGTTCCTGGCTTGGTGGTGCACACCTGCAATCCCAGCAGCTGAGGCAAATTTAAATCGCAAATTTAAAGCCAGTTTCAGAAATTTAGCGAGTCTCTAAGCAACTTAGTGAGACCCTTGTGGCAAAAAAAAAAAAAAAAAAAAAAGGGCTGGAGGTGTGGCTCATTGGTTGAGCTCCCCCAAGATTCAATCCCCGGTAATAATAATAATAATAATAAGAAGAAGAAGAAGAAGAAGAAGAAAGTCTCTACAAGTACCACTTACAGACTATACTGAAATTCCATTTCATTTCAGCATTACCGAAGACTGTGTGTGTGTGTGTGTGTGTGTGTGTGTGTGTGTGTGTGTGTGTGTGTGTGTGTGCCAGGGATTAAGTCCAGGGGTGCTTAACCACTGAACCACATTCTCAGCCTTTTTTATTTTTTAATTTTGAGACAGTGAGACACTGTCTCACTAAGTTGCTAGGCTGAACTGCGATCCTCCTGCCTCAGCCTCCTGAGCCCTGGGAGTACAGCATGGGCTACAGTGCCACATGAAGACTATGTTTTATCTAGTGTTTTCCTCCCGTGCACTTTTACTCTTGAAAACTACAGATTTTTTAGAACACACTGGAGTTTACAAAGAGCGCTGTGCATTCTTTTTTGAGGGGGAGTAATAACATTCTGGTGTTAGGTTACGGATGGGAATCAGGATTTTAGATACCAAGATCTTGGACTTTCACAACTCAGAAAGTTGAACGTGAGTTGACTCTTTTCTGGTAATACATGGATTATCCCTAGTAAAGGGAATAAAACCCCTGGATTTGAGCCCCGAATACCGATTACACAATTCCCTTGTGACTTCGTGGCTTAGTTCTTTATCTATACAAGACTGACCAGTCGGAGCCCTGGCTTTCTAGAGATCACACGAACTCCTCAACTAATCGAGGTAAAGGATTCAGCCTGGAGCTCCGCCCAAGATAGCAGTGCTTAATTGAGAGCAGCTAATCAATACCGGGCTGTCACTGGGAGCCCCACAAAGACGTCGGGTAGGCGAAGGAGTGGCCAGCAGTGGAGTGAACGGGTGGCGCAGACCGAATCAGGGTACCACCTCTCCCTGCCAGGTTTCCCTCAGGCTGCGGACCTCGCCTGTGCTGGGCGGAGGCACCCGGCTCTCACTCCGCCCCAAGGAGCGGGGGCGGGGACGCCGTCCCCTGGGAAACGGGACGCGTTGCTTGTCCCGGCCACCGCCTCCATCCGCCGGGCTCGCAGTGCGCACAGTCTCGCGGCCGTTAAGTAGAAGCAGGTCGGGGACGAGGGTCCGCGATCGCAAGGCAGGTGGGCACCTCCGGAGGTGAGCTGTGTGGGGGTGTCCTCCTCCACTCCAGACTGCAGAGAGGTGCGCGCCAAGAGCTGACTGGCTCCGCGCGTTCCTTTGGATGTACCAAATGGCAGCCCGAGGGGCAAGCTCCAAGACTCAGGGTTTTCTGGAAGTCCTGACTTTACGCCAGACCCCGGGGACCCACCTGGAGGCCTCAGGTTCCATGGAGTTTGAAGAGGAGGAGGAAGAAGAGGAGGAAGTGGAGGCTAGGAGAGCGCGGAGTTTCGCTCAAGACCCGCGAGTGCGCGTCCTCCGAGGCCACCTGGAGCAGATGCTGGGACTCCGGGAGGAGAATTGGAACCAGTATTTGGCGAGTGAGGAAAATCGGCAGGTTCTTGGGGAATTTTTGGAGAGCATCAGCCCTGTCTGCCTTGTGTTCAGCGTTGCCACCACTGGGCGGCTCGCGGTCTCCCGGGAGGTAAGGGGAGAGGGGACCTGCCACGTCTCAGGACGGGCAAAACGGACGCTCTAGCAGGGGAAGTCGGGAGTGCCTCCTGGTCCCCGCACTCCCCGGGGTGCTTAAGAAAATTTAGTTTGAATTCTCTTTCCTGGAATCCGCAGATCCCCTCTCCTCTCACGTGCTCCACTTTGCAGTTCAGCTTTATAGTTTTCATCCTTTTCATCTGACGGAGAATGTCCCTTTGAGCTTCTTGAGACGGGACGATGCAGGAAATCCAGGGTTTTCTGTGGCAAATAATCTCCGTCTCAGTCGCTCGTGGGTTACTCTGAAATCATATATTTTAAAACATGTTTGGTAGAGTTCTTACAACGTGTCACTGGTTAGTCTGACTACCTGTCAACCACATTCCATTCCGGGGAGAAATATTGAGTCCTTAAAAAGGAGCATCCAGGCAATATGCGCACAACTTGGTGATCCTTCCTTTCTCCCTCTTTTCCTCCTTTCCTTTTTATTTTTGAACTTACGTTGCTTGTCCACTAAAATCTGGTTACTATATCAAGAACAGCATTTGTAGTTCGCATTTTTCCTGTGTGAAGAGCTTGGAGGAAGATTCGCGGTCTTTAAGCAGTTGTGTCTCAGGTGAATGTTGTAAAGTGATATTAGCATCCTAGATGTCCTTAGGATAGTTGGAAAATAGGATCCCAGACACTAAAGTGTGACGTGAAGGGTGCCTGAGGGTTTTGTAAGTTTTGAAAATCTTTGTTTTGGTATTCTTCTAATTGTAACTTATTATTTAAAAGTCCTTCAGCCAAAAAAGTACTTCAGTGTTGAGGAAGCTAAATAGAAATGACTCAATAGTTGTGAAAATGTTAGAATATCTTGGTTAAACACTTCTAATCTTTGCCTTGAAGACAGAAATACAAATTAGACTCTTGTGCCTTGTCTTTATCTGTTTGGCTTATGTCCAAAGAAGAGAATATTATTAAAAATAATTTTTAAGATTGAAACGTTGTATCTGCTCTGTTTTAAATTATGAGATCTTAGGCTATGTGTTGATTTGCTGTAATTGACATGCCTTTAAAGGTGGTATTTCCACACCAATAATACTGTGAAATTAACATTATAAAAAAACAAAGAAAATTGTATGTACTTTGGAGAATAGGGAAGAACAGGAGAATGACCTTGTTTGTAAAGATGGGCAAGATGCCAGGTTTTGTTTCTTATGTTAGCAATCTGGCTACAAATTGGGAACAGCAAATCCTGCTTGTTAATCAGGAAACTATATAGTGAACTTGCATTAATTATCTTGCTCTTGTTTCAGATTCCACGAGATGCAAAACATAAAGTTGTTTATATTGCTAAGAAGATTACTGAAAGCATTGGAGTAAATGATTTATCTCGAACGCTTTTATTTGGAGAATTACCTGCATCATCTCTTGGGCATATAACTGCTTTCCTAAATGAGGTACTAGTCAATTCAAAAATATTTGAATTTTTCGTTTAACTCCATGATCCTTGGAATTATATGACTATTGAAAAGAAAGAACACATAAAAGTCAGAAGTTTCTTTAGCCAGGTGGTTGGAGAGTAACAGCATTTAGATTGTTTCTGTAATGAGCCGATACTGACTCTAACACTCAACAGGTGGTAACTTGTCAGGTCATTCCTCCTTCCCTTCTTCCTCACCAAGTAATGAAAATATATGTAAACCAACTTGAATTGGCTAGGTTCTTGCTCTTAGTTGTCGATTTTAAACTTCCCCTTCAGATAAGATAAGCTTACCTTTGGAAATGGGTATTATCCATTTTTCAGATTCCTGTTAGAAACTAACAGTTTGGAACTTAGTTTCACTTATGTGAGATCATGGAAAAAGTGATAGAAAGAAATATTTGTCTTAAAACTCACTTAACCCCTTGCTATTATTTGATCTGGAATCTCCCTCTGAAGGCCCATGTTTTCAAGACTTGGAGCTCAGCTTGGTGCTAAAGGTAGGTAGTGGAACCTTTAAGAGGTGGGATCTAGTGAAAGGAAGTGATGTCATTGGGACAATAAGGATATATAAGGACCCCAGGCCCTTCCTTTCTCTTGGCTTCCTGGCTGCTGTGAGGTGAGAACCTTTCTCCGTCACCCAATCTGGCCATGAGGTGCTGCTACTTTGCTACCAGCCCAAAAGCAATAGGGTCAACCAACTATGGACGGAAACCTCTGAAACTGTGAGTCAAAATAAACCTTTCCTCCTCTAAGTTGATTATCTTGGGTACATTGTCAGAATGACAGAAAGATGACTGACACATCCCTTTACATCAGGAGATGTTCTTTGAACCTATCACTGATACTTTAACGTGCATTTGGATCACCTGGGGATTTTGTGGAAGGTAGACTGAATTGTTTGGCCTTCAGTGGAGCCCCAAAGTCTTCATTCCTTACCTGATGCTTTTTGAAGGCTATCTTTGAGAGTGTAGGTGTCATAGAATTAGAGCTGTGGTTTTCAAACTTTACTGAACCTTAGGTTCACCTGGGGGAATATTCTAACATACCAATGACTGATAGCAATTCAAAATGTCTGTGGGAAGTTGTTCAGGCTTCCCAGCTGATTCTAAGGCATAGTAAACACTGGAACCACTGGGTCAGATACCTGTCCATGAAGTCAATTGTAAAAATTGTTTACTAAATCAGAACTCAGTAATCAGTCCTGCCAAGGCTACATGGTAGGTAAAATTGCTAGTACATTTATTAGTTATGATTTATCAATTTCCCTTTATCTCCTACTTCCTGTCTTCTTGAAAGGAGGTATTTTCTTGTTGTCTTCAGGCAGGCCAAGTCTCTTGCAACTAGCTCTAGCACTCTGCCTAGGCTCCCCTCTTCCTGCAACCACTAACTGGTTTTAGCTGATTATAGGGAGAGGCTGGGAAGAACATTTTCTATCTTTAGTACCTGGAACAGTTTTTGGTATGCAGCAGGTGCTCAAGAAATTTTTAGTGAATCTGATGTTTCTGTTGTAATTTGCATCTAGATGGCCATCAGCTGGGGCTTAGAAGGGCAAGACTACACTCTTCATAGAGATTCCCGCTGTATCATCTGTGTTTTGCAAAAGAAAGAAAACTGTCGAATTCCTTTGATATTTCTGACTTTTTCTCGGTACCAGAATCTGCACAGCATTTAGAAAAAGGGTTAGATGAAAGAGTATGCCAATGTGTACATCTATTGGAAACATAAAACATCCAGAATTTAAGTTTAATAAGTGGTTTAGAAGGGTCTAAAATGAGCACTGGGAAAAAGAAAAGAAGTAAGGACATCACATTATTATGTGGTATGTATCAGGTATTCAAAAAATTTTTATTACAAGGTTTATATTTGGTATGAATGAGGCTAAAATGTCTGACTATATATATATTTTTTAAAAGATCCAAGGATTTTCATAGCTTAGGTAGTACCCACTGTAGTTACAAAATTAGCTGTGTTCTATGATAATGTGTTAGGGACTCCTAAACTTCTTTTTCCACCCAAGATCTCTCTCCTGTCCTCCAAACTTGGAGAGCCACATGCCTTCCAGACACTTCCACTTTGTATAATTGACCTCTTAAAGTTGAACTTCTGGCCTTCCTCGATCTTCCTTTTCTGGCTTTACTTGTAGTTATTCCCAGATTAGTGGAGGTGAGTCCTTACAATTGTTTAAGCCAGAAGACCTTGGAGTCATCCTTGACTCTGTGCCTCAATGTTATATTGATTCTGTTAGGAAATTGTGTATGTTCTGTCTTCAGAATACTTCCCAAATCAATCCCCTGCCCCCCTCCGCTGCTTCTTCCCTGATTCAGTTCACCTGTACCACTACCCTGTGTTACTGCCTTAGCCTTTTAAAAGATCCCCCTGCTTCTGTTGTGGCTCTCATTCACAGCCTATTCCCAGCACAGCATTGGCATGAACCTTGTTGAAACAGGAACCACAATGTCATCCTCACTGCCTTGGCTCCTGTTTCACTCACAATAAAGGCCCAAGGACTCATTGCCATTAAGACTTTCCTTTGGTGACTGCTGCTGGGAATCTGCATTACTAGCATCACCTGGAACTATAGGACCTCAGATCCCACTGTAGAGCTGCTAAGTCAGCTGATTGAGTAGTAGTGCTGAAAGCACTGGCCCCAAGTTTGTGGTCTGGCCTCTTCCTTCTCAGAATTCATCTCACTTGGTAACTACTAAACACCTTAGGCATACACTTGCCCTAGGGCCTTTGCTCTCACTGTTTCCTCCTCTTTCCCTGAATCTACTCAGCTAACCCCTTCTGGTCCTTCAAGTGCTGGGCTCAAATAGCTCTTTTCACGGAAGCTTCCCTTCTGGAAAGAAGGGGGGTTTTCTGAGTTGGAAACCAGAGCAAGGCAAGGACACATCCAGATCAGCAAAATTTTCATCATAGAAAAGCAACTCCAAACCATTGCATTAATTAAGATAAAATATTTTTAACAGTGAACATCTTATTAACTTGGCAAAAGAAACGGGTCTAATGAAACAGACTGAGGACCTGATACAGAGTAGATGTGAGCTAGTGAATTTGGAAGAGGTGAATTCAGCAGGAATAAAGGTGATAATACACATTCAAAGTCATAGCAAAATCCATATTACTTTTGAAAAAAATATAGATAACACTAAACTATTTTACAACTTTGTTGCGTTCCACTTTGCCACATTTGAAAATGTATTTTATTATTTTGACAAACATGAAAATACCTCCTAGTCTCATACTTCTTTACTATTTAGTTTTAAAGGTACAGTCGATTGCTGGAAACATTGTATTTTTTCTCATTTCTGGCATTATTTTAGCAACAAAATCCTCAAGCTTTGTTTTTTTGTTTGTTTGTTTTGTGTGTTTTTATTTTTTTGTTTTTTCTTCCTCTGCACTGTTTTATTTGATACTCTTATTAGAGCTTGAATGCAAATTTGAACTTCTAGCTCTTCTCCCCCACATCTCAACAAACACAAGGACCTCACACAGAGGCCAAGGAAGCAACACACAGAAATATGGTTAGAGCATTCCTTACAACATTGCTTATAATATCAAAAATAGAGGGACTTGGGTTGTGGCTCAGAGGTAGAGCTCCCACCTACAACTAAAAAAAAAAAAATTACAAAAAAAAAAAAGAGAGAGAGAGAAAATAGTAGTTACCAAATAGGGGAATGGACAAAGTAGGAACATGCAATAGTTGCTTAAATGAACTAAGTCAAGATGTATTCACCTGAACAGATTCATTTTTAAAATGAAGGTGAGTGCAAAAAGTTAACTGGAGGTCAGTAATACTACTGCTTAAATTCTGTGTGTGTGTGTGTGTGTGGGGGTGCGGTTCTTGGGATTAAACTTGTGGCTTCATACTGCTAGGCAAGCACTCTACCACTGACCTATACCCACAGCTCCTCTGCACTTTTTTTGTGTTTTTTAAGTACTGGCATTCAGACCTACGGCTTTGAGGATGCCAGGCAAATTGTCTACCATTAAACTACATTCCTAACCATAATTGATGATTTTTTTAAAAAAAAAACCCAAAACTGTACTATATATTGTATGTAAGAAAATATACCCTAGGTGTGGTGATGCATACCTGTAGTCTCAGTGGCTCAGGAGGCTAAGGCAAAAGGATCACAAGTTCAAAGCCAGCCTCAGCAACTTAGTGAGGCCCTGTCTCAAAATAAAAAGTGGTCTGGGGATGTGGCTCAGAGGTTGAATGCCCCTGAGTTCAATCCCTGGTTATCTGCTCTGCCCACCCCCCCACAAAAAGAAACATGAATGAGGGGGGATACACTACTTCTATAGAATAATGATCATCTCTAAAAAAGGAAGGAAAGAGGTTCAGAGAAGATAATACAAAATCAATTTCATTTTAACTTTCTTGAATAAGGATAAATAACATTGTAATGCAAATTTAAAAAAAATAAAAATGGCCCACAATCAACATTTAAAGTAAATCATAGGATTAGTAGCAGTACTAATCCATATGGAGTCTGAAGCAAAAGGTAAAGTGAGTCCTATCCTGTCTTCATTAAATTTTTTGACATTTTTTTTCATGAAAATCTTTGAAGTGTGTGGGTGGCATTGGAGATTGAATCCAGGACCTCATACATGCTAGGCAAGCCCTCTAACCCTGAGCTACATCCCCAACCTTTATTTTGAAACCAGTCTTGCCAGGTTAATAAGGGTGGCCTAAATTGCAATTTTACTGCCTCAGGCTTCTGAGTAGCTGGGATTACAGGTATGCACCACTACATCTGGAGCATTTTGATGTAAAAATATTTTTTAAATGTTCATCTTGATTTCTAAGTTTTTTGGTGCCCTCTTAAATTTTGTTCTCCAGGCAAATATCTTAATTACTTTATCCCAGCTCATTCCTGAATCTTTGACTCACTAACATGTTCCAATTCCCAGAAATATTGTGTGGCACCTAGTAGGAGTTTAGTAATTATTTGTTAAAGGAATGGAAGTTAAATGAAGGCTAAATGATGTGTTCTCATTAAAGACAAAACACTTCAGCTTTTTAGATGTCTACTTTTTGAGCAATATTTGAAAAGAATAGTTGGAAAATTCTATGCTGATAAGCCTAAAATTGTCAGTCATCATTTAATCAATATTGATTGCATACCTTGTTGGTGGCAGTTCTTGAACACTTGAGATAAGTAATGTACTTTTTGCCTTCAAAAAGAGTCCAGTGGGCTGGGGGGAGGTGTACCAGAGAGGTAGAATGCATGTTTAGTGCATGGGAGGCCCTGGGTTCCATCCTAAGCACTGGGAAAAAAAAAAAATCAGTCTAATTAGGCAGAGAGAGAAACCAACAGCAATATGGTATGGTAGTCAGGGCTGTAATGGGATTTAGTGGGGAGTGGTGGGAGTCTGGTGGCATCTTCTCACATTGGAAAGAGTGACAGGAGGTGAGGAGTCTTGAAGAAAATGAACATACCCAGCTATTCCCCTTCTCGGACTATTCCCAAAAAACCTAAAAAGAGCATACTACAGGGATACAGCGTCATCAATTTTCATAGCAGCACAATTCACAATAGCTAGACTGTGGAACCAACCTAGATGCCCTTCAATAGATGAATGGATTTTTAAAAATGTGGCATATATACACAATGGAATATTACTCAGCACTAAAAAACAACAAAATCATTGCATTTTCAGGGAAATGGATGGCATTAGAGCAGATTATGCTAAGTGAAGTCAGCCAATCCCTTAAAAACAAATGCCGAATGTCGTCTTTGATATAAGGGGGGGGGCTCAAAACAGAGCAGGGAGGAAGAGCATGAGAAGAATACCATCAAACAGGGACGAGAGGTGGGAGGGAATGGGGGGGGGGAATTGCACAGAAGAGGGAAGGAGACCTGAATTGTTATACAAAAATACATATAAGAGGATATGAGGGGAAGGGGAGGAAAAAAAAATAAGAGTGAGAGAAATGAGTTATGGTAGATGGGGTAGAGGGAGGAGAGGGGAGGGAGGGGGGATAGGATGGGGATAGGAAGGGCAGCAGAATACAACAGACACTAGTTTGGCAGTATGTATAAACGTGGCTGTATAATCAACGTGATCCTGCAATCTGTACATGTGGGAACAAAAGAATTCATACCCCATTTGAAACAAATGTATGATATGTCAAGATCAATGTAATGTTTTAAGCAACCAATAAATTTCTGATGTTTTTTTTTTTTTTTTTTTTTTAAAGAAAATGAACATAGATCTTAGTTTGGGGAACTTCCAATTTTAGCTTGTTACAGATCAGTTAATATCTGTTATTTTTAGTGCTTTCTTTTACTCTGAAAAGTATGCATATGAGGTGTGCTAAATTATTTGGTTGCTTTGGACAAGGAGATGATAGCTGGATGTAGAAGATGGAAGGCATTCTGGGTATCAGAAGACACATACACTCTGGCACAAATGTTGGGAAATGTAGGTCAGGTTGAGTTTTTAGAAGTTTATGTACCCAGATTGGGGGATGAGCTGGGAGGTGGGAGAAATGAGACTGGAGAAGCTGATAGAAAGTAAACAGCCTCGTGATTTTTTTTTTTTTTACTGAGATGGCTGCCAGCAAAGCCCATTGGCCAAACTTAAGTCCTTGTTATTTATTGAAAGACGGTAACGGTAGTGCATGTTCTATGGAGGTTTTTGTCAGGTAGACCAAGAGGCTTAAACATTTGTTTCTCACCATTCTGGAGGCTGAGATCAGAGTGTCGGCTGGGTAGAGTGCTTGGTCAAGGCTCTCTTCCTAGAGAGAAGTGGAACTAGGAAGAAGGGAGAGAGAGACTTGTTCATTTATCTCTGGTTGTATTTACCTTTAGTAAACATGTCCAAATTATTTTGGGTCACAGAGAAAGTTTGGGATTTTCCTTACAAATCACAAAAACTGGACAATTCCCAATTGAACAAGAAAAACCCACGGACTAGTTGAATTAGTTTGTATGTTGCTATTCAAATTTATTATAATTAACAAGCAAACTCCAGACCTATTTATCTTGTTTTATTTATAGAAATGCTTTAGGTGTTTGCCTGAATAACGGCTTTTCCAGAGCATGCAACTCAAATCTCATAGCATTTTTTCCCCCTTGTAGTTCATAGCAGGAACATTAAGTTCTAAGAGTCACAGAATAGTAGAATGAAAGTCTGAAACAGATACCCAGTAGGAATGTTGACACTAGAATTGTCCTCAGATCTGACTTTTAGAAAAAGCTTTGGTACTGGGGATTAAGTCTAGAAAGTAGCTTCTTAGTGGGTCTGTGCATGTTCATCCCTACAAGCCTATCTCTTCAGTCTGTTTTAAAAAGCCCTCATTGGACCCCAGCCGTCCCACCCCCACCCCGTCTTCCTCAGAGCCTGAATGTTGTCATTTCTCTCTAGGGTGCTAGTTCCAGCCCCATGCAGACCAAACTGGCAGTTTCCCCTAAGCACTAGGATTCCTTAGAGCCCTATAATTCTGTGTTTCTGGCTGCAGTTTTCTGGAATGCTCTCTGTCTTACTCAGTTCAGGCTGTTGTAACAGAATACCATAGCCTGGGTGCCTTATAAATAATAAAATTTATTTCACAGACAGGCATGGTGGGGAATGCCTATAATCCCATCCACTTGGGAGGCTGAGGCAGGTGAATCACAAGTTCCAGGCTAGCCTCAGCAACTAAGTGAGATCCTGTCTCAAAATAGGTTAAAAATCAAAAAGGGCTGAGGATATGGCTCAGTGGTTAAATGCTCCTGGTTGGTGTTGGGGGGGGGGAAATTTCACAAAGCTCTGGGCTAAAAATATGAGATGAAGTCTGAAGATACTGGCAGATTTGATCCTAGTTTATAGTTGGCACCTTCTAGTTTTGTCCTCATCTGTTGCAAGGGACAAATGAGTTCCTTTGAACCTTTTTTAACAAGGGCACCACCAATCCCAGAGCCCTCATGACCTAATCACTTCCTAAAGGCCACTCTTTCTAATATGATCAACTTGAAGGCTAGGTTTTCAACGTATATATTTTGGGAAGACCCAAACAATCTGACCATGGGTCTTGTCTTACCTCATCCTTTTGTCTTAAAGACTCAAGCCAAGTAACAATTTTTTTCTGGCAAGTCTTCCCTAATATAATTGTATCCCAGAGTCAGGTATTTCTTCCATGTTTTCATGTTCATCCTGAACACACCTCTAATTATGACAATGCTTATATTATGATTTCTGGTACCTCATCTATCCACTGAGCTTGTTGAGCAGGGACTATTGATTAATCTCCATATTCATAGCTTGATGGATAGTAGGTGCTAAGTAATAATAATGTCATTTGGAGAGATCTGTTTCAACCTGTGTTCTCCATGTGAACTTTAAAAAAGGTGGAATAACTATTTTCTGAGCATTTCAGCTAATTGAAATTTTATATTTATAATGTGTATAATGTTTCGGGAAAATAGATAATACAAATGCATTCAAAATAAATAGTTATTGGAAAGGAGCAAGAAAGCAAGAAAGCAAGAAACCGACTTTGGGAACTCAACCTGAGTTTCTTATGTAAAATAGGCTCCGGAAATAAAAATAAAAAAACAAAAAAACAAAAAAAACAAACCTTGTTAAGTACATAAATGAATGAACAAGCAATATCATTTCTACTACAAAGACCTTATATCTTATGTCAATTTGGTATCCTAGGAGATTTATGAAATTGAGTGGTTTTGTTGCCAATTTTTATGACAAGAAAATCTTTGAAGGAGCATATTGTCTTTAAATTAACTGCTTTTTAAAACATTTTTCTTCCTCTAGATATTAGTGCCTATTCTTTCTAATAAGACCAACCATAAATCCTGGTCGTGCTTTACTTCACAAGATATGGAACATCATGTAGAAGTCATGAAAAATAAGATGCATATTTTTAGAGGCAAAATGTCTAGAAGAACTCTTCTACCAATTCCCACTATTGCAGAAAACATTGACCTGGATCAGAATTATTCAGAGACCAAGTATGTAATTGTGTACATATTTCATACAGCATATTAAAATGGAGAGCCAGCAAACCCATTTACTATCACATCCTTAGCAAACTATTTGCAAAGTAAAGTTATTTTAGCTACATTTTATTTTTAAATGTTATTTTAGGAACCAACCCAGATGCCCAAAAAGGGGAATTGCATGGAAATGGAAAGAGACCCTCATTGTTATAAAAAACTACATATAAGAGGTTGTGAGGGGAATTGGAAAATAAACAAGGAGAGAAATGAATTACAGTAGATGGGCTAGAAAGAGAAGATGGGAGGGGGAAGAGTGGGGATAGTAGAGGATAGGAAAGGTAGCAGAATACAACAGTTACTAGTATGGCATTATGTAAAAATGTGGATGTGTAACCGATGTGATTCTGCAATCTGTATTTGGGGTAAAAATGGGAGTTCATAACTCACTTGAAACTAATGTTTGAAATATGATATGTCAAGAGCTTTGTAAGGTTTCCAACAACCAATAAAAAAAATGTTATTTTATTTCAAGGTATACTTTCTAAAGGAAAACCGCGTTATCTCAATAACAATATTCCTTTAGTAAAATATTTTTTGAGGATATGGCATATTAGAGATCTACTAAACACAGAATAAAATGCCATAGCTTCAGTTAAGAATGTAAAAATAATGGATTTTGAAGAAATAATATTTAGGAAACTAGTTTACAGATGCATAAAATACCTATTAAAATTCATATCTATATTTGGATAATTCACTGTTATTGAAATTATCATTTTAATATTTGTAGGCTGCAGTCAAACGAGAGGAGAATACTTCATGCAGTTGAATCTGTGGTTATTAATTGGTCACATCAAATCCAAGAAATTGTAGAAAAGGATTCTATGCAGCCTTTGCTAAGTGGTCTTCATCTCACTCCTCAAAGTGAGCTGGATTTTTGGACGATGAGGAGAGAGAATCTGTCATGCACTTATAATCAAGTAAGTAGAGAATCCTAGAAATTGTAAATTGAATAAGCAAAGAACTGTAGAGTGAAGTCTCCTGAGTAGTGATATCCAGTAATTTTAAAGGTTTAAAGCAATCTTTGTATGACTCAGTGTTCTGCTCTGATCTTACACCAAAGTGTATATGGTATGCATTTTTAAAATTAATAGGGATTAAAGTAATTTTGTCTTCATGTGAATATTTTGACAGCATTTGAGATACTTGGAAATGTTTTGTGGCAGTGGAAAAAGCATGTTCCCCAAGGGAAATGGTGAAGATGCCAAAATTCAATTAATCTAGTTGATTTAATTGATTTGGGAAGGAAAAGTGTCTTGATTACTAGATACACAGCTTTGGAAGAGCTAACTTTGAGTCCTCTACTGGGTGCTTGATGATAAGAGACATCATTATCCAAAGTACATATATGAAGACATGAATTGGTGTCAACATACTATATATACAACCAGAGATATGAAAAATTGTGCTGTATATGTGTAGTAAGAATTGTAATGCATTCTGCTATCATTTTTAAAAATAAATAATGTTCTAAAACCTAAGATGTTGATTTACATGTCTTTTAGAGATTTTTCTGAAACAGATTGAGAAAGTTGGCATGGACTAAGTAATGGTTTACATGTGTAATCTAATTTTTTGAAAATTCAAATGAAAACTAAATGCAAAATAAACTTATGAAAAAAAATTTTGTTATTTTTAGCTTGAAACAAAGTATGCCTTTGAGTATTAAATACTGTGTGTATTGTGTGAGTGGAGGATAATTTAAATATTTTATTACAGACAGATTTAGTCATCTAGCTTACATTTATTAAAATTTAAAAAATATTTTTTAGTTGTATCTTTATATGTGGTGATGAGAATCAAACCCAGTGCCTCACACATGATAGGCATGTACTCTATTTCTGAGCCACAACTTCAGCCCTTTTTAAAAGTTTTCTTTTTTCCTTATTTAATTTAGCTTAAGGCTCCTGTTGTCCTCAAGATGGTCAAGATTCTGAAAACCAAAAAAAGCAGCTATTTTTCTACTTTGAAGGACATTTTCATGACTGTGGAAAATGGTAAGACTCTTGTTCATGAAACGATGATGCTTGGTTCTTCTAATGATAGATTCATCTCACCCTTTATTCTCCAGCTATACTAAACTATTTTTAGTTTATCTGGTATATAGTGGGTACTTAAATGGCCCCAGATTGAAGATCTAATTAGAATATCTTAGTGAAGGGAGGTGCCTGGGTATTTGGCAGAGGGTAAATGAAAGCCCCTACATAGAGGTTTTCCTATCAGCAGTCGGGCTGTGATTGTCTAGTTTTCTCCTGATTGATGAATCTGTGCTTGATCTCCACCAGTTATTTGGCTTACAAGTACTCAAAGGCATCATTGATCTTTTGGTGAATATTAAATCTGTGAAAATTATGAAAAGGTATTCAGTTAAAAAAAAAAATCTCTTCTCCATCCTTGTCCTCCCACCATTTACTTTGAGTTTTGCCCAAATAGAACAGTTCTCTCTAAGGTTTTTGATTTCTGTTCATATTTCTCTCTCCATCTTTAAACAAATATGGATGTACATAAAGATGAAGTTTTAAATAAGATTAAAAATAATATAAACAAGCCAGTCTTGGTGGCACACGCCTGTAATCCCAGTGGCTCAGAAAGCTGAGGCAGGAAGATCGCAAGTTCAAAGCCAGCCTCAGCAACTTAATGAAGTCCTAAGCAAGTCCATGAGACCCTGTCTCCGAATAAAATATATAAAAGCTCTGGGGATGTTGTTCAGTGGTTAAGTATCCCAGGTTCAATTCCCATTACCAAAAAATAAAAACTAAAAATAATAGCTGTTTTTGCTTGTTTCTAACACTAGAACATTTCTTTTTTTTTTTTTTTCCTACATGACATTTAGAAGTTTAAGAAATAATTCAAATTTACTTTGGAAGTATTTTGATATATCTTTAGTATTTTTGCCATGAATTTGGTTAGAAAAGATGGTGTAGGGGGACTATTTGGTCTAGGTTATCTCAGAATAGAATTGGTGTTCTAACTCTGCTTATTAAACATTTTAAATTTGCCAAGTCTCTGGGTTTCATCCGCCAAACTGGCCAATAACACCATGGTTTTTGGTGTGGTATTTCTCATTCTTGTGATTGTTAGCATTTTAGGCCACATAGATCTTTGTCATAAGGGGACATCCTTGCACTGTAGGATCTTAACATCATCCCTGGCCTCTACACTGCTCCCATCTCAGCTGTGCCAAAAATGTCTCCAGACATTAGCAGATGTCTCTTGGGACCAAAATCTCCCCTAAGAACCACTGGACAGTGGTTGAAACACACAGTAGCTTTGTCCTCAGTGAATAGATACTATTAGCATTTATTTTGTGTGTGTGAGTATAAGATGAGCATTCTCTGTGGATAAAACTGCTACAGAAATAAATTCCAGGAGTTCTCAGTCTTACCAGCAAATGTCCTGGAGATACAGAAAAATAAAATTTTCAGATGAGCCTGTGTCCAGTATGGTCAGTTAGAGGTAGAAGGCCCCTCTCAAAAATGTCATTGGTGCTCTACAAAATTATCAAACATGCTTAACATGTTTTAAGGGCACTTGCCTATTAGATGTAGTTATTTAACTTTGAAGTTAACATTGGCAAAAATACACTAATTTGAAAACATAAGCATCTCTGGAACATGGGTACGCTCTTTTCACAAAACTTTATTATTTGTTTTGTTTTTGCTGCACTGGATGGAACCCAGGGCTTTGCATGTGGTAAGCAAGTGCTCTACCACTGAGCTACATGTCCAGCCTGCAAGGCTTTATTATTGGTGCACAGATAGCTTGGTTATAAGTCTGTCAAGCAGAGTAGTATGGGTGAGTGACAAAGGTCAGTGGGTGTTTGTTTTTTTTAATGATCTTTTGGAATAACATATGAAAATAAGCTTCAACTTCATTCTCTACCTTCCTAAAAATAACCATTTTTCAGTTAATCAAAGGTATCTGTAGCCTCGGGAGCAAAGTGAAGTCTGATGGAGATCTATTTAGGATAAATTAAGAGTTCTAGCTTTAACCAAGAGAAGGTATGAACTTGATTAAGCAGTCACTAGCAATATTAAAATATTTTTTTCTTCATATCTATGAGATTTTTAAGAAGCATTGCTTTTATCATGCTTGACTAATTTTTGTTGTAAAATTCAAACAGCATAAAATTAACCATCACACAGTGTAAACTCAGTGACATTTAGGACATTGCAGTACAACTATCCCTTCTGTCCAGTTCCAAAATATTTTCATCACTGTTCTTAATAATTGGTATCTTTGTGAGTAGTGTAATAGAAGTTTTCTTAACCATTGCATCAGTTACTCTTGTAGGAAACTGGATTGGCCTGATAAATGATTGATTTGCACTTGTCCCATGTACTGAGGAGGAAAGAGTGTTTTGGTGATGAAGTTTGTAATCCAACTCATAAAGTGACAGCAACATCACAGAGCTGTTTTATTCCCACAACGTTTCCATGGGGTTGAGTAAATCTCTTTAGACTGCAAGGATTTTCCCCCCTGGGTCTTCAGGCACAATTACTTATGCTATGTGAGTAACTAGACCAGCGCTCTCCTGAGTGGCTGCGTTACAAATGAACAGTGTATAAAGTTTTTCAAACTGCTCGTGTGTGGATTGTAAGATAAATAATGAAAAAGGAAAGATGATAACATTTAAGTACAGCCATGTCGTTGGGCATGGTTCTCTTGAACTTGTAAAGCGAGTTTAGAAAAAAAAAAAAAAGACTACATCCTCTGCATGACAGTTCTCTTTCCTTTCAGCTCTTCTTGAAGCTCAGGACATAGAACTTTACCTGAGTCCTCTGAGAAGACACATTGAACGTCTCCAGGAAACAGAATTCCCACAGATCCACCTGCTAGTCGCCCCATTATTTCATACTATCTGTCTCATTTGGAGTCATTCCAAGTTTTACAGCACCCCTGCTCGGATTATAGTCTTATTGCAAGAGTTTTGTAATCTCTTCATTGAACAGGTATGAAGCATCAAAAATAGGAACAAGAAGAATCATTGGGGCACACCTATAATTTTATTGGCTCGGGAGGCTGAGACAGGAGGATTGCAAGTTCAAAGCCAGCCTCAGCAATGGCAAGGTGCTAAGCAACTCAGTGAGACTCTCTCTAAATAAAACAGGGCTGGGGATGTGGCTTAGAAGTTGAGTGCTGCTTCTTTCAGTCCCTGGTACCCACCCACCCCTAGTCCTCCCCCGCCCCCCCCCAAAAAAAATCATTGCCATGAGGTAGATTGTATTGGATTAGTGAAGAAAAAATCCAGATTACTATAAGAATACCATTTCCCTCTGTTTTCAGAAATGACTTTTATGGTTACAAAGGCCAGTAGCTTTTTTTTTTTTTTTTTTTTAATCCAAAATGCCAAAGGAGCTCTGGAAATTAGTGAGATACAGTCAAAGAACATATTGTTGGTGGGTTTTGTTTAACATCCTACTTTCAGAGAGATTTAAGGCAGATTCCAATAAAAAGTCAGTATGCAAAGTACCTTCTCTGTGGCCTTTCCTTTGGTTTCCATAAGATGCTGGCTGATAGAAGACTGTTAGGAAGTGAAGTGAAGTAGAGCATCTGCCCCCACCCGCAAATCATCTTTGACAGTTGTGGAATTGTATTAAAAGAATTTTGGTTCACTGTTGATCTTTAAAAATCTTTTATAATTATTTCTCTACCCTTAACATGCCAAAAAAAATTTTTTTAAACTAGATCAGCTCCCTCTGCTTCCCCATCCTTTTCTGTGTGAAGTTTCATCCTCCTTGGGTTCATGGTGTCAACATATTGCATAATTTGAGAACTGAAAGATGCTTGGATTCCGCAAAACCTGGTTGGTCTTAGTTGGGAGTATGTCCGGCTGCTCTGGCTACCATGATTAAAGAGTATAGACATGGTGCTTTAATTGGCACAAATTAATTTTCTCAGTTCTGGAGGCTGGAAGTCTGTGAGGAGGCTGAAGCAGGTTCATGTTCTGCTGAGGGCCCTCTTATTGGTTTGTAGGCAGCCAGCCACTTTCTTACTGTGTTCTTACTTAGTGATCATCTTCTCCTTATAAAGTGACAGTCCTGTTGGATTAGGGCCCCATCCTTATAAACTCTCTTAACCCCGATGATCTCCTGAAAACCATAGATCCAGAGATAATTACATTGGAGTTAGCCTTTCATCGTATAAGTTTGGGAAGGACAAAATAGGTTTCAGATGATTAAACAGATTTGAAAGATGCCATTTGCTCAATTTCCTTGAAGTTAGTGGAGAGCCAGACTAGATAAGCGATCTGCAGACTTGTGGTTTAGAGTTTCTGGAGTGTGAGATGAAGTTGTTAAGTCCCTCTTCCTCACCCCTTGAAGGAGGTGAGTGGTGTGTGGAAAAGTCTTGAGACTTGAACCAAGCTAGATGCAAATCTATTTGAACCACTTAGGTTATATTACCCCTCTCTGAGCTTCAAGTTAATTTGTTGCTATATTTTATTGTCATCTCCTCTGGTTTCATTCTATTTCTGTTCCTGGTGTCAGACTTTGTTTTGCTCCATTTCTAGGCAAGTGTCCTGGGCCCCAATGTCTCTGATCTCCATGTGAAACACTGCTATCCCTGTTGGAGGGCCATAAATACAACTGCTACTCCTCCAAATCTCCTTTTAGGAACCCTCTCCTCATAAAGTTATCAAAACCATTTTACTGCAAAGCTCCATTAATGTACAAACTCAGAGGGAGTGCTTTTCATTGGGATAGGTTGCTTTTAAGAAGTCCTGGCTACCTTTAAGCCTATAAATCTATTATCCTGGCCCCTAGTCTGTGTCAACAGCCAGAGTCTGCCAAGCTCCCGAGAGAATTCTGTGGCTTCTCTTGTTCCTTAGTTCTGGCTTCAGTCCAAAGGTTCCATTGACCTGATTTCTTTGATTGTCCAAATGGCAGATCCAGGATTTTTTAGTCAATCTGCCCTAATATGTTAAGAAGCAAAAATCAGCAATGAGCCAACACTCATTCCTGGATTCCTTAAAGAGCTAAGTGCCCCCTCTACTCCCCAATTGTTTGCTCATTTAATTTACATATTTAACAAACACTATATGGTGCTTATTGTTTTTTCCAGGAACTACTTAAGCCCTTTACAAAATATCAAATATTCAATTCTCAAGACTGTGGCATAGGTATTATTAGTAGCTCCATTTTATAATTAGAAAACTGAAGTTGAGAGAACATAAATGGCTTTCTCAAGGTTACCTAAGTAGTAAGTGATGAGTTTTATGCCCATTCTATGATGCTCCATATTTTTAAAGTTTTTATTTCTAATTAAAACATACATGATGTGCGAACAAGAATTGTAAAAACATTCTTACAACATTTGTAACAATGGGAAAAATCTTAGTTCTAAAAACCTGAAACTCGGCATTTAACAATTTTTTCTTCCTCTAAAACTTATGCATAGTTATGCACTTTATCATACACACAATTTTACTACCTTCTTTGAAAATGACTTTTTGTTGTTGCTGGATATACAAATGGTTGCCAGCTTTCTCTATTATAAACTACATTCGGAAAAAAATTTATGCTAAAGCCCCTTTTCTTTAACTTGGATAATTGGCTTAGTGTTAATTCAAAAGGTACAATCTTTTCATGACTCTTGAGCAATATTTAATATTTGCAAAATTTTTCCTAAAAGGATATTAATATGCTTGAAGTTTTACTACAACTTGCCAACTTTGAGCATTACCATTTTTAAAAAAAAAACTTGGGGTCATTTACTGGGTATTTAGCAGTATCCTGTAGTTTCTTTATTTTTTCTTTGCATGATATGTGTGATTACACATCTTATGTACTTTTTCAATTGTTTCTTCATCTATCCTTCATGTACTTCGCTTTCATGAATTTAGTGATCCCATCGTTTCAGTGACATTTTTTAATTTCATTTTTTAATTTGTTATGTAATTAAGGGTCATAATCTGTAATTAGAGGACATAAACTGGCATTCTGTCAGCTGCATTTTGTGTAATTTATTTTTGTTACTGGGGATTTAACCTAGGGATGTTTACCAATGAGCCACATCCCCAGCCTTTTTAATTTTTTATTTTGAGACAAAGTCTTGGTGAGGCTGGCCTTGAACTTGTGATCCTCCTTCCTCAACATAATGAGTTTCTAGCATTACAGGTGTGCACCTCCATGCCTGGCATTTTTTTAAAATTACCAGTCTTAAATTTGATAGATTTCATTTAAATTCCAGTGTTTGGTCTCCACTGAAAAGTCAGAGATATTTCCACACTGGCTATGTCATCCCGTTATCACAGTTGGTTGCTGGTGCTTCAGGTGCCCCTTTCAATGGATCAGTTGCAGCCCAGATTACTTCTGCTGCTGCTCCTGATCTGCTTTACTCATCATCTGCCTGACCCAGTGGATGGTTTCCAGTCACAGACAGAAAACCTGCATTACTTTAGAAGCAAATGTGCTTCTCCTTACTTGTTTCCTTACAGTGATCATTAACATTGTCCCTTAGGTTAGCCCCATGCAAGGGATCATTGGATCTCCTGACATGGTAATACACATAAGTTTCAGCAATGGGGATTTTCTTAATGCCTTGACTAATTTCTCTGCTAACCCAACTTAAACTTCTAGTTAGTGCATGGTTACACCGTAAGTCCACCACTCTTCTATTCTATGGCTTGATATCTCTATGGGTGAATATTGTTATCCATAAGATTCTAGGTGGAGAAGAATCAAAGTCTGAGCAGTCAAGCCTGGAGAAGAGGTATCAATATTGAGCAAAAGAATCCATAAAAGCATATAAAGAATAGAGAAGAAGCAGGTGGGAAATGGGTGTTATTAGACAATATCATTGATCAATTGGCTAATTGTCAATTTACATATCATTAAGCCAATTAATTGATTAGCAGTACAGTGTCTCTCAGTGTCCACAGCGGACTAGTTCCAAGACTCCCATGACTACCCAAATCCTTGGATGCTCAATTTAATTGTATTTGATGGTCTAGCATTTGTATATAACCAATGCATGTCATCTGGTATACTTTAAATCACCTGTAGATTACTTCTTATACCTACTACAATGCAAATGCTATGTGAATGGTAAAAACCAATAATACTATATTGTTTGGGAAATGATGAAAAGAATAAGTCTGTTCATTTTCAGTACAGATACAATTTTTTAAAAATGTTTCCAATCTGTGGTGATTTGAATCCATGGATGTGGAGGGCTGGACAGGGCTGACTGTATTTGTTTATAGAACCTTCAAAGTAGGACCAGTTCTTACTAAATCCTGTGGCTTTTTGTTTGTCCTGATACCATTAAGTATAAGATAATAGAGGTGTGTTTGGGTCTGCTCCAGAAACATTTGTAGGAGGTAGAAAGGAATTCAGAGTTTAAGAGCTAAACCGGATCTTGAGGTTCTCTAATTCATCTCTCTCATTTGCAGATAAGGAAATAGATCCTCTGAGACAACTTGCCCAAGTCTCTTGGCTCCTGGGCTTTTTCCTTCATATTCTCTGCCACCCAGTCCAATACTGTAGATGTTAAGAGCTAGGATGTTAAGAGCTAAGATGTTAATCTAGGATGTTAAGAACTAGTCAGGGATATTATTTTAGGAGATCTTACTCAACAGTGGGCATATGAGCAAATTAAATTGGCTATGATGATCTTGTCTACATGCAGGCCAGCCGGCTAGCACAGGAATGAATATAGGGATGGCTTGTCCAGTGACGTTACTTTGAGTTTAAGTAATTAGCTAACAGGAAGCTGCAGAAGGGAAAGCAATTGAGTTCTCTCTATTCTCAGCTTACTAAAACATCAAAGAATCATACACATAATGGTAAATGGAGTATACCATACACTATTCCAGAATGTACACTGTTTTGAAATTCATACTATGAAGGGATCACTGGTGGTTCTCCTCCCTGTTCTATGTGAAATGTTGGCAGCCTTCATGTAGAGATTAATTTCCAGCCAGAGGAGGAAATAAGAGCATAGACTAGGAATCAATGGCTGGAATTTGAAGTATTCTGATCAGTGTGGTTTTAGACACTGATCTTTTGGGCACTGGGAATTGAACCCAGGGGTGCTTTATCACTGAGCCCCAGCTCTTGGATTATATTTTATTTTGAGACAGTCTTGCTAAATTGCTGGGGCTGGCCTAAACCTGCAATCCTCCCATCAAAGCCTCCCAAGCTGCGCCACCACAGCTTTAAAAATGAGTGCCATACAGTCTGTCTTGAATGTAAAACTGTTGCATTAATGGGTTAGGGGATCATATGTCTACATTTAGGGGGGAAAAATGACCTCCATATGCAGCATGGAACTCAATGGTTTTAAAACATTCCATTCTTCACTGAGATCTTGGAAAACCTTATCAGCAACCACAAAATTAAAGATACATAATTTAAACCTATAATCTATATGAGGTTAAAATGCACCAGAAAATAGTACACAAAAGAAACTCAGAAGGCAGTTTTTGAGGTCCTTGAAGGGAGGAATTCTGAATGTTCATGACAAATATGAGACCTAGATGGTGGTCCTCACAGGTGCTGGCTCAGAGCTCTATGGATCAGCTGGTCTTTTCCTTTATTCTTTTTTCTCCTTCAAAATTAGTTCATGCAACATATCTCAGATTAGACATCTTAAAATGCCACTTAAGCCCCAAGAAGAGAAGTTTGCTAACCCAGGAGAATTTTTAGTGGCATAACCATCTAATCGGCTCTTAGTCATTTTTGCAAGTGACCCTATTCTTCAGGTAAAGTGATGATATTTTAAAAACCCACATTTTGACAGCTTTCCCTGCTGGCTTGTGTATTTCCTTATATGAGATAATTGTGTAGAATATTTGCTGGCAGAAATACCTGTGCAAATTCAGATTACACAGTTGTCATATATGGGAAGTTTAGCAAAAATTTAGTCATTGATAGAATGTATAAATCCAGAAATAGTTGGTGTCTCCTACATATCATTCTACCTTATAAAATTCATGTCATTGAAGCCCAAGTGTCTGAATTTCCAGAATTCATGCTTTGTGTCTCAGCATTGCCGACCCAATTCTAGATATTGTCATTTTAAAACTATGAATTGAAAAAGATGGTAACAGTGAACTAATAAACAGTCCTTTCCTTGAATCCTAGGCTATGGCTTATCTTTCACCTGAGGACCTCTTGAAAGGAGAAATCGAAGACTCGTTGGAAAAGGTGCAGGTTGCCATTAACATCTTAAAGAGTTTCAAACATTCTTTTTTCAACTATAGAAAACAATTGACAAGCTATTTCATGGGAAATAAAGATGTGAGAACTTGGGATTTCCCATCTCATCTGGTGTTTTGCAGATTTGACAAGTTCCTTGACCGTTTAATGAAAATAGAGGTATTTATTAATTGACTTTGTTTATTCATATTGTGGGTGAGGTCAAAAAACCAATGGCTTTGCACAGGATTCATGGACCAGCTTCTTCTATGTGATGGGAGGAGGGCTCCCTTCTTAGTCTCATGAGGAGCTCACAATGTCAGTGCTATAAAGATAGAAGAATGAATTTAAAAGATTTAATTTGGCTTTTATTCATTTTTCATTCTGTTATGCCAATTATAAGTAAGTCTTTTTATCTATTAGTCTTTTTAAAATTATAATTAGTTATATATGATAGTAGAATGCATTTTGTCATATTGTACACAAATGGAGCACAACTTCTCATTCCTCTGGCTGTGCATGGTGCAGAGTCACTCCAGTAGTGTAATCACACATGTATATAGGGTAGTAATATCTGCCTCTTTCTACTGTCCTTCCCATCCCTAAAACTCCACCCCTCTCACTCCCCTCTACACAAACCAAAGTTTCTTCATTCTTCCCTACCCATCCCCGTCCCGCTATGGATTAGCATTCACTTATCAGAAAAAACATTTGGCTTTTGTTTTTTGGGGATTGGCTTATTTCACTTGGCATGATATTCTCTAGTTCCATCAATTTACCTGCAAATGCCATAATTTTATTCTTCTGAAATGAAAATTGACTGAGTAATATTCCATTGTGTCTAGGTACCACATTTTCTTTATCCATTCATCTGTTGAGGGGCATCTAGGTTGGTTCCATTGTCTAGCTATTGTGAATTGAGCTGCTTTTATGGTTTACTAGGCTCCTGAATGCTATGAATAAGGAAGTTGTAAAAGAATCCCTTTTCCCTGATATGTTCAAGAGGAAATATATAAAACATGGTTTAAATTAAGATTGCATACCTAAAAACCCATTTGATAATTTAAAATAATCACTATCTTCAGTATATGAAACTTACTGGGTAAGATATTTTTAAGTTTGGACTGAAAAACATGGCCTTATTTTCAAAGCTCTAATATTTTGGGGCTTTTATCATTGATATAAAGTTCACTGAATTTCTTTCAAAATTAGAGGTCTACATTTTGAAAAATTCTAATTTTTGCTTAGCCAGCCAGACCATCTCATAAAGTCACTTAAATACCTAAGTAAGAGCAGCTTGCTCGTCCCTTTTGTAACAGTCCTTTTCTCTTCCAAAAAAGGGACCTGCCTCACTATAAAGTGTAGGTGCCTGAAAATGTGAGTTTTGGATATCTCCTGGGGATCCGGCTTATAATTAGGAGGGTTTAAATTATAGGAGTCACATGTCTAACCATGGTCAGTTAGGGGGTCCTTGTATTGTGAGATGCTTTTCAGCAAATATAAAAATGGGAATTTGATTTTAAAACTTAATAATCACTTGGTTCAGTTGAATCAGGAACAGTTTCTGTCACCTAAGTGTCCGTGGACTCCCTGATTCAGAATGTTTGAAAATGTTCTCAGTTTGAAACTTTTGTGTTTTTTACAAAGGATGTATTTGTCACCATGTTGGAATTTGAAAAGCTGGAAAGACTGGAATTTGGCGGTACCAGGGGAACAATTTTAAATGAGCAAATCTGCAAGATGAGTGAAGAATTTATAGAACTCTGTAAGGTCTTTAAACACAGCTCTTATGACCCGTCTGATTGCAACAACATGGTAATATTGTACCTTTGCATTTTCATTTCCTAGGATTCTATATTTTTAAAGCTGGAAAAGGAAGGAAGTTGCAGTGATAATAGGTACCATCTAGTCTGGCCCCTGTAAGGCCAAAGAGGTTAAATGACTTCCCTGAAGTCTCTTAGCTACTTGGTGGTGGGTCACAGATCAGAACTGAGGCCTTTTATATATGCTGGAACTGTTTCTGATATAACTAGACCTCAGTCTGGATTTGTTTCCTATGCATATTGAAAAGAAAATTTTCTATTGTAACTCATTTTAGTCTCATTTTTTTTGATGTCCATGTAATTTGTATGTTTTATTATAGTCTTTTCCCAAATCACTGAATATATTTTTGGTCTGTTTATCCAATTAGTTTCACCCCTTTCATTGCATCTATTACTAACCCATATGTTGTCTCTTATAATGTTATTTAGAGCTATTTATAATTTTATATATTCAACCTCAGGAAATAACAGAAACTCTCAGATTTAATCTGATTTAAATTATGATTTAAGCTGCTTCTGTTCTCTGTCACCTGTGAGCATCCTGAAGCTCTAAGATAAAGATAGCATCGTTTTAGTGGTTTGCCAAAAACAGTGAAGCCTGAGTTAAAAAAAAATTAATTTGTTTTTTAAAATACAAAATATGAATTTATTCACTATTGTGTTTATATTTGGCAAAGCAATTGAATCTTTAAAATCTACAAATCTATGTTAGCTTTATAATGATGGCATTCAGGTAAGTGAATGGTAAGAGGACACTGCCATGTTGGTACCCTGTAATTTGTGGATAAGTGGGAGAAGCCTACTGACATTCTGAGCCTGTCCTGATAGCCCGTGTGATGGCTGGCACTTGGAAGGCATTTAGTGAATGGGACACTTCCAGGAGCCAGTGACTCTGTGCAGTCACAAGCATGTGGGTGTAGACAATGCATTTTTTTTAACTCACCTATCTGCTTGCTATTTGTATCTTGGAGGCCTGTTTTACTTCGCACATAAGTAAAAGGACAAGGCCTTTGATGTCTAGGTCTGGGTTGGAGACCTCAACCTTCCCTTAAAGTTCCCCTTCATTTCCTATCTGATTATCTTGCTCTAAGATATAGTCTAGAAGCTGCTTACTGTTCTTCATTCCTTAAAATTAACACAAGGATTAACTAAAATTTTACTTAACTGGTACACTTATGTTGAAGAAGACCTTTTTTTTGGAAAGTGTCTCAATTATCGCTACTGCCTCAAAATATTGCATCTAGTATATATTTTTGCATGATAAGCTGTTCATTAGGTGTGTTTTATGAGTCCATTATACATTGATTTTATGGTGAAATTAGTAATTTTTATGCATACATGTGGTACACATATGAAAGCATGCACCCCTGCCTTTCCACTCCCAGTGTACACACCCTCATGCATCCTCCTCAGACCCCGTTGACTGTACACTCATGCTTACATAGCAGGATAAGCCATGATTGGCGGGCCATCTGCACTTTGGTACAGAAATGGTTTAAATGTATTCCATTAAATTAAAGAAATGATAACTAATTTACTTTCTGAAATGCTGTTTAGTTTTCTCTTCACCAATCTCAAGCCTGTTAATCAGGCTTTCAGTCTTAATTGGTGTGACAAAAGGTCTGCTGCTGATGGTCCATGTGCAGAATGTGGGGATTTTCTCAGTGTTAAATTTTGTATATGAGGTGTCTCCCTGAGCTCCTGTGTTATGCAGGAGGGTTTGGAGGTAACATGATTGCATTGTGAGCTGTAACCTAACCAGTCATCCTAGTTTGAATGAATTGGGTAGTAACTGAAGGCAGATGGGGTCTGGCTGGAGGAGGTGGGTCACTGGCCTATGCCCTAGAAGAGGTTTATCTTCTCTGTGGAACAACACCCCCCTCCCTACCCCACTTCCTGGCCACCATGAATGGAGCAGTGCTTCTCTATCACACCCTTCTGCCATCATGTTCTGCGCCATCTTGGGCCCAGAGCAATGGAGTTGACCCACCATAGATTAAACCTCTGAAAATTGTGAGCCCCAAATAAATCTCTCCCTGGTCTAAGTTGGTCTTGTTGAGTATTTTGGTCACTGACAATAAAATTAGCTAACACATTTAGGCATTTAGATAAACATACTTTTTGGCTTCTCAATTATTAATACCAAATGGAAAGGTTACTTTAGGTATTAAGTAACTTTAGCCTTTCCCACTTGAAATCTAGACAATTGTGAGACTGGATTTCTTTGAATATGTTTAATAGCTACTTTGATATCATTAGGCTCAGCTGTTCTTTGCTGGCATTCTGCATTGTCACTTAAAAAAAAATTTATTGAATTACTAAGCAAGGATGGTGCTTGCTTCTTGAGGGGGAATCTCGTGATTCCATTTAATCTCTTACACAGAGCTAATTAGTATTTACTGAGTGCTGGGCATTGTGCCAGAATCTTCACATACTTCCTGCTATGTTCTCACTATAACCCTGAGAGTGGTTTCCCAGGCAAATGAAGGTTGAGTAAATTACCTGACATTGCAGTTTCCAGGTGATGGAACAGAGATTCAAACCCAGAGCACTCATCTTCAAGTCCTGTGTTCTTTTCTCCTGGCTTCACTATTTATTTTCCTCCTTACATCCTCACTGAAACCAAGGGAATAGGTTCATTTTAAAGACCTGTGTCCTAGGATGGAATGGTCCACGTTTCAGTGTCCATTTTCCTGCTAGTTTTCTAGGAGGGTTGTTCTGGTACCTAGCCTGCCATCGTATCGGGATCGAAGACACATTTTTAAAGGATTTGTGTAGTTTATCTGTACCAGGTTATATTCTGAATCCTAGAACTAATCCATTTTCCCATTCTTGTCTACTGAACGATTAATTCTTTTACTATTGCTTTATATAGTGTTTTCTGATTTATACGAATTTCTTTTAGTCATCTATAAGATTTTGATATATTTTTTTCAATGTGAAATTTAATGTTTAAAAACATTACTTTTGATTACTTTTGGGGGCATAGCACTTGACTAGCCTGTGTGAGGCACTGGGTTTGATCTTCAGCACCACATTAAAAAAACAAACAAACAAAAACAAAGGCATCCTGTTCATTTACAACTACAAAAAAAAAAAACCCAAATAATACTTTTGGAAAGGTAATATTTACAAAAATGTTACCTGGCACCATTCTTATCTCTCAGTCTTTCCCCTTAGTTTTCCATTATTCCTTCCCAAAGGCATCTCTATTATGAATTTCTCACAAAATGTTCCAGAGAGATTTGATGGATATAATAATGTATATGTAGGTTTTGTTTGTTTTGTTTTCTGGTTTTGCATAAATAGCTCCTTTACATATCATTTTTACCTTTCAACATTTTAACACTTAATATATTTTGACAGTCATTCCCACCTCCCCACCCCCACTCCAGTACTGGGTATTGAACTTAGGGGGGATTTACCAGTGAGCAACATTCACAGCCCTTTTTTTATTTTTTATTTTGAGACAAGATATCACTCAGTAGCCCGGATAGCCTCAAAGTTTTGATCATCCTCCCTTAGCCATCCAAGTCAATGGGATTACAGGTGTGCACCACCACACCCAGGTTAGCAGACATTCTGTATGGCAACTATAGCATTGCTGCTTTTTAAAACAATTGCACATGATCTTGTTGATTCCATGTACTATAGTTTGTTATTTTAAAATGTTATTACAGTAGTTGATGTAATTATTTTAAAATTTAGTTAGAAACTTCTGCTTCTGGTAGAAGTGTACTTTTTCCTCCTCGTCCCACTAAATATAACCAAAATACTGGTCTTTATATATATATATAAAAAAAAGGCCAGTATTTTTATTTTGAAAAGTGAAAAGGCAACAAACTGGCTAAGGACGTTAGCATTCAAGAAACAACATGGTGATGAGTTTGCTGGGTTTTCTTGTTGCCTAGACTTGGAGCTGAATACACTGGCAACCTACAAATACTAGTGGGCACAAATCAAGAAAAATCCAGTAAGACTATTTTTTTTTATATATTTTCTAACTGAAGGACTAAGAAGGGAGCCACCTACTAAAACAGAAAACTTAGACTCCAATTTCTCCAGTCTTGCCAAAACCACAGAAGAAACTGCCCCTCTACTACCCTTGCCAGGAAAGGCTATGTGGAGAGCCTTGAGATATAGCAATCAGTATTAAAGTGCTCCAGCCCCTGCTGAGAGGTATTAGAGATGGGCAACGAGGAGCCATGATTTTCATCTTTCCTGGCCAGGGATGAGCACTACTCTGTGGTATCCAAGGAGTCCACATGGGAATTCTGAATCTTCTTTCTCCCTGAGTAGCATCCTCATTCCACTGGGCTTATGTCAGAGGAAGCCTGATAGTCAGGGCTTTTACTGTGGCAACATAGTAACAATACTATGTGCACTGTGGTGTTAGTAGAGATTACATAGGAGCTAGACCTCTCACCCCAGCCTAGCTAAGCAAGGGGTCTCCCTACCCTTGGGCATAAATAGATGCTGAATGGAGAACATCAACTTCTCTCTCTACCTGACAGTAATGAGCCTAAAATAGCATTAGAAAGTCAGCACAAGCAGGGTCTAAGGGGCAGGGTTGTGGCTCAGGGTTAGTGTGCTTGCTGTGCATATGTGAAGCACTGGGTTTAATCTCTGGCACCACATTAAAAAAAAAAATAAAAGTATTGTGTTCATCTACAACTAAAATTTTTTTTCAAAAATCTTTTTAAAAAGTCTAAGATCCAGTCTCATAGCAATTTGAAAATGTCCAGACATCAATTGAATATTGCTTTTTATATAGTAAACCAAGATCTCAATTTAATGACAACCAGTTGATGCCAGCACCAAGAAAATGGAGATGTAGAGATTATCTGACAAAGATTTTTAGATTGCCCCTGCTAAATGTGCTTTAATAAACAATTATGAACATGTTTGAAACAAATGGAAAAAAAATAGCCTCAGGAAGTATGAATTTTTGAAAAACAAGAACAAAATTATTTGCCTAATCAGGGTCCCTTGAGATTTGATGAAAGTTTTATGATTTTTTAATTTCTACAAAGTACATCATTGAGATTTTGATAGGGGTTATATCGATTCATATTAGCTTTTTTTTTTTTTTGAAAGCTACCTGAGAAAAACGACTCAGGAAGAAAGGTTGATTTTTGGCTCATGGTTTCAGAGGTTTTCTGTCCATGCTTACCAGGCTCTCTGGATTCTGGGCCTGTAGTGAGGCAGAACATCATGGCAGGGAGGGTGTGGTGAAGCAAAGCTGTTCATCTCATGATGGTCAGGAAGCAGAAGAGGCCAGGGATAAGATATAGTTCCCAAGGGAAATCTCCCCTTTCCAGGACCCACTCCCTTCAACTAGCTTCCACTGCTAACAGTTCCCACCACCTCCCAATACACCATTCAACCATCAGTGGGTTAACCCCTCAATGAAATCGGAGCCTCATGATCCAATTACTACCCAAAGCACCACCTCTGAACATAACTACATTGGGGACCAAGCCTTTAACACACGAGCCTTTGGGTGATATTTCATATCTAAACTACAGGTAACTCAATAAATTGCTTTGGATAATATCTTAATGATATTCTTCTGGTCTGTAAATGGATGTCTTTCTACTACTTATACCTTCTTTAACTTCTTGTAGCAATTATTTTGTAGTTTTTGGTGTTCAAATCTTTTGTCTCATTGGTTAAATTCATTTTCAACTACTGTATTCTTTTTAAAGCTATTGTAAATGTAATTATATTCTCTTTTCACTAGGGATTGAACCAGGGCCTTATACATGCTAGGCAAGCATTCTATCACTCAACTTCATCCCCAGTATTTAAAGTTTTATTTTGAAGCATGGTTTTGAAAAATGGATGAGGATGGCCTTGAGCTTGTGATGCTCCTGCCTTTGCCTCTCCTGGAGCTGGGATTGCAGATGGTGCACCCTTGGAGTTGCCCAGTTTGGAATTGTTAATATCCTTTTTGGATTGTTCATTGTTAGTATATGTGTTTTAGTTGGTTTTCCCACTAAAAGTCATTTTTCCGTTACCAAAAGGCCCGACAAGAACAATTTTAAGGAGGAACAATTTTATTTGGGGCTCACAGCTTCAGAGGTCTCAGTCATAGATAGCTGACTCCATTCCTTGGGTCCCAAAGTGTGGCAGATCATCGTGGCAGAAGGGTGTAATGGAGAAAAGTGTCTCAAGACATCACACCGGGAAGCAGAGAGTTTCCTTAAACAAGGACAAAATATATACCCTAAAGGCACACCTTTGAACCCACCTCTTGTAAACACACATTGCATGTGGGAATGCAAATGTCTTTATGAGGTAATTTCTCTCCTTTGTGTATATAGTCCCCAAGGGAAATCTCCTCTTTCCAGGACTCCCTTCAACTAGCTTCCACTGATAACAGTTCCCACCACTTCCCAATAGACCATTCACCTATGAAGTCATCAGTGGGTTAACCCCTCAATGAAATCAGAGCCTTCAGAAGGAAGATTACTGGGTTACATAGTAGTTCTACTCTTTATTTCCTTAGGAACCTCCATATTGTTTTTCATAATGGTGATACCAATCAATAGTCCCACCAATATAAAAAGAATTGTACATGTCCAATGCGTATTTATTCTAGGAATGTAGGGCCATCTCATTCCTTAATTTGATTTGAAATCAATATTTATAGCTTTCAGCATAATTTCTATATTAATAGGCCCAAGAAAGGAAATTCCTGTCATCATGTTAATACAGAAAACAAATTTGAACAAATTCAACACCCATTCATGACCAAAAAAAAAAAAAAAACCCAAAAAACAAAAAACAAAATAAAACCTTAGTAATACAGAACTACCACAACTTGATTGAAAAAAAATTTTTGCAAAAACTTAAAGGACTTTTCTAACAGTGGAAACTTAATCCCAAGTCCTAAACACAAAGCATATAAGCTGCCTACTTATCATCCTACTGAGATATTTAATAGATATCTCAAAATTAACAAGTTAAAAGCTAAATTCTTGCTTTACTCATCCCCAAACCTACTTTATTTGTGTGTTTTACTGGGAATTGCATCCAGGGTAGGGGAACCTTACTCCTGATCACTTTTGCTAATGTTTTGAGGACTATATTGAAAAGGAGTGGTGAGTGAACAGACTTGTCTTGTTTCTGATTTTAGAATAAATGCTTTTAGTTTTTCTCTAGTTAGTATGATTTTGGCTTTGAGTTTGTCATAAATGGCCTTTATAATGTTGAGGTAAATTCGTTCAATCCCTAGTTTTCCTAGCATTTTTAATATGAACCAGTGCAAGACTTTATCAAAGGTGTTTTCTGAACCTATTGAGATGATCATGTGATTTTTCTTCTTAATTTAAGTGGTGAATTATATTTATTGATTTATGTATGTTCAACCAATCTTGCATCCTGTTATATTGATTCGTATTAGCTTTCTGTTGAAAGCTCAGTCCATGGCCTTGTATTTGCCATCTTCTGGCCTCAGCTTTCTGAGTTGTGGGATAACAGGTGTCTGCCACTGGCTCCAAATCCACTCTTATCTGGATTCTCCACAAAACTTGGAGTCATCCATAAATCCCACTCATTTCCTCACAAAAGTGCCAAGTTCTTTCACATATACCCTGAAACCATATTCATAATTCACTGGCTTTTGCACTTGGCTGTCCAGGATGCGTTGGTCTCTTCTCCACACCACAGCTTGAGAGCCTTTTACAGGCTAAGTTAAATCATGGCTTTCCTCTAACTAAAACCCTTCAATAGCTTCCCATGATGCTAATAAAGTCAACTTTGTAGTTTTCAAAATATGGAAATGTTTTTATAATGATTCCTAAATAATACTAGGTCATCATTTATTCTCTAGAAACATATATTGAGAAACAGCTATGACCTGGGAACCTCATGAAATATTGGTACCATAATTGAAAAAATAAATCTAGCTATTAGACTCATAGATTTAAAATCCAGGGGAGAATACAGGTAGGTAATTATTACAAAGTGTGTTTGGTGCTAGGGTATGAAAAGTGTAGGGCTGTGAGAACATTTGCAAGGGGTTCTTTTCCAGATATGAAAATAAATCGAGACCTGTAACATAAATAGAAATGAATCAAGTGAGGAGTTGGTGAGAGGTGGGGGCTGGGAGAAGAGATATGATAGGTGTTGCCAGCTCCTAGAGTATAAAATTTGGAGAAGTGGCAGAATACTTAGGAACAGTGATTAAGTGAGGTTCAGGCCACATAGGGACTTGTAGGTTATGCTTACTTTTGGATTTTATCTTAGGAAATTCAGAATTCTGAATTGAGATTACAAATTAAAGGATTATGAATAGGAGTGACATAAGATTTCTATTTTAGAAAGACTATTAAGGTTGCGGTTTGGTGGATGAATCAGACAAGACTGTTGGCAAAGAGTAGTTAAGAGAGTGGCTAACATTCTTCTAACTGTTCAGATGAATAGTGGTGGTCATCAGGCCAGGGTCATGCCTGGGGAGATGGAAAACAAGGACCAAGTCAAGATGACAGAAAAGATGGGCAGCATTTGCCAGAGAGAGTCTAAGGAATTACCCAAGTTTCTAGTAGGGTGTGTAAAAAATCAGAACAACTTTATAGATAAGACAGTGAGTTCACTTTGTGCAAGATAAACTTGAAATCCCAGCAGGACTTCCTAAGAGAGAGGGGGGGGGTCCTGTCTGCAGTTCTAAATTTGGTTTCAGGAGTGCACAAGTAAGGGGGAGAGATCTGGGATGGAGCTTAACATTTTTTTTCCTTCTGAAGTTGTTGCTGATCTCTAAGTGTTGGATAATGTTTGAGGATTATAAATTGTATGCCCTGTGTTAATATACCAAGAAGCTGGACATGTCAGGCTTGTTAAAACTTGTTGGGAAGTTGTGTTTACTTTTAAGTCAGTGATCCTTGAATGGAGAGACTGCTTGGCTATAATTCAGGAGAAATAGAGACTTCCTGTTGGTGCTAAATATAACTGGTGTACAACACACAGTGTTCTAGAACTCTGCCATTGTGCACTGTTTTCCAGTGTGTGTGGAATTCAGCGTCACATGCTATCTTGGTATGTTTAGGTTATTACAACAAAACAGTGTAAATCCAGTGTCTCATAAAAATGAGAAATTCAATTTTCATGCCTCTGGAGGTTGGCAAGTTCAAGATCAAGGTTACAGCAGATTTGGTGTGTGGCAAAGGCTGCCTCAATTTCTTAGAGCCTTTTTGCTGTGCCCTCAACTAGTGGGTGGGCCCAGGGGTCTCTGCAAGGCATCTGAATGCAGGTAATAGTCCCTTTCATTTAGAAGTGCTCTGCCCGCATTTCCTAATTTCCTCCCAGAGGCCCTACTTCCCAATATGTTAGGATTTCAACATAGGAATTTGGAGGTAGGAGTTCATAGACAATCACAAATGTATTCCTCCATAGAAACAGCATCATAGTTGAGAGTCGGGCTCAGGACCCAGGTCACCTGGCTTTAATTCTGGTCCTGTTATTTACTATAAAGTGGCAACTCCTTTTTTTTTTTAATTTTGTTGTTGATGGACTTTTATTTATTTATATGTGGTGCTGAGAATTGAACCCAGTGCCTCGCACATGCTAGGCAAGTGCTCCACCCCTCGGCCACAACTCCAACCCTGTGATTCTTCCTTTATACACACCCTAGTACAAACCTGGGTCACTCCTTCTACTCCTGTCTCTGGCAAGTGCTATCCATCTTACCTCCTGTCTCTTGAACAGGTTCCTGTTTTCCATCTCCTTGGACATGACCTTGGTCTGGTTCTTTTGCAAATTATTTAACTTCTCTGAATTTGTCACTTTTAAAATGGAAAAAAAAATTGCCTTTGACATAATGTTGTGAGAATCAAGTTAATGATAAGAAGCATTAACAGAACTAAATAAATGTTGTCATCATGATTATTAGTGACTGTTAACAGTTAGAGGTGCAGTTTATGTGGCAACAAAGGCCTTTGTTAATTCAAGTTAGTAGCAGGTGCTTCAGAGGACCCTGACTGGGATGGCCCCAGAGTTTCTGCATTCCTCCGACAGCTTTGCAGAAGATGGAATTGCAGTGCTCTGAGGATGCTAGTTATTCTCTCAACACTTCCTTCCTTCTAGTTATGGGAGTGAGTGGTTTCATATTATGAAACTGAGAGTTTGCTGCATATAAATAAGAAACTGAAAAGAAGCAATATTTGTTTCTCCTGTATCACTAATGTTTTCTCACAGACCTGTGGATTTTTAGTGCTCACCTGAAGAAATAGCATTTCCATGTAGGTTTTCTGCTCTGAAAAAAATACCAAAAATGTTCCCACTTGTCAATGGACTAAAGTTGTAATGAGGCTAGGTTCTTCCTCCTCCTCCTCCTCCTCCTCCTCCTCCTTTCTGTTCAGAAAGCTTTATTTTTTGTTTATAATCAAAATGTGTTGGGGGAAGTGAGACACATGGATGCTTATGTGTGGGTGTGGACTGAAGTTCTGGGACTGGGGTCTGAGCCAGGGAAAAGGGCTGTGGACGTGAAGACAACACTGAGCAGCAGTGTCCCCAGCAGGCAGCCATTCGCTCAGTCAAATACAACTGTTCATTGATCTTCTTTGGGATCCTGTTACGAAAAATAACTTCAGAAAGTTAGGCCAGAGGTTTGGTGTGGTGGCACATGCCTATAATCCCAGTGGCTTGGGAGGCTGAGACAGGAAGGATTGCAAGTTCAAAGCCAGCCTCAGCCATGGTGAGGCACTAAGCAACTCAGTGAGACCCTGTTTTTAAAACAAAAAAATTGGGCTGGGGATGTGGCTCAATGGTCAAGCATCCCTGAGTTCAATCCCTGGTACCAAAATCAAAAAACAAACCCTCAAAATTAGGTCAGGCTTATGTGATTGTTATTTTCACTATTGGATTCTTTCCTGTAGATGAATATTTGACTTTGACTTTCACAGGAGTTTGAACATGATTATGCTGCATTTAAATCCCAAACTTTGGATTTTGACAGAAGGCTCGGGACAGTTCTTTGTGAAGGTTTCTGTAACTGTAATGGTTTGGAAGCTGCATTTAAGGTGAGTTTGGAGGAAGTTAATGTGACAGTGTTTTACTACTGAATAATTTGGACTGTTAGATGCCAGTCATGAGTACACTATTCTCTGAATAAGGTGAAGTATTAGGTAGATTAGTTGTATTCCCTAAAAATTCCATGAAAAATTCACACCGAAAAAATAAACTTTGAATAACGCACTAATGAATAATGAAATTTAGTTTGGCAAGGTCATTTTTAGGATGTTTAACTATTGATTTTTCTCTGGCATTCACAACATTTTAGTGCTCATTACCTTTAGAATAAGCTTGGCCTGGCCAATGAAATATTGATTCAACATTAAGCCTCAGTGAAAAGTGAAAAATGCCTGTTAACTCAGGAATTTTTTTCTTTCCCATTGTTTACATATGTTGGGTTCGCCTGCCTGCTTTATTAATCTGACTGAAACAAATAGCCCTTTATACACTGTATTTCATCAGGTGTAAGACATTATCGATTATCAGATACATCATTATTTATGTGTCAATAAGGGAAAAATGTAGCCAAATAATTGAAATTCCATTGACTCTATAATGCATTCAATTTCAGAGGTGTTAAAACATGAAAGAATCTTGTCATAGAACTGATGTGTATTCAGAATTGCATAAAACAAAAGCATCTGGATAGATCCCCCACATTAAAGGCTTGTAGGGATGCCAGGTGAGAGGTGCTTTTCAAAGAAGAGATCTTCACGTCAAGTGCAAATTCATCATCAGGTGACATTTCAAAAAGAAACTGAATGTTTGATAGCCAAAGAAACACAGCTGGGATCATGGGTACCATTTGTTGAGAATAACAGTGCAAAACAATACAGCAGACAATTTTTTTTTAGAAGAGATTGACTTTGACTTTCAAATTCAAATGAATTGGCCATATATAGTGGTGCACCCCCTCCCCATGTCCTTGTCCACAATGGAGCATTTAAACATGGAGAATTCATGAGGATCAGATGGTACTTTGTTTATTAAAAAACAACAACAAAAAACTCTTGGGTGAAAAGGAGATGCTCTTGGCTAAAACATATAGCCTTATTATAAAATGACCTATAATCTTATCTCTCAGGTACAATGACTATTATATGTAACACTCACTGTTTGACTCAGTGTACATATATTTTTTTCTTGGACAAAGATGACAATATATTCTGATCCTCTTTTGTAACCTTTCCCACTTAGCCAAGAGTCATGAATATTTTCCTTGCTTTTATATCAAAATTTGACCATATTATTTTTTAACATTTGTGTACTCGTCTATCATATTCATATTACTTGAAACTCATGTCTGTTGTAAAATAACTGGAAGAATGGAGAGTGAAATCTCAGTCACCTTCCATTTCTAATTCAAGTCTTCTTGCCCTTCTACAGAGTCTATAAAAGTACATGCCACTTGATTGTTTCTAAAAAATTTTATCTTACCTTGTCACCATGTGATTTTTTAAAAAAACTTTATATTTGTACCTTGTCTACTGAAAAACTTATGTTTTGGAATCCTGCCTTTATGAACTTGGCAATGGGGGATCAGCTTCCAGCTTTTGTGAGGTTTAGGGAGGCTTTTGCAAAGGGCCTCATAGACAACAGGCTGACTCACTCACTGCTTGAGACCAATTGGATTAACTGGTAATTTGAGTATTGGAATGTCACGCTGATGAGAGTGAGCTGCTGAAAGAGGAATGGCAGGGGAAAAAATTACAGGGGTTGTATATTTTAAGGAAAGGGGGATTTTAACCATTGCTGCTAGTTGAGGAACTCTATTATTGGTCCCAGTGAATAAATATTTGTAGGCTGCTTTCTGAAGATGGCAATGTAATGCCTACTCTGGATGAAGGCATGGCCCACAAAGGGAACCAAACACCATTCACCTCTGGTATGAAATTGTAGTGCTTCAAAATCCAGAGTGCTCACACTCAATAAAACAAGAAAGCATGAATACATACTTCTAAAATTTGCATGAAGATAAAATGATTAAATATACCTAATCTCAAGTCTGAAAATACTCCAGAATCCAAAACTTTTTGAGCTGTAACATGATACCACTGGAAAATTCCTACACTATGTATGAAACTACTAAAAATATTATATAAGATTACCTTGGGCTATGTATGTAAGGCATATAGGAAACATAAATGAATTTTGGATTTGAACTTCATCCCCAAGATATCTCATTATATATGTGGAAGTATTTCCAAACTGAAAAATGTCTGAAATTCCAAACACTGCTGGTTCCAAGCATCTCGGATAAGTGATACTCAGCTTGTATTTGAAAGCTAGAAAACTATGAAGTGTGTATGGTTGAGGGGTCCACGGGTTTTAAAAAAATATTTGAAAGAGGCAAACCTAGGGAAACATAAATATGTTCTAGTTTGGACAGCAAGAACGTTGTTGTGAGAAGCTGTATTACATTATTAATCTGGGGAGTAGAAGAAACTTAAGGTAAGCCTCATGAATCTTAAGTGGAATATTTCAGGGGAGAAATGTAGGAATCCATTTTTAACCTTTTGAGGTCATTGTGAAGGAAGCATCTATATTCTTCTTAAAATAAGTCTTAGTTCTGTGAGAAGGAAGCAAGAAGTTCCAGAACAATGACCTTTATTTTCATTCTTGAGGGTGATTTTTACACATTTGTGATAATGAATATTATGATAATGTACACTCAGACCTTGTAACTTTTACTTTTTGTTTTTTCCACCTACCCAAAGAATATTTCCCATCCTTCCTTCCTTTGCATTTGAAGTTAGGTACTACTAAGCAGGCAGGCAAAGTAAGATGTAGCAAGGAAACTACTGGTCTTGTTTCAGTTGGGCCGAATTTGATAAGTGTTTGAAAAATGATGTTGTGAAATAAATGTATTTCCTAATTGTTGTTGGAGAACACTTCTTTGTTAAACTCATGAGGCAGTATTGACTTTTGAATTTACCTGAAGCCCAAATGCAACAAAACAATGGCTGCAAGAAGAAAGTTAATAATTTACATTTTGCTAGGTAGCTCCTAACCAAGATAATTTAAAAATATTTAGCAGTTTCTGTGATAGGTATAATCCATCTTACTAGAAAAAGCTGGAATTTGTCTAAATTGCCCCTTAAGATATATTTAGATTTATATTTGGGTTTGTATAACTTTTGTCATTATGTTGATGTTTTTCTTTTTTCTTTTTTTTCATTGAGTGTAGTTTCTGGAAATGTTTGCATCGCTTTTATAATGAAGCTGTTTAAAAAAATAATAAGTTTTGAGACATAACTCATATATTCCAAACAGAACAAAACTCTTTTTTCATCTTGCTAACAAGGCACAAGACTTCATATATAGCTTTTCTGTCACCTTAAGTACATTTAGTTTTTTTGAGGTGTCATCTTTTAAAACACCTTCATAAGATGGGTAATAACATATGCTAAAGCCCATATGGAGTAACCAGATAACAAAAAATGCCCCCTTTTCTACAAGTGACGTGTTCCAAGAACCCAAGGGGATGCCTGAATCCTTGAAGAGTATTGAACTCTATGTACTATTTTTTTTCTTATACATACATCTCATGATAAATTTTAGTTTATAAATAAGGCATAGTAAGAGTAACAACAATAACAACAAAATAAAAGTTCTTCAAAACTTAAATACCCACTTCTAGAATTTTCCATTTAATATATTCAGTTTCCACTGGTAATTTAAACTGTAGAAAGAAAAATCTGGATGAAGGGGGACTACTGTGATATAGTTTTCAGTGGCCCCTGCCAATAAGACACTATACCTTGAAGTGTAGACCAAGGCATCAGATAGCCTGATTTAAAATCCCAGCTCTACTATGCCAAAATTTTAATTTGGGCAAGTTACTTCCTTCCCACAACTCGGTGTCCTCATCTGGAACGTGTGATAACAGCATTTTAAAAAATTTTTTATGGTGCTAGGGATTGAATCCAGGGCCTGTGCATGAGAGGCAGGCATACTACCTACTGAGCTATATCCCCAGCCCATAACAGCATTTTTAAGGGCCCAATGTATAGCAAGCATCTGGCACATAGCATGATATAAACACTGATTCCTTAAAATATACACACAAAAATCCTCATGAGCAGTAAACAAGATGGGATCAAGGGATCCGAGGTTTGGCTTACTTAGCTTTGTGGAAGCCAGTGGTAAATGTTAGTTTGAAACCTAGGGCAGGCAGTTCATTGAGCAAGAGGACCTGTGGACCTTCACTTCTGCTTTGCTGGTAATGTGATCCTGATCATTCCCTGTTTCTGTCCCCTTTCACTTCACTTCTCTGCTTGCTAATAGTTTCTACTCACTTGTAACTTTAGCCAGCATGGATTCAGTGCTGACTTTGAGTAAACAGAGAATCTGATTAGCTCAAGGCATTGGTTTGAGCCAGGACATTTATGTCAAAGGAGTTATCCACTTGTGGAATGGTTGTTTGGGACCAATGACCACTGCTATCCCAGGTTGCTGTCAGGGGTGGCTAGATCTTGTGGGTACACAGAGGCGATGGGAAGAACAGTAGGTGTAAGTGGTACACTTGGTGTAATTACTGGTGGTGAAATCAGGAAGTCGTCCTCATGGATATGGGGATTCTTATATCTAAAGAATACTATGTTGGGGAAGAACAAATAACATAATTATCACATTTGCTTCTATTCTTACATACACAGTATGTTCCCTGATGCCCAATAGGAAGTAGTATTAGCTGTGAGCAGGAACTTCTTACAGATGGGCTATTTCTGACCCCTCTCAGTTTCCAATGAGAGAGAAGAATTACATCTAGAATTTGATCTGTTGAATGTAATGCCATTTAGAAACAACGTATTGAGGCAATGCAGGATTCTAGATCTTTCTTCTATTTCATCATAGCAAAGGTTTAGTGGGGGAAATTGAGCTGAATATTTGTATTAAAAACTCACAGTTCTTAACCTTTCTTTAACTTTGATTTTTCTAGCTTTTGACTATATTTGGGAATTTTCTAGAGAAACCAGTTGTCATGGAAATTTTCAGCCCACATTACAGCACACTAGTGAACATGTTGAATACAGAGTTGGATACGTGTAAGCAGTTATATAATGAACACATGGAACAGGTAAGTGGTGCTGAGATTGATCATATTCACAGTATCATTTTTGTAGGTAATGGCCTAGATCTATATTTCATTATATCTAAAGATTAGATATAGGCACTAAATTTTTTTTTAAAAAAATTTACTTAACTGTTTTCATATGGAGATGGAGAACTTGCTTTAGGACCATAATTCTTCTAAAAGTTATGAAACACTTTATTATTATTATTATTTTTTGTAATACTAGGGATTGAACCCAAAGGCACTGAATCCATGCTGGCTAAAGTTACAAGTGAGTAGAAACTATTAGCAAGCAGAGAAGCAAAGTGAAAGAGGAAAGAAACAGGGACTGACCAGCTCTTTTCTATTTTTTGAGACAGGATTTTGCTAAGTTTCTGAGGTTGGCCTTGGAACTTGCAATCCTCCTGCCTCAGCCTTCCTCGTTCGTTGCTGGGATTACAGTCATGTGCCACTCACACAGGTTTTATACCAAACTACCAAAACGAACAGTTACTTACAAGGTTGTAAGGTTACTTACAGGCATCCTAACTAAATATTCCTTCTCTTCCTCCTCACCAAAATATCAACTTGCAGATTGAACATGGTTGTGTAGTTCTTAACAAGAATATGCCATTTACTTCTGGAAATATCAAATGGGCCAAAGAGATCCTTGAACGCCTTCAAATGTTTTGGTCAAACTTTTCATCTCTCCATTATCTGTAAGTACTGAGGCCTATGTCATGGTAAATTATCCTAAGGTTTCGGGTGGTTTTTTATAGAGGGTAGCAAGCTGTTCCTATTAGCACTCAAGAAGTCATGGTCTCATTTAATTTTCTTCACTGGTTTGTTGAGGGCGCTTCATCTCCATGGTTGTAATATTTTTGATGAGACTCATAGTACATATGTTTACATGTTTCCAGGTCCTTTTTTCTTTACACTTTCTTTCCTTTGTGGTATCTGTTATGATTCTTTGCTATTATTTTTTCTTTCTCCAGGAACACACACTCCTCTAATTATGCATTTCTCTCAACTTGTTGCTGTTGATATTTAGTAAAAGCTTTGGCGTTCCATTCATTTAAAACTATATATTTTAAAGCGAAAACAATTCCAAAGCATTTTTTTTGGTATTTATTTTTTCTCTTCCTGGCTATTTATGATGTATACCATCACTATGTATATTATTGTAAAATAAGCAGAAATCAGTATATAGAAAAGTAGAAAAACCTTATTCCTACAGATTCTCGGACAATCCTGATGAAGCTGCAGTTTATCAGAAGTATGTCGAAATGATCACTTTACTAGACCAATTTGAAAATCATATCTATAATAAATGGAAAGCTAATGTGGATGAAATCTGTGAATTCAATTTGAATCAACCCTTGGTTAAATTCAGTGCCATAAATGGTCTTCTTAGAGTCAACTTTGACCCAAAGGTAGGGGTTTGGTTTCCTAAGATGTTTTATAGATGATATTCTTATCCTTAGTAAATCTCTAAAATATTTCCTGATAGACTTACATTTCCAGTCATTCATATTTTATTTTGGGAAAATGTCATAGCTGAGAGGAATATAATTATAAACAACTTCCAGTAAATCTTGCCTTAAAGATGTGTTTTCTAAGTCTTAATTATTCTTTGTTATTTTGTCTTATAATTATTTCTTGGCCTCCCCACTCTTTCTTGAGGGTGGGCTCCATTTCACTTTTCTTTGTGTCTCTAGTTTCGTGTCTGGCACTTGGTAACACTTACTAAATGTTAGCTCTGCTGAACTGAATCATTAGTTTTTGCCAGATGGTTTCTGGCTTAAATATTTTTATAACAAATACTAGTTTTTTTAGTTCATTGAAGCTGTATCTTAAGTTAAGATTTGGGGACTGACTACATGGAATAAAAATCAGTTGTGTTTTTGGTAGATAGTGGTAAATTTCTATTTGTCATAGTTTCTTTAAAATAGAAAATAAGCTTGTATATGGTGGTTAAACTCGTGGTGATTTTAATAAAACAAATAAAAATAGTACTAACAGTTAAATAAATATCCAGCATGAAGATTGCCTTTATTAAACAGATCTTTTGTTATGGCATGATACATCATGTCACAAAGGGAAATTTCACATTTGGTCAACTTTCTCAATAAATTTTGTCAATAAATTTCTCATTCATTACATGTTATGTAATAATATTGCATATAGAAACCTTATTAGTGATCATGGTCATATGCACATGTGTACTTAAATTATATGGTACGTGTATGTACATATATATGGTATATATAGATAATATTAGGTGTGTGTATATTTTAAACATCTCCAACTCTTTCAGCTTGCTAGATTAGGGGCATAAAATAAGCTTTCTTTTCTATTGAGCTCCCATGGATGTGCTTTACAATAAAAGGCAAGGTTATTTTAAGTTTTCATGATCAAAAACAAAAACATCTGGCTGAGTTTTTAGGTAGGAAAGATCATTGTGGGCTGGAGCTGGGGCTCAGTGGCAGAGTTCTTGCCTTGCACATGTGAGGCACTGGGTTCGATCCTCAGCACCACATGAAAATAAATAAACAAAATAAAGAAGGCTCTGCTGGAGCCCAGAGTCTTACACACACACACACACACACACACAAAAAAAAAAAAAAAAAAAAAAATCATTGCTTCAGCCCAAAGCCATGCAAGTGGGTGGGAGAGTTAATATTACATGCTCCATGTTCTAGTTATGTTTTGTTTCCCTAAAATATATGCAAAGAATAGTATTATTTTCCAAAGGCTGAATGTACTGATATGTGGCTACTAACACAATGTGGAGAAGTTCATTGGATTTAGACACAGGGGAATGAAGGGAAAGAAGTGTGGAGAGGAATAGGAAAGACAGAATGAATTGGACATAACTTTCCTATGCTCACATAAGAAAACATTCTTGTGGTTGTACATTACGTATGATATGTCAAAATACATCCTACTGTCATAACTGAAAAGAACAAATAATTTTTTTAAAGTAGCTTTACTTTTATTTTATGAGTGAAACTCAGAACTCGGTATTTGATCTAGAGGACAGAGGATTATTTCTACTTTGAGATTTCATAAAATAGCTTACAGAGACAGGTTTCTTGAAGTGTTTTAGGGATAGCGTGAATTACCATAGACTTCCCCAAAATATACAAAATATTTTCCCTCTGAAAGAAATTATGACAAAATATGCTACTGTCCACCAAAAGCATGACAGGCCATTTCGTATGGCATGTGGATTCCCCATATCTTAACTTTCATGATGAAGTTTTAACTAAAAAAAAAAAACTGATATGTGCTATAAACACGGTAGAGACTGTAATCCTCTACTAGGTTATGGAATGCATGATTTTTTTGGTTTTAAAAAACATGAAACAAAATTCGATCTTGATGATTTGGAAATGCAATAACCATTGGATGAAATTTTAAGTACTTCAAGTCAAACTTGTGTTGAAATAGAATGATATTCTTAAAATATGCAATAATCCTTGCCGCTGTTTGAATAGCTGGTAGCTGTGTTGAGAGAGGTGAAATACCTTTTGATGATGAAGAAATCGGACATACCAGATTCAGCACTTGAAATCTTCCAAAAAAGGAACACTATTTTAAAGGTTTGTGTTTGGGGGCAATAGGGCATTTTTTTTAATTGAAAGTAATTTTAATTATTAGCATCTAGACCTAAGACATTTTGATGCTTCAAGGAGAGAAAAGAGTGAACATATTTGACCTTTTTTGTTTTGGGTATTCTTTATTCAGTACATTGGAAACCTTGAACTTCTTGTACAAGGGTATAATAAGCTGAAGCAGACTCTTCTAGAAGTTGAGTACCCTCTGATTGAAGAAGAGCTGGGAGCTATTGATGAGCAACTGGAGGCAGCTGTGACGTGGCTGACATGGCAGCATGACTGCTGGAGCTACATGGAGAAGGTGCAGGCAGCCACTGCGGAGCTGGAGCGCAGGGTTGAACACACACAGAACAATCTGCAGGTGGTACAGCAGATGATGAGGGCCTGGGCCGAGTGTCCGCTGCTGCCCAGGAGGGAGCACAGAAGAGAGGCTGCCTTGAGTTTGGAGGACAAGGGTGATCTGTTTGCTAAAAAATACAAGTTAATCCAAGAAGATGGCTCCAAGATACACAACTTGGTAGAGGTAATTGCTTTGAAAGTTTCAAAAGTTACTGATTTTATTTTTCAATTACTTTAGAGAAGAGCAAATATACTTAACCTGATAATATAGACTTCTTTTTCCTTTTTTTTTTTTTCTTTTTCCTGACACTGGGGATTGAATCCAGGGCATTTTACCATTGAGCTACATCTCTAGCCCTTTTTTCAATTTTTGAGACAGAGTCTTACTAAGTTGCAATCCTCCTGCCTCAGCCTTCAGAGTTGCTGGGATTATATTAGCAGGCACTGTGCAGGATGCTTTTATTGAGCCTGAAGGAGCTTTATGAATGGCCATGTGAAGCAGTTACAGTGGAAGAATTTGTGCGGCTTGTCTGTGATTACTGTAGTCCTCACTACTCATATTCCTGAGGGAAGAGATTAGAATGTGAGATGTGTTGATCAAACAGAAAGGTTGGAGGTGGAATCCTTATCTTTGACAGGATTGCACCTACATTCCTGGTTGCTATTAATAGTTCCCACCAGTGTGGAACACCTCTTAGGTGTCAGAAACCTTGTTGATATCATCTCCTGTAACCCTCTGAGCCATCTAACAAAGGCAGCAGAATTACTGTCCTTTTAACAGATATTTGAGTTTTAAAATAGTAACAGATGCTATTTTTCTTTTTGGTATTGGAGATTGAACCCAGGAACAATTAACCACTGAGCCACATTCCCAGCCCTTTTTATATTTTATTTTAAAACAAGGTCTCACTAAGTTGACTAGGGCCTCACTAAATTGCTGAGGCTTCATTTAAATTCACAATCCTCCTGCCTCAATCTCCCAAGCTGCTGGGATTACAGGTGTGTAATAGGCACTATTTTACCAAAATAAGGTAGGAGGTGGGGGCACAGTAACAAGCAAAACCCAGCCCCTGTCTCATGGAATTTACACTCTAGTTGGGAAGATAGCAAGAGAAAATAACAAGTGCATAATAAACATGTCAGTTGTAATAGGAACAGTGATGAAAAATAAAGCAGAAATGTTGGGCTGCAGAAAACCATAAAGGGGTAAAGTGCATTGGGTATCAGGAAAACGGGATTCTAGTAGTGAAAGTCCAGGAACCTTTTAGATGAAGCAGTCTATCCGGTCCAAGGATCAGTTTGAGAGCCAGCATGACCAATGCAGAATGTGTGTGTGTGTCAGGGGCGGGGGTGGGGGGGTGGGAATGGTAGTAGGGGATGAGATTCCACAGAGCTAAGAGCATACCCCAAGTGTGAGGCAGGCCATTCTGAGGATTCTGGATTTTAGTCTAGAAACAACTGCCAGATTTTCTTGCTCAGAGGCTTTGTCTGTAAGCCAAAGGTGAGCAAGGAAGTGCAGACAGACTATTAGGAGCTTACTCTTATAATCCAGGTGAGGAATAAGATACTTTGGATCAGGGTGGGAGAAGAGAGAAATCAAGGATGAGTCATTGAGTAGGAGAAGAGAGAGATCAAGGATGATTTCAGTGTTTTTGTTCTGAGTAGCTGGGCAAATGAACTTTCTCATGATAATATGGGGAAGACTGGTGGAACATGTTTTGTAGGAAGAAACAGGACTGGGCTTTGGATATGTCAGAGATGTTTGTCCCAGCAGAGATTTTGAGTTGGCTGATGTTGCCAATGTATGTTGTGTTCAAGGACCGAGCCTAGATGAGTAACCTAGAATTAAGAATTGTGAGCACATATATGATATTTAAGACATGGAGTTAGATGAGGTTACCCAGGAGATTGTCAATGGAATAGAGATCCAAGGGCTAGTCTTAAAGGACTCCTTGAGGTCAGAAGGATGAGGAAGATCCTTCCAAAAAGAGAATGGTAGCCTGGAAATTACATTTGGAAGGGGAAGAGTTCAGCTCTGTCCCATCCCAGCTTAGGATCCAAAAATAGGGCAGAGGTTGAGTGTCAGATGGGGCAGATTAGAAGTTACTGATGACCTTGACTTGGTGGAATGGCAGAGTGGAAGCCTGATTGGAGTAGACTAAGGAGGGGATGGGAGAAATGGGAATAAACACATCCAGTGAACTCTTAACAGATTGTTGTGGGGCATACTAAAAACTGGATGGTACTTAGGACATGTACGTCAGGGTTAGAATTTCATTTTTAATATTGGCTGATGTTCCTATGTCAATTGGGATGAATCAAAACATTCTTGGTACATCATTGTGGGAATGTAATCTAACAAATACATATAGATATTGGCTTTAGGTAGAAGCATGGAACATTTATTTGTAGTCAGGTATTCAATAGGCACATGTCTTATAGGTGGGCAGAGCTGGAAATGGGAATGTGGGTAAGTTGAATTCTTATTGTTCTTATTTCTTAAGAAAAAGGGACAAAAATAAAAGTGTATTCTTTATTTCTCCCAAGCATCTTGTCATATAGAATCTAAATAGGCATAGTCCTCAAAAACAGTCATTGTCCTTGAGCAGAGTAGGTGAACCTTTTCCCTTGGCTTCTCTATCCTGTAGCCATCAGTGTGATGAAAGTGCCCTTCCAAAAGCTGGAAGCCAGAGTTTTCAGTCTTGTGTCTACTAGAAACAGGGCTTAAATTTTTCCATGTAGGAAGTGAAGGTCCTTGTCTCTAGGCTACCTCTCAGCTGGAAAACAATGGATTATAGTGTCCCTGCTGGAAATTGTGTGACCCATCCATCATCGAACACATCTTTAGCAGCCTGTCATTCACACATTCAAGACATATTTGCTGTGCGCCTCCTGTGTGCCCAGCAACATTCTTGGTTTCTGAGATATATCAGTGAACAGAACTGACAAAGATCCTTGCTTTCATGGAGATGAAAGTCTAGTGATGGAAGAGAGAGAATGGAATCCAGATTAGAAAAGACGAGAGATGATGAGAAGCAGCAAGTGCTGTAGATTAAAAGATAAAGTTTGAGCAGGGCAAGGGAATTCTGGAGTGTGGAGTCGAGGGTACATTTTAAACAGGATCAGGGTAGACTGCCATGAGAAGGTAGGGCTTTGACAAAGACTTGAAGGCTGTCGAGTCAGCCAAGTGAGCATTTGAGCAGAGTGTTAAGGCAAAGGTGATGGCTGCTTGGCAGGAGCTCCTTGGCCAGGCTGAAGGTAGACCAGGGAGGTGAGAGTAGTGGGAACAGAGGGAGCAAAGTAGAGGGTGATCAGGTAAAGCAGAATCTGGTCTTTATCCTGCAGTCCACAGGGTGCCCCTGATACATTTCACAAGAGGAGTAAATACAACATGACTTGGGTTTCCACAGGCTTTCTGGTTGTTATGTTGAGACTGTAGGGACGTGAGGGAAGAAATGGTGAGACCTAGTAGGTTGCTCTAGCTATAATTTAGCTATCCTAGTGTAACTGAGCTGCTATAACAAAAGACCTTAAACTGAGCAGCTTGAAAACAATAGATGTTTATTTCTCCCAGTTCTGGAGATCCAGGTGTCAGCCTGGTCAGCTTCTGGGGAGAGCCTCCCCTCCAGAATGTAAACTGCCATCTTCTCACTGTGACCTCAAGCCTGTCTTATAAAAGCACTATTCCTTTTCATGAAGGCTCTGCCCTTGTGACCTAATCACTTCCCCAGCCCCATCTCCTATTTCCACCACCTTGGGGTCTAGGATTTCAGCACATGAATTTGGGAGGACACAACGTTCATACCCATCGTAACAGATGACAGTGCCTGGACCAGGGTAGTAGCAGTGGAAATGTGAGAAGCAGCTGAATTCTGGAGATATTTTGTATGAAGTGGAACAATATCCTAACAAGATGGAAGTGGAAGGTAAAGAAAGAGACATCGAAGGTTCCATTTCTGATCAAGAGGAAGTTGCAGTATATTCAGAGAAGAAAGGCTATGAGAGGAGCTGGGTAGGGAGATCAGGATTTCAGTTTTACATACGAGTTTGGGGTGCTCCTCCATCAAGCAGAAGAGCTGGTCATGTAATTAGATTTACGAGGCTGGAGTTGGGGTAGAGGTCCACTCTGGAAATACAAATGAAAGAGGAGTGGCTGGCTATGAGAGTTAAGCCAGTAGAAGAGATCACTGAGAACATGAGCGCAGCTAAGTCATGGAAGAAAATGGAGGACAGTTGGCCAGGGTACTGTTCTCCCTTTGAGAGACTGGATTAGGGGCTGCCAGAAGTGCAGGAAAAGGGGCAGTGGGACATACAGCAGAGGAGAACCAGGAGGGTGGCATCCAGGAAGCTAAGTGAAAGAAGCGTTTTGTAGATTTTCTTACCACACGGTACGATGTGGTACACTTGATGTCTATGGTGCATATATGTATCAAATTCCAAGTTTGTCTGAAACATCTAAGTTCTGATTGTTCACACTCTTGACAGCTTGCCAGGACAGGCTTTGTCTCTGCCATCTCTGATCACGGTCTGTATTAGCATCTTGCAGCTGCTAAAACAAAGCAACACAAATGGGGCTTTTAAAATGACAGAAATTTATTCCATCATAATCTGGGGACTGGAAGTCTACAATCAAAGAGTAGGTGAGGTCCCATTCCCTCTGGTACTCCAAGGCTTGAGTGGCCATCAGAGGATTATGGGGTGTCCTAACACGTGAAGAAGGTATATATCTGGAATTTTTTTTTCTTAGCAGTGTCATAATTAAGCCCTGCCATTGGGTATTCCAGTCATTCCTTGGGTTGCTATGAATCATTATGTGATTTTTAGGTCAGTCCTATAAACTGTTGATACATGAGAATTTGTCTCATGGAGGACAGATAATGGATTACAATTTCTGTTATATATTCTATATAATAATTGTTTTAAAGTACTCTCCTAACTGTAGTGTAGGGGTTTTAAACCATTAAGACTTTCAATCCCCATTTAAATGCATTGAAAGTATGGCCCACACAAGACATGACTAGAAACGTAAGACAAGGTTTTGCAGAGCCTGTTCAGAGAATGAAGTTGGAATTTAGAAACTAATAAATGGGTTCTCCTTTTTCTTTAAGTCAAAAACCAAGCAGCTTTGAAATCACCATCCCCATTCACAGAACTGGGGAGAGCTTATGATTTCAGGGAATATAAGCCAACTTCCAACAGAAGTTCAGTGTTCGTTCCCATACATTATGTCTTTCGAGAGTCCCTACCCTGCACGCTTGACTTGTCAGCATGTGACTGAAGCCAGTGCTGGGGCGCTGGTGAGGACTGGGGCTGGGAAACAGCAGGATTGTGCGGACGTGGCTGGCTCAGACTCCGTGCTATATCCTCTGGCTTGTGTGATGTCCCTGATTTCATTTGGAGAAAGACAAAAATCTTTCCAGGTACAGAGAGAAAAGAAAGGGCAGAATCTTGGAAGAGTGGTCTGGAAGGGACCTAAGTGACCATTTGGTGACTTTCCTCTTTCTTCTTTCTTTTCCCTTTACCCTAATATGTGAAAATACATTTCCTGTAAATGCCACCAGTGATGTAAACCACCTCTCTAGGTATGAAAAGGCATGTGTGATGTGTCACAAGAGGCCTACCCTGAGGACTGGTTTCTAGTCCTAGCTCAGCTGCTAACTTCTTTTCTACGAGAGTGACAGTGTGTTATAGGTCTGTTTTCCTATCTTCAGAATGAGTGAGACTGAACACGGTGCTTTTGAGGGATTGTTTCTTATCTTTTGCTCTAAGATCTATGCCTTTTCTTTCTACTGCCTACTAAGGAACTGGGCTGCTATGTATAGCTTCTCAAGATGTGTAATGTGCAACTGAAGGAGTGTGAGTCAGACTATACAGCATCCTCAAGGGTAGTAGATCTTAAATTTGGGGCAATACACCCCTAGGATTCTCTTTCCTGCACTGCCTTATCAGGAATTGGATTCGGCTCTATCATTGTGATTCTTGCACAGAGCATACACCTTATATCCTGGGTCATGTAGCCACAATAAAGATAATCAAAGATGGCAGAGAGTATAGTTTACCTCACAATCAGCTCTTGTTCCAGTATCATTTTTTCTCTGTGCTCCAGTTTCTGCCTTGGCAACTGCTGTCTGTCCTGTGTAAACTAGGCAGACTTTGCCACGAAGATAGTTTCTCTGGAATCAGCCTTCTCACCCACCTGACCTTTTCACACAGTTGCCTCTATGCCTAGCTCATGATATGCCCAATCGCAGCTGTCCTTAGCTACCTCTCTGTCTTCTGGTCCTATTTTGCTTCACTGGCCCATCCATTATTTTGCCCACACTCTCTGGAAATGCAGGGATGAAAGAAGGCCACATTTTGGAAGCCCACAAGGAGCTGAGACTTTCCAGTCCAGCATTTCCCAAGCTGAGTTGCACATAGATATTTTGAAAAAAAAAAAAAAAGAAAAAAGAAAAAAAAAGGACATATTCTCTGTGTTTGAATAAAGTTTGGCTATGATTGCGCTAAACCAAATTCCATGGACTTCAAATAATAAGGATGCTGTGAGTCTTCAAGAATAGGCTCAGGGCTGGGGCTGTAGCTCAGTGGTTGAGCACTTGCCTCACATGCATGAGGCACTGGGTTCAATCCCCAGCACCACATAAAAAATAAATAAATAAACAAAGATATTAAAGAAAAATAAAAAGAATGGGCTCATCCCTTCCCTGACTTATCTTCAGATATCCCAGAACAGCCTTCTTAAAGGGACCAGTATGAGAAACCATTTCCTTTCAGGCAAGGCCACGTCCAGGCCCATGTTGAATTAGGGACACAGTGGGAACTAGAGCCCAGATCCAATACTTGTAGCATTCACTGGGAAACTTGTGTGTTTCCTGTCTGTATCAGAAGATAGCAATCTTCACATTGATTTTTTTTTTTTTCTTTAAAGAATGACTTTTGAATGTACATAGTACTTGAACTCAGTGTCATAAAATCCTGCTCGGGTCTTTGCCATCTGGCTTAACGTCTGCAACCCAGTGTTTGGATTTTCCTGTGAAATGCACTCCTTTCCTTAAAAAGCCACTAAAACAGAAAGCTTTTTATTTTCATTGCTGTTAATAGTCATCTATTAATGCTTGTCTGTTGCTAGGAAAACAGGAAGCTCTTCAAAGTCGATCCTTCTCTGGATACCTGGAAAATCTATGTAGAATTCATCGATGACATGGTGGTGGAAGGCTTTTTCCAGGCAATAATGTGTGACTTAGACTTCTTTCTGACAAATACCGAGAAACAACCAAAACCTGCACCGTTTTTCCAAGTACAAATGATCTTAACACCCCCTGAGATTGTGTTTAAACCTTCTTTGGAGAGAGAGGCTGGGGATGGCTTCTATGATCTCGTAGAAGAAATGCTGTGCAACAGTTTTAGAATGTCTGCCCAGATGGAGAGAGTAGCAGCACATCTGGAAATCACCAATTATCAGGTATTTGAAAGTGGGTCTTAGCTTTTTCCATTAACGGTTCAGAAATAAACTAGGGTAGTGGGAATCACAAGGAAAGAAGTTGGTAAAACTTAATTTTTTAGATTGAAATCTACTCTCCCTTTGAAAAATTACCTCTGCTATGTTGTATTGCATATAATTGGCATCAAGGTTCACTTGACTCTGTGCTTGGTTTTTCTTCTCCTTTAGAATGATATGGATAATATGTTAGGCCTGGCGGAGGTCAGGTGGGAGATAATGAATAGAGTGGCAGATGTCATCAGCAAAGTCTTGGATTTCAGAAACTCCCTGGAGACCTATGCATACCTCTGGGTGGATGACCGAGCCGAGTTTATGAAGCATTTTCTCCAATATGGCCATACTGCAGTAACCGAGGAAATGGATGCTCATGCCAATGAAGAAATCCCCGAACAACCACCAACTCTTGAACAATTCAAAGAACAGGCAAGAGAAACCCCCTCGCTTATGTTGTAGTTAATTGGCTTTCTAAGGGAGCTGTTGTAATTATTTTTGTTTTTTTCTTATCTGTAGATTGATATTTATGAAGCTTTGTATGTTCAGATGAGCAAGTTTGATGACTTCAGAGTGTTTAATAGTTGGTTCAAGGTGGACATGAGACCTTTCAAAGTGAGCTTACTAAATGTGATTAAGAAGTGGAGCTGGATGTTTCAGGAGCATCTTTTGAGATTTGTCATTGACAGGTAGCCTTTATATTTTGATAGTTGAAGTTAGACCAGTTTTTTTTCTTGGTTGATTGCTTTCTAATTGAGATTGATTTTAAGACCATTGATACTGCTGATCTCATAATAGAAATAATGAGTAATGTTTAATCAAGTGCACAATGAAAATAAGATCCAATTAAAAGTCTTATGCTGCTAAATGTTTTAATGAATTTTTCTGTATGTATTTAATAGTCTGAATGAGCTGCAAGGATTCATGAAGGTGACAGATGGCGGACTTCAGAGACAACTGAGTGAAGGCGATCACGAGGGGTTAGTTGACATCATGGGCCACCTTCTGGCTGTAAGAAGCCGGCAGAGAGCCACTGATGAACTCTTCGAACCTCTGAAAGAAACCATCACACTCCTGGAAAGCTATGGCCAGAAGATGCCAGAACAAGTCTATGTTCAGCTGGAGGTGAGTGTGGAGGCTAAATACTCACAGGTACCTACATGGAGCATCTCTTGCCACCAGTGCTTCACGTGTGCCCTGTGACATCCTTGTAACAGTTCATACTATTATTTTTTTAGGTGGTTGTTTTTTTTTAGGTTAGAAATCTGAAGCTGAGACATGAACTTTTTGAAGGTCACACAGGCAGTGAAGTCATCCAGCACTTAGCTATCGGTGTTTCAAGGCAGAAGACTCACTATGTCCCTGTGCCTCACTGATGGAAGGCATTTGGGTTGGAGAGAGCCTCTCAGTTGTTCTTGGGAGTCCCAGGTTCACCATGATTCACACATGTGAAATAGACCCACAGTCTTCCTCATTCAAAACTGCCTGTCAGCTCAGAAGTGTTCTAGGCCTGGAAACATTTCGTGGACTTGCTAGTAAAGAATGAATAAATAAATAAAGCCTGGTTTGGATGGAGAAATCACTGTTTCCCAGACAGATTTCTATGCTATCCTCGTATTTTCTGTGCTCTGGAAAGATTCAGTGGCTTCTGGTGCCAAATGATGAACAAAGTCTTTTTAATTATAATTGAAATCGTGAACAAAAATCTCACAATTGAGGCTCTGTTCTCCTGCCCACATTGAAGTTCTGTGGATGGTGGGGGTGGAGGGGACTTCCAGGCTGGGCTTACATTTAACCTTGCAAATGTGATCAAGTGGACACATAAATCAAAAAGCTTTCATTGGATTCCAGCTCAGCCTATTTAGTTATCAGAGCACAAAATAAGATTGATATTTGTTTTTAAGAACGTACTAGTCCATCTCACCGGCTTGCTCGGACACAGCAGTTAACATTACAGAGCATGCTTCCTATTTGGTAGACTATTCCTTGTGATTCATTAAATGTTTTGGTTTGTCTATACTATACTAATTTCTCACTTTCTGTTTTGTTTTTTATTGATGAAATCCACATAAGAGCAACATGTTAAAGTATACAACCAGTGGCATTTAGTATGTTCCTAATGTTGTACAACCACTGCTTGTATCTAGTTACAAAATATTTTTTTCACCCCAAAAAGAAACTCTGTATCCATTAGTTGTCACTCTGTATCTGTTAGTTGTCACTCTGTATCCATTAGTTGTTGCTCCCTATTCCCCTCCTCTTCCCTTGGCCAGTCTTGTTCTGTGTCCATGGATTTACTTACTCTGGACATTTGCGACAAATTGAATTATATAACACATGATCTATTTTGTTTGCTTCTTTTTCCTGATGTAATGTTTTCAAAGTTCGTTTACCTTGTAGCATATACTGATATTCATTCCTTTTTATAGCTGGATGATATTCTATTGTTTGCTTATAATTCAGTTTACATACCCAATTATCTGTTGATGGACATTTGGGTTGTTTCCATCTTTTTGCAATTGTAACAAATGCTGCTCTGAACATTGGTGCTTAAGTGTTTGCTTGAGTACCTGTTTTCAATTCTTTTTGGTGTATACTTCAAGACAGAATTGCTGGGTCTTATGGTGGTTTAACTTTTTGAGGAACTGCCAAACTGATTTTCACAGCAGCTGGGCTGTTTCATATCCCTCATTCTGTGTTGTGAGGATTAAATGCAACAGTATATTTATAAGTGCTCTCTTGATTATAGAGAATTACTATGTATGAATTATTAAATTCTACTCGAGCATGAAACTATCCTTAGTGCAGATAGTCCTGTTATGACATGGAGTGAGAGGAGAAGTTGTGGACAGGTAGATACATCACATGACTGAGAGATGACAGAGTAGCACCAACTATAAATATTTCTTCTTTGAAGAAAGATTTGGATATTCTTTGAGTCGGGTCTTGGACCTTGAGATAATTCATACAGAAGCCAGTCATAAAATAAGTCATGGAAGTGAGGGATTTTAGCCATGGCCTCCAGAATTGTGTATTATAAAATTTGGCTCACTTCTCTAGGTTCTGGTATTAAACATATTAGACTTCTCAGTATTTAGAAAGCAGGACACAATGTAGGCTGGTGAGGAAGAATAATGTGATTAAAGTTGCACATGGAGAGTAACAGGGCCCCAATTTTATTTTAGTTAAAGCAAATTGTAACAGTTATTTTGTTTCTCCATCATTATCATGGGTATCATTGTATTTTTTCAAAGACTTATCTATGCCTAATTCTGTGCTTTAAATAAAAAAGCCTTAGATGTGAAATTTAAGCATTATCTCCTCAAAGTCAAGAATGAACATTTAGTTTTCTCTGATAAGGAGGCCGATTCATAGTAGGGTAGGGAAGGGGAGCATGGGAGGAATAGATAAACTCTAGATAGGATAGAGGGGTTGGAGGGGAAGGGAGGGGGCATGGGGTTATAATTGGTAGTGGAATGTGATGAACATCATTGTACAAAGTACTTGTATGAAGATACAAATTTCTATGAATATGCTTGGTATACAACCAGAGATATGAAAAATTGTGCTCTGTATGTGCAATGAGAATTGTAAAGCACTCTACAGGCATATACAAATTAAAAAAAAAATGAACATTTACCCCCAACCATGTGGTCTGTGGGTGCAGCCTCTTTTCAGTCTGTTGCCCCCTTTCCATTCCTGTGATTCCCATTTTAATTCAGTTCTCTTTGCTTCTTAATCCACTGTCCCTGGCCTCTGAGTCCTCCTGCTCCCACAGAGCCCACTTTATCTCCATCCTGCTTTGGTGGTTGTACCTCAAAGGATCTCACGTAATCTCTGCCTCTTGAAGTCAGTTATTTCTTGGAGCCTCAGATTCAACATCACCTCCTTGATTGAATCCTTATAAGTTAGACTTTGGAGATATCTGATGTTTTAATTTTTAAGAAAATTTATTTCCATCAGGTGAAATCTACTTTGGAATCCCCAAACATAAAGCAAATCTGCTGTGTTGGAGGAAGGCTAAGGGTCCTGAGCCTCCTGATGTGACTTCTCCTTCGCTTCTTAGCCAAGGCTTTTGAAGGGACTCCACAGGATATTTAGGTTCCGTAGAGTGGAACTGGAAATGGAAAATGTGAGTCTGCATAGCTGAGGATGCAGGGTTTGCTGAGAGGAAACACAAGGTGAAAAGGCAGTGGCTTCAGTGCTGGTCTCTTGAGTTAGTTTGGTATTCCTGTCATGGCACCATATCGTCTCCTAATTGTACTGATGCCACGACCTGTTGGTCTCCTAGTGGAAGTTAACGTATTCTGAGCTGTAGAATAGTTACTGTGTGTGCATCTTGCTCAGGTTATGTAACAGTTTAAGTCAAAGAAGGTATTTTTCTTTTGAAGCACCCTCTCCACAACACAAAACTATTTATATTTAGTGCACTCTTCATAAGTGGCAGTTACTGAATCATTCATCCAATATTTATTGAAGATTACAAAATAGTCTGTAGGACCTTTGAGTTTTGCAGTTCAGGGAAAGAAGTAGTTGTTGACCCCTCACCCCATCACTATGGGACACATCCATAACTTTGTTTTTCTATGACCAAACCAGTTCATTGTCCTGGGAGATGGCCCAGAGATACAATACTTTGTTAGTCTAGACACAAGGAATGCTTTTCAGTGGTAATTATGCACCCGGCTCTTTAAAGAAAATAACTTGTTTTTGACCTATTTGCATTATAGGCAAGGAGAGCAGAGTTGAGCTGGTATCTATTTATTGCTTTTGTTAAAAAATTAAATAGGAATGAACCTTCCTTTTTGTCTCTTCTCCTTCAAAAATCCTAGTCATTGTAAGTAAACCAACTTCAACAGTAACTCTTCCTCAAGAAAAGGGTACCTGCAGAGCCTTGGGAGGCAGAGGAAAGTGGAGGCTGACATTAATTCACATTGCCATCTTTGCCCCGCCAGATTGAAAGCATCTTTTTTATTTGCTAAATTGCTAAATGTGGCTGGCTTCCATTTCTAGTTGTTAGAGATTAGCAAAGTAATTTCCAGAGCACTTTGATTTTATTCCCATAACAGCAAAACAATTTGAGGATTTGTCTTTATTTTGAAAAGATTTCCACTGATTCTGAGATGAGAACAACTCTGGCACATGCTTGGAAGATACAAACCCAGACATGGCAGTGGATCAGCCTGCATTTCATCCCCGGCTCTGGGGCTTTTAGTTGCTTTCTTTCTCTTTATTTTTTTCTTTCCTTTTTCTTTACTTTTTTTTTTTTCTTGTAAACCCTATATGAAAGAATGAAAAGATTTCTTGGGTTAGAGTAAAAAAAAAAATTACTTAATCCTATAGGGTTAAATTGTTTTTAGGAATTGAAGTAAATTCCCCTTCCACACCTTTGTTTTTGTAGGAATTACCTGAAAGATGGCAAATAACCAAAAAGATCGCAGCAACAGTCAGACATGAAGTCTCACATCTCCAAAATGCAGAGGTCACTCTGATACGGAAGAAATGTATTTTGTTTGATGTAAGATAATTACCAAAGTTTTGTTTGCTTGTTTTCTAAGAAAGACTTTCCAAGGATAATTGAAGCTACTTGAGAATCACTTTTGTTGTTGTTTTTGGTTCTGATCAGGAAAAGCAGGCAGAGTTCAGAGAGAGATTCCAAAGCTACGCCCCTCTTGGCTTTAATGCCGAAAATCCATACACAGTGCTCGATCAGGTAATATAGATCTCAAATGTCTTATATGCATTGTACTAGCTACTTACAAGATATGTTTAGACACTGAGATACTGCTATGTTTTGCCTTATCTTTGATATTAGTTATGGAAATTGAGGACTGTTTAAAATCCAGTTGCAAGCAGATTTATCCGAGTAAATTATGTTTTAAATCATGTCTCCAAATACCACCACCATCATCAAAATAATCATTAGTGAAAGTGAAAACTAATGCTACTTCTTTTGAGTACTTATTACATGTCAAGAATTTTGTTAAACATATTTCACTTCATATTACATTTTAGTTCTCACAGCATCTCTGATACAGCTTCTATTACTTTTCCAATTTCAGATAAAGAATCAAATGTTATAATTAAGTAACTTGTTGGAGATTACAGAGTTACCAAATGACTAACATAGGATTAAAATTCTTGCTTTCTAAATAAAAAGCATCAAATTCTAGTCATCATATTACTTCACATGTGATATTTTAAAAAAATTTTTTTTAGTTGTCTATAGACCTTTATTTTATTTATTTATTTTTATGAGGTGTTGAGGATTGAACCCAGTGCTCCACACATGCTGGGCAAGCACTCTACTTCTGAGCTACAACCCCAGCCCCACATGTCATAACTTTCAAGCATGGGAAAGTTCATATGTATTCATGACTTTGAACATGAATATTGTTGAATATTATAGTCTAGTCTAAGAATGAATACAGTGGGCAACTAATCTAGAATGGTGAATAATTCATAGAAGGCTTAGAAAGGCATTTTAAACTTTCATTGAGCAATTACACTGTTCTTTTCCTCTAAAAACATATCCCAGTGGTCCAAATGAGGAAAGAACTTGGGTTTAGAAGGAGGAGCTGGGACTCTGAATTCTCCATTCTGATTGTCACCCTGTTTGACCTAATGCTGGAGCTAGTCTGTCCCCTTATACTGGTGTCCTGGTTGACACAATTGTTATCTATTTCCAAATTTTGATTTTAATTTAATTGCTTTTAACTCAGAAAACACCATTCTATAGCAAAAGGTCTTTTTTACTTGGCTGAAGAAAATTGGTTAGTATGTTAATTGAAAGGGAAGAAGTTAGAATGTGATAATAAAGTTTTGTTGTTGTTGTTAAGATTGTATCTGGATTGTAGATGGTCTGAACAGATTGTGGATGAGGAATTATTTTTTACTTGATTAACAAAAGTGCTATATGTAAATATTTATAACAGTGAATTGAATCTTACCGTTTCTTTTCTATACCACAACAGCATAAAGTTACATGTTTAAAAGTCAGAGATGCTTATTCTTATAGGTACAGAATATATAGAAGGATACTTTAAATATACTAGGACTGGAACAACTTTTTCTTCAAGTCATTTTCTTGGTGTGATTGTTCAGTATACATGTCTAATATTTATCTAATTAGACTCCACCAAAGGCATGAGATTGTTATCAAAGGCAAAGATAAGATTGTGAAAGAAGCCAGATAGAAAAGATAGGTCACCTGTCAGAAATGATTGTGTTGATAGTATACCTCTCATCAGGAACAATGGAAACTGAAAGGCACTGGATGGTAGCTTTCAAATTCTGCCAAATGAAAGTATATTTCAATAATGAGAAAAATAAGTATACTTTGGATAAACAAAACTGAAATTTGTCACTAAAATAATTTCTAGTGCAAGTACCTCCAGAAAAGAATCAACAAAGCCAAACATCATTATCAGAAAAGTCTAATTATATTGGCAAACCCCTGGTGGACTGAGCAAAGTAGGAAAAAGAAATAATAGTCTCTAGGATAAAATAGGGACTAATAGCATATAGAAAGAACAGAAATTCAAAAATTCATGTAACATAATTAAAACTGAATATAAAGTGAACATAATTTTTGAAATAATTTATTAAAATTATCTCAAGTAATGATTCTGAATAGTCATAAAATTACTAAAAATTAACCAGTAGTAAAACAAGACAAACAACCAATAGTTCAAAAAAAAAAATCTTCCAACAAAGATTGTAGAATTCTAGGAAGTTTTGAAGAACCACTTCTCATTCATGTGATTCCACAAACCAGAAGAATAAATACTATTTATTTATTCTATGAAGCTATTCTATGAAGCATCTATAAATTTCATAAAAGGAATGAGAAAGGAAAAATTGTAGATCAGTCTTATGTACATATCCTAAACAAAACAATCAAATTATACCAACTTAAGTTGATTCTAAGAAAACTTAACATTAGAAAATCAACTAATGTGATATATTGCATTATACATTTTGAAGAGAAAATCAAGTTATTGTCTCAAGAAGTGCCAAACTCTTTGAATATCATTCAACTTTCATTCATGATAGAGGCTCTTGGAAGACATTTTAAACCATTAAAAGATAACAGACTATTCATCAAACTTTATACACCAGGGACTGTGAAAAAGCCTACTACCACTAGTGAAATAGAAGGCCAAACAACCATTATAAGTAGAATAAATATTTTTGCATGTTATAGTACTATACAGTACTAGAAATTAGTGAACTTCACTCTCATCGTCATGAATAGATACGTGTTCCTCAAAAATATTAATTGAGCAGCTGGATGTGGTGGCTCATACTTGTAATTCAAGTGGCTCAGGAGACTGATGCAGGAGGACATGAGTTCAAAATCAGCCTTAGCAACTTAGTGACACCCTGTGCAGCTTAGTAAGATCCTGTCCCAAAATATATAAAGACCTGGGGATATGGGTCAGAGGTTAAGTGCCCTTGGGTACAATTCCCAGTACCAAAAACAGAAAAAAAAATTGACATGTCTTTGGAAGAATAAAGCTATATAATATCAAAATCTTTAACTTTTTAGCACTTTGTAATACCTACATATGTAGTGAAAATCAGGAGACAAAAATTTAGGTTTTAGTGGTTTAATTAGCAACAAGAAACAGAAAAATCAGAAAATTTGGGTTGACTACAATCCCAGTAACTCAGGAGGCTAAGATAATAACATTTCCTAAACTGGATGGGATCCATATAAACATATACACAAATCTTTTTATGTGCATGAAATTTTTCATAATATTTTTTAAAAAATTCCATTTCTTGTTTATAAAGGTATAGCTTGTGAAAACAAAAGCAGAGTTCTTATATTTTTCATTTTCCTAGTTGAAACTTTAATAGGCAGAATTGAGGTTGGGGAGACAGAAGCTTTGTATGCTTGGTCAAAGGATACCAAAGTTCAATTAGAAGAAATAAGTTCGACTGATGTACAATGAGCCCTCCATAGCTATATATTCTATATCTTCAGATTCAACTACTGCAAATGAAAAATATTTTGGAAAAATAATTCATCTATACTGAATAATACAGACTTTTTGTTCTTGTCACCTAGACAATATAGCTATTTATATTAGGTATTTTAATTTGTCTAGGAATCATTTAAAGTATATGGGAGGATGCGTGTTATAAGCAAACACTACACCATTTTATTTGAGGGACTTGAGCATCTGTGGACTTTGGCATTCCTGTTGTTTCTGAAACCAGTCCCAACAGATACCAAGGCATTAATGTATTGAACAGCCTGGTGAATGTAGTCAATAACCGTGTATTGTATTTTGAAAATCCCTAATAAAGTAGATCCAGTAGGAAATCTAATAAATATTGGAATGGTATGAAAACATTGTTATCCATTTTTTAAAAAGTAGATTTTAAGCGCTCTTGCCACCAAAAGATGTGAGGTAATACATGTTAATTAGCTTTATTGAGTCATGTCACACTGTATACATATTTTAAAATATGTTGTACATAAGTTTTTGTCAATTTAAAGAGTTGAAAGCTAATGGTACACAAAAGGATTAAGTATTTTTTTTAAAAAAATTGGTGCATTATAATAATATGATAGTGGGTTTCACTATGCCATATTATACACATTATGCACAATTTTTTTTGGTAACTGGGACTGAACCCAGGAGCAGTTAACTACTGAGTTGTATCCCCAGCCCTGACACCCTTTTGTTTAAAAATATTTTACGTGGAGAAAGAGTTTCCCTAAGTTGCTGAGGCTGGCTTTGAACTTGTGATCCTCCTACTTCAATCTCCTGAGCCTCTGGGATCATAGACGTGTGCCACCACTCCTGGCACACATGGCATAATTTGATCAATCTCATTTCCCAGCAAAGTATTGTTTTTCAAAGTTAAAAATGAACCAAAGTAATATAATTGTTTAATATTGAGAAGAGAATGAGAGGAAGTGTAAAGTAAAAAACAAAGTCACTCCTTCTTTGCAAAGCTACTAACCAAGTTGAATGTCTACACTTAATAAAGAGCAGCTGGGCTACAGACTGGAGAGTCACAGAAATGGAACCAGAACCAGAGACCAACCCTGGGAATGGCTTTTCTGCCTTAAAAGTTCTTCTGTACATCTCCAACTTCCACCATGAAAATACATTAATTTGTTAATAGAAAATTAAAATTAAAAGATGACTCATTGAGTAAGAAAAAAAAATGAGCCAGCTTATATTTGAGGAAAAATGTAAACTTTTCCACATAGATGAGGTGGTAGGTGAACCTTGGAGAGTTTGATCATAAGGAGAAATTTTTATATTGGATTGTGTTTTTAAGCTCCTGTGCTTTATTTATGATTCTCCTGAGTGCCATTAATATTACCTAATAATGTTTAGGGTAATTTTAAAATCATAGTTTTTATTTTTAACTAAGTGATTATATAAAGCCAATTTATTCTTACATGGAAATTTCTAAAGCATAACCTTTTATGCTTTAACTAGCAGAGCCCCCAGCTGTACAATGAAAATCAATTGTTTCCATTGAAATCCTATGCCATAGCAAATTTGCTGAAATGTGTATAAGGAAAGTATTGGTAACATTGTTGAACTTATTAACTTTCACTTTTTAAGTAGCTGTGAATCTGCTAGCTGAAAAATTTCTACATTTTACCAATAATAATACTGCAAAAATATTTTTGGAATTTTCTTTTCAAAAATCAGTTTTTTTCACATTTATTATGGTCGTGCATAATGATGGGCTTTGTTACATATTTGTATGTGCACATAGTTTTATAACAATAGAATTTGGCCAATATCAAAGTTTGAAATAGTGAAGTAACCAGAGCTACAGGACAGTGTGGTTTCTCTCTCTCGAGCACTTTGTGTGCAGGTGTTTTTTGTTTTGTTTTGTTTTCTCCTTAGGCAAATCAGGAGCTTGAGGCCTTAGAAGAAGAAATGGTGCAGATGCAAGATTCTGCTCGTCTTTTTGAAGTGGCTCTTCCAGAGTACAGACAAATGAAGCAGTGTCGCAAAGAAATAAAATTGCTCAAGGGACTCTGGGATGTCATTATTTATGTTAGAGTAAGATGTGCTTTTGCAAAGCATGCTTTTTTTTTCCTTTCAAAAATTCTTTTGTATACTTGTGCAGTTGTTAGTGTCTATATCATTTTGTTTGGATTTCACATTTTTTAAAAAATAAGTACACATTAGATTTTATCTCCCACCCTGAGAGTTAGTGTTTATGCATCTCTGATAGTAGAAGCTGTTTCCCTGAATGTCAGTTGTTTTTGTCTTTAGTATAGGATGAAACTTTGTAATGAGCTTAGTGACTCAGATCCTTTTGGGGGATTATATAGAGTATAAATAAAAATTAATGTATAAGTATTTGTTACATATACACAGTCACCTGTGCATATAAACTAATGTATAAGACCATGTTTTATATGTGAGTGCATATAAAAAAGACTGTAATTAAAAACAAAGTTAATTTGAGTGTGGTTAAGTTAAAAACTTAAGTTCAAACTTAAGTTCTAGGGAACTAGGCATATTGCAAAATGTACTTGAAAAAATTTTCTTGTTAGTTGCAAGCCAAATAGAAATATATTAAGATAGAAAATATGATCAATAAAAGCTTAATGAGAGTTTTGTTTTATAATGGATAAAGATTTTCTTGTGAAAGCTGATTTTGTTTCATGTAGGATTATAGAAACCTGTTATTTAATAATATACTTATCAATATAGAGTACACAGGATTAAGTGATAATGACTGTGCATATATGGAATTTATAATTGCTACTAAAAATTAATATAATGTTTTAGCCTCAAGCTTGACATGTTCTGATAGCTTTTTTGTTTTGGTGATAGGGAAGTTTTGACAAGTGCAGTTAATATTTAAAAAATCATCTTTCTACTGGATGATAGAGTCACTGTGTATCATCAGTTTATATATTTTGCTGTGGAGACTTGCTTTCACCAAATGTTGTTGACACTTTTATCTGCTTGTGCATTTTCAGAGAAGCATTGATAATTGGACTAAAACCCAGTGGAGACAGATTAATGTGGAACAGATGGATGTAGAGCTCAGAAGGTTTGCCAAGGCAAGTTCCATAACTGTCTATTACAACAATTTATCTTTCTCGGCACCACCTCCTTCCATCTTCCCTAACCTAGAATCTGGTGTGCTGGGCTACATGTCCTTATTTACTTCAAATAGAATGATATCAGATAGTATTTTTTTTTCCACTTTTAGTCAGTTGCACTTCTAATCAAGCCTGCCTTTCTGTGAATGAGTTGATGAAAGCATATTAGGGGTAATGAATTTATGAGAAACAGCTATCATCATGAGCTTCCTATGGTTGTCTAAACAGAGAGGAAGATTGAGAGTATCAGGGATAAGGGGTTAGTTTGGGGATTAAGTCCTTGATTTCCTTCCTTAGTTACCATGTGCATTTTGTAACTGAAAAAAGATAACTTTTGGTTCTGGAATTTGGGACATCTAGTAGGAGGAGGCCACATCTAGATTTCCATGGAGTATTCTCATCCTTGCCATGGTTAGTCTAGTGTCTTAGGGAGGTTCAGTGTTTACAAAACTTAGCTTATTTGATTGTAGTGGCCTAATACTTCCCATAACCATATGCCCTCTGAAGAGCATAGAACTTTGGATAAAGTTAAAAATGGCAAGGGGCCTGGTGCAGTGGTGC